>NW_012101615.1:98258-128924 GCF_000951045.1 Mandrillus leucophaeus | reverse complement strand
TCCCCACCTGTTATGGAAAGGACCTAGTGGGAAGTAATTGATTTGTGTGGGTGGGTTTTTCCCATGCTGCTCTCATCATAGTGAATAAGTCTCATGAGATCTGATGGTATTATAAGGGACTTTCCCCCTTGTTGCTCTGCACTTCTTACTGATGCCATGTGAAGAAGGATGTGTTTGCTTCCCCTTCCGCCATGATTGTAAATTTCCTGAGGCCTCCCAAGCCATGCTGAACTATGAGTCAATTAAACCTTTTTCCTTTATAAATTACCCAATCTTGGCTATGTCTTTTTTAGCAGCATGAGAACAGATTAATACACTTCCTCATTTTGCTTCCTTCTTATTCCTGCCTGAAACTTGGACCAGAAGTTGGAGATAGAACACATATTGTAATCATGGGGCAGCCGTAGAATGAAAGCCATTATTTTTTTTGGTGCTTGAGCAGGAAGAAAAAGGGATCCCTGAGTAGCTATATCAACCATATGTGGTTACATCTTCCTGTTTTTTTTTTTTTTTTTTGCCATATGAGAAAAATAAATGCCTTACTGATTAGGCCCTTGCTACCAGGTTTCTGCAGGTAGTTCCTACCCATGAGAGATGTAGGTATAAAAGACGCACAAAAAATAACATGTTTAATAAGGAACTCTCTTGATTTTCCCCTGTCCACTGACCACATTCTTTTTCAGGTCATCCCCATTTCAGTAAGAGGTTTCACCATCTTCTGGACTGCTCAAGTCAAAAGCCTAGATCTCATCCTTGGTTCTTCTCTTTCCCTTCTCCCCTCTTCTATCAAAATCGCCAGCATGTCTTGCATGTTCTGCTTTCAAAATACACCTCTAGACTGTTCACTTCTCTCACTCTTGGGGCCACCCCCAAAGATCCAGCCTGTGTCTTTGCTACAGGCTTCTTCTGATCATCTCCCTGCTTCTTTCCTTACCCCTTCCTCCATTATCCATTCTTCTCATAGCTACCAGTGAGCTTTAAAAAATATAAATTACATCACTTAACTTGCTTACCAGAACTCCTTGCCCAAACCTAAAATAATTTAATGACTTTCTGTTGCAATTAAAATAAAGGGTAGAAAAGGGCTGACAGTCGGTCCCTGCCTGCTCTGCTGAGGTGGCCCACAGCTCTCCCTCTCTCTTTCCCCGTGTGCCTGCCATGTCAGCCTTCTTTCTGTCTTTGAATATGAGTGTGAATGATTTTTCTCCACAGGACAAATGCTCTTGCTGTTCCCTCTATCTGAGACCTGCAGGTTGACTCATCCTCATAATTTAAGTCTCAGCTCAAATGTTACCGGAAAGAGGTCCCAATTCAGACCCCAGAGAGGGTTCCTGGATCTCATGCAAAAAAGAATTTGAGGCCACTCCATAGAGTAAATTGGAAGCAAGTTTATTAAGAAAGTAAAGGAATAGAAGAATAGCTATTCCACAGGCAGAGCAGCCCAGAGGGCTGCTGGTTGCCTATTTTGATGGTTATTTCTTGATTATATGCTAAACAAGGGTGGATTATTCATGCCTCCTCTTTTTAGAATGTATAGGGTAACTTCCTGATGTTGCCATGGCATTTGTAAACTGTCATGGCGCTGGTGGGAGGGTAGCAGTAAGGATGACCACAGGTCGCTCTCATTGCCATCTTGGTTTTGGTGGGTTTTGGCCGGTTTCTTTACTGCAACCTGTTTTATCAGCAAGGTCTTTATGACCTGTATCTTGTGCCGATCTTCTCGTTCATCCTGTGACTTAGAATGCCTAACCATCCTGGAAGGCAGCCTGGTAGGTGTCAGTTTTATTTTACCCAGCCCCTACTCAAGATGGAGTTGCTGTGGTTCATACGCCTGTGACACAAACACTGTCTCCTGAGAGTGGCCTTCCCTCAGCACCCTGATGGAAGCAAGCAGTCTCCTTGACCTGGAATGCCTGTTCTTTTATTTACCTCCAAATCAAATCAAATCTACCTGGAGGCTTGTAATCTCTGAAGAGACTTTCCTGGAGTACTCTACTCCACAAAGACTCTTTTGTTTCTTGATCTCCTTAGGACTTACCTGTGCCAGCTTTTCCAGAATATGACCATACTAGACCCAGCCTGTGCTGCTGTCAAGTTGTTTGGTTTGCATGTTTCATTTTCCTACATAGAGAGTAAGCCTTCTTTGTTTTTTTTGTTTTTTTTGACAGGGTCTCACTCTGGTTGCCAAGGCTGGAGTGCAGTGGCAGGATCTCAGCTCCCTACAGCCTTGACTTCTTGGGCTTAGGTAATTCTCCCACCTCAGCTTCCTGAGTAGCTGGGATTATGGGCATGCACCACCATGCTGGTTAAATTTTTGTATTTTTAGTAGAGATGGGGTTTTGCTATGTTGGGTTTTGCAGGCTGGTCTCAAACTCCTGGACTCAAGAAATTTGCCCTCTTCAGCCTCCCAAAGTGCTGGGTTTACAGGCTTGAGCCACTCACTGTGCGCAGTGTAGTGTAAACTGTTTGAAAATGGCGGGTGTATTAGTCCATTCTCACATTGCTATAAAGAACTACCTGAGACTAGGTCAATTATAAAGAAAAGAAGTTTAATTGGCTCATGGTTCCACAGGCTGTACAGGAAGCATGGTTGGGGAAACCTCAGGAAACTTACAGTCATGGCAGAATGCTAAGGGGAAGCCAGCATGTCCTACATGGGTGGAGCAGGAGGAAGACAGAGTGAATGGGAAGGTGCCAGACACTTTTAAACAACCAGATCTCATGAGAACTCTATCAGGAGATAGCACTAGGGGCATGGTGCTAACCCATTAGAAACCACCCTATGATGCAATGACCTCCTACCAGGCTGCACTTCCAACACTGGGGATTACAATTCAAAATGAGATTTGGGTGGAGGCACAGATCCAACCCATATCAGCAGATTTTGAATTTTCTTTCATAACTTGAGTTGCTTGCTAATAACTTGAGTGCTTGGCTCATGGTGGTGGCTTAAAAACATATATTAATTTAGTGATGTTCATGTTTTCTAAAAATGGTTCTTTTATAGAAATCATCTGCTTTTGTCTTTACCCTGGAGGGCTTTTGAGGTAAATGGCTCCCTGCTGGATTATAAAAAGAATCTACTAACGCTTTAATTTTTCATTTTGTCTCTGTGGCTAAAATCAAGGTAGGCTCCCAGTATATTAGAAAATAAAGTATGTTTTGCAATAATTTTCTTTCAGTTGGATTCAGAACTGAAAGTGAAGGTAGTCATGGTATTGATTGACATTTCCTTTTTCCATGCATATGCATACATGTTGGTGGAAATGCAGAGCCCAAAATGTGATGGTGAGCTTTAGCTTTTAGAAGTTTTGTTGCAATGTAGAGAAAGTTGCATTTGTCTCTATTCAAAATGATGCTATGGATCATTTTCAGTAGGGCTGGAGTTCTGGTTGATTTTTCCAGAAGTGATTAGCAATTATGGATTTGGGCAGATTTGCCCATTCTTCTTTCCTGGTATCCATGGCAACCAAAATGGTACATCTTTGAGAAGCTTAATGGGGACAATCAAGGGAGGTTTTCTTGGTGAAAAGCAAGCTGGTCAGTTTGAGGTTTCGATCTCCACCTCAGGTCTCATTAGCACCCAGTCATTATCAAGCTGAAAGAACCAGCCCAGGAAATAAACAATTACTCTGTAAGGGTATCTTATTCTCACTTTTTTTTGAGATTTGCAATAACTGAAATTTAGTCAAAATTCAATGAAGCTAGAACTAGCCATCTCTTCAAAATTTGTTCATTTCTTGTGGCAGTGAGGCTGGCAATCCTGCAAATGAACCCTGCTGAATCTTGTCCAGATCTAGCTTTGCTTTGCATTCAGAAAAGTTCAGCTGAAGTTTAAATCCAATCTATAATAAAAGAAATGAATCTTTAATAATATGAAAGATCAAAACCCAGAGAAATTTCAGTCAGTTGGGGTTATCACAGAACACTGTTTCTCAGATATAGTTACCATATTTTAAGGGGATTGTAAAATTCTCCATATGTTTACAAGCAGGATCTAAGCAGCAATAATCTCAAAACAGGCTCTCCGGAAACATTAAGTAAATTTAATACCACTCCTTCTAATAAAAGTAAAGAAAAGCTTCAACGTAACAGTTTGAAAAGTATGAAACGATTATGTGCACACTAAATATTGTAAATCAATAGCAATTGCTCTAAATGGCATCTTGGCTATAGTTCTTAGAGAAAAGATGTCTTTTTCTTTTTACATCCCAGGGCTACATTTTTATCTTTTTATTTTAATTGAGATTGTATGAGGAAAATAGTTTTCTCTTTGAAATGTATCCATTGACTTGGCACCTAACTAATCCAGTTTATGCTGTGTGTCTAGGCAATGTTCTGTGCATCTCAGTGGAAAGGTTATCTGCACTAATAGATCTTTGCCAAACTTCTGCTGGCGTTCACTGCTTAGGTAGTGGAAGACTAGAGAACAATGTGTATGCATGTTTTGGTGCTGAGAGTTTTCCATGAACAGATGGCAAAACGATAAACTAAAAACATATGCACTGCATTGTAAATATTTCCTCCTGAGTGATTTGGCAGACTGACAATTATCAGACAAGAAAAGTGAGGTTGTTCAGAGCCATAGGAAAAATTTAATCCTTGAAAATAAGGAACTAGGCAGGAAGTTATTTGCATATTTAACTTTCAAAACAAAGAAGTGAGTTCCTCCAACTGAGACGTTATTTTTGAACTCAACTGTGGGAGACCCATGATTTGTATCAGTTTGGGGGTTGATATCTTCCCTTAATTACTCAAGAGTTTTCTCCGCAGATTTCTTTAAGAAGTTTGTTAAATAATTTATTTTTAAGTTTTATCTCGTCTCAGAAAATCCAGAGTGCTTTAACAGGGGCTGCTTTGGGGGACTCCCAAAGTAGGCCTTTCCTAAAAGAACTTTCTGAAGTAGACTCAGGAAGATCTGGAGAAAGAGACTTAGACACTGAGTTTCAGTTTTCTAAGGAAAGCTTCACAAAAGATGAAAGGAAGGGACAGGTTCCAAGAAGGATTTCTCCGAACAACCAGTCAGAGAAGGGAGGTCATTTTCCCTGTGGGCTGCCCTTGCCCTGGTCCTCTTTAGATCTGGCACCTGAGGCTCACATCAGTTCAGGGCTCTTTTTGGTATCCCTCTGGGAAGGTACTGAGTGTTCTATCTCCTCCACGTCACCACTACTTTCCCATGGAGCAATGTCTACCTCCCGGTGAGCTCTGTTTCTCCGTGGTGAAGCCCACTTGGTGGTGGGTGTACCTTCTTGTTCTGGGCCTCTTCTAAGGCCATGTGGCAGCACCAAAGCACAGTGTGATGGTGACATGGGCTTAAGAAGAGGCCCATGTGGAACAAGAGGAAAATTAATCTCCAGTAAACAAAATAATGGCAAAGAGGAGAGACAGTGTGTCAAAAAGCATGTGGGCAGATTCTCATGAGAACTGCAACGAGGAGGATGACACATTTCTCCCAGTCCTCTGGCACCCACAACGGCTGGCTCTAGTGACCACTTCTAAGTGGAGAGGAAAATAACTTTTTAAAACATTTATAGGCTTTTAGAGCAATTATAGGTTTACAGAAAAAAATAAACAGAAAGAACAGAGTTCCTACCTACTCTCTCCCCTCCCTGCAATTTCCCCATTGTTAACATATTGCATTGGTGTGGTACATTTGCTACAGTTGATGAGCCAATATTGATAGATTATTATTAACTAAAATCCACAGTTTACATTAGAGTTCACTGTTTATGTTACAAACTTCTATGGCTTTTGCCAGATGCCTAATGATATGTTTCTACCACTTTAGTATCACATAGAATCGTTTCATTGTCCTAAAAATCTTTTATACTCTCTTTGTACAGTTTGTTCTTCCACCCCTCACCTACCAATCCCTGACAACCACGAATCACTGATCTTTTTACTTCCTCTATAGCTTTGCTTGTTCCAGAATGCTAGATAGCTGGAATCATACAGTTTCAGACTGGCTTCTTTTACTTAGCAATACGAATTTAGGTTTCATCTGTGTCTTTTTGTGGCTTGATAAGTCATCTCTTTTTATGACTGAATAATATTCAGTCGTATGAATTACATTTTGTTTATCTATGCACCTATTGAAGGTCAACTTGATTGCTTCTGATTTTGGTAATTATGAACAAACAGCTATTAAGATCTGTATGCAGTTTTTTGTGGATGCAAATTTTCAGCTTATTTGGGTAAGTACTAAGAAATACAATGCTGGATAGTATGTTAAGAATATATTTAGTTTCGTAAAAAACTGACAAATTGTCTCCCAAAGTAGCTGTACCATTTTGCATTCTCACTGGCAGTGGAGGAAGGTTCCTGGTGCTCCAGCTCCTCACATCCTTGCCAGCATTGGTGTTGTCAGTGTTTTGGGTCTTAGTCATTCCTATAGGTGTGTAGTGGTATCTCATTGTTGTTTTAATTCACATTTCCCTGATGTGAGTTTTCCCACATCTTTTCATGTGCTTGTTTGCCATTCATATATCTTCTTTGGTGAGACATCTGTTCAGATCCTGCCCACTCTTTAATGAGGTTGTCTTCTTATTGTTGAATTTTAAAGAGTTCTCCGTATATTTTAAATACAAGCCCTTTGTTAGATTTGTGTTTCGCAAATATATCTCCCGGCAGGTATGTTTCTCTTAGCCTATTGCTTGTATTTTTGTTTTCTTAACAGTATCTTTTAGAGCAGGAGTTTTTAATTTGGAAAATTTTGGGGGGGGGGATGTTTTGAAATATTAGAGGTGCCAAAGTAGTTGTGGTTGGTGAGGGAAGAAGAGGAGAGAGGAAGAAGGAATTTTAAGAGTATTGCTGTGACCTACATACTTCATTCAGAATATTTGAGAAATGCAAGTAAAGAACTTGAGTGAGTCTGAACCCATGTTGTGGTTGTTGGACTGTGCTTGAATGTGAGGACTCGGCACCTGAACTGTGTGGGCACAGCTTTCCTGTGTTCTGTGACTCTGGGTGGCTGAAGATGAGCATCACATGAACATATGTGGAACGCATAAGGCAATTGGTAGGGGTGCTGTAAATGTGAGTGTGCTTTGTATAGGAACACTGTGGGCATGTGGGACTGCCTGAGAGCAGTCCGGACACAACCAGTGCCACTCCAAGGGGGCTCGTTGCTGTTCTTGTTCTGACTCCACCTCTTTCATCCCTCTGCATTGAAAGGGAAAGAGAGGAGTCAGCCTCACTCCAATTTTATTTTATTTCATTTTTTATACTTTCAATTTTTCTTTCAGACTCAGGGGGTACGGGTGCAGATTTGTTACATGGCGTATTGCACGATGCTGAGGTTTGGGGTGTGATCGATCTGTCTCTTATACACATCTAGATGTGTATAAGAGACAGGAGGAGAGACAGTGTGTCAAAAAGCATGTGGGCAGATTCTCATGAGAACTGCAACGAGGAGGATGACACATCTCTCCCAGTCCTCTGGCACCCACAACGGCTGGCTCTAGTGACCACTTCTAAGTGGAGAGGAAAATAACTTTTTAAAACATTTATAGGCTTTTAGAGCAATTATAGGTTTACAGAAAAAAATAAACAGAAAGAACAGAGTTCCCACCTACTCTCTCCCCTCCCTGTAATTTCCCCATTGTTAACATATTGCATTGGTGTGGTACATTTGCTACAGTTGATGAGCCAATATTGATAGATTATTATTAACTAAAATCCACAGTTTACATTAGAGTTCACTGTTTATGTTACAAACTTCTATGGCTTTTGCCAGATGCCTAATGATATGTTTCTACCACTTTAGTATCACATAGAATTGTTTCATTGTCCTAAAAATCTTTTATACTCTCTTTGTACAGTTTGTTCTTCCACCCCTCACCTACCAATCCCTGACAACCACGAATCACTGATCTTTTTACTTCCTCTATAGCTTTGCTTGTTCCAGAATGCTAGATAGCTGGAATCATACAGTTTCAGACTGGCTTCTTTTACTTAGCAATACGAATTTAGGTTTCATCTGTGTCTTTTTGTGGCTTGATAACTCATCTCTTTTTATGACTGAATAATATTCAGTCGTATGAATTACATTTTGTTTATCCATGCACCTATTGAAGGTCAACTTGATTGCTTCTGATTTTGGTAATTATGAACAAACAGCTATTAAGATCTGTATGCAGTTTTTTGTGGATGCAAATTTTCAGCTTATCTGGGTAAGTACTAAGAAATACAATGCTGGATAGTATGTTAAGAATATATTTAGTTTCGTAAAAAACTGACAAATTGTCTCCCAAAGTAGCTGTACCATTTTGCATTCTCACTGGCAGTGGAGGAAGGTTCCTGGTGCTCCAGCTCCTCACATCCTTGCCAGCATTGGTGTTGTCAGTGTTTTGGGTCTTAGTCATTCCTATAGGTGTGTAGTGGTATCTCATTGTTGTTTTAATTCACATTTCCCTGATGTGAGTTTTCCCACATCTTTTCATGTGCTTGTTTGCCATTCATATATCTTCTTTGGTGAGACATCTGTTCAGATCCTGCCCACTCTTTAATGAGGTTGTCTTCTTATTGTTGAATTTTAAAGAGTTCTCCGTATATTTTAAATACAAGCCCTTTGTTAGATTTGTGTTTCGCAAATATATCTCCCGGCAGGTATGTTTCTCTTAGCCTATTGCTTGTATTTTTGTTTTCTTAACAGTATCTTTTAGAGCAGGAGTTTTTAATTTGGAAAATTTTGGGGGGGGGGATGTTTTGAAATATTAGAGGTGCCAAAGTAGTTGTGGTTGGTGAGGGAAGAAGAGGAGAGAGGAAGAAGGAATTTTAAGAGTATTGCTGTGACCTACATACTTCATTCAGAATATTTGAGAAATGCAAGTAAAGAACTTGAGTGAGTCTGAACCCATGTTGTGGTTGTTGGACTGTGCTTGAATGTGAGGACTCGGCACCTGAACTGTGTGGGCACAGCTTTCCTGTGTTCTGTGACTCTGGGTGGCTGAAGATGAGCATCACATGAACATATGTGAAACGCATAAGGCAATTGGTAGGGGTGCTGTAAATGTGAGTGTGCTTTGTATAGGAACACTGTGGGCATGTGGGACTGCCTGAGAGCAGTCCGGACACAACCAGTGCCACTCCAAGGGGGCTCGTTGCTGTTCTTGTTCTGACTCCACCTCTTTCATCCCTCTGCATTGAAAGGGAAAGAGAGGAGTCAGCCTCACTCCAATTTTATTTTATTTCATTTTTTATACTTTCAATTTTTCTTTCAGACTCAGGGGGTACGGGTGCAGATTTGTTACATGGCGTATTGCACGATGCTGAGGTTTGGGGTGTGATCGATCTCATCACCCAGGATCACTGCAGTTTTACAAAGGCTAGTTCAGAAGCTTTATTCTTGGTATCATACTTTCCAGCTATATGCGTTTCACATACAAGAGGAAATTGTGGGTTGAGGAGTCTGAAAGAATTTAAAGCCATTAATTGAGATTTTAATTAATTCGGAGGCCAATATCCTATATTTGTGATCATTAAGACAGAGTGTTGATTGAAGTGCAGTATTGCACATTCTATAATAAAAGGATTTTCTTTTTCTAAGTAAGTGAATAGATTAAACATGATGGTAAGGAATAAGATTTTCTCACTTTAGAAAATGCAGTCCACACAGGACAACTGATCAGGTTCAAATCTTGTCTTTTCCATTTACTGGCCAAGAATTACCTCCTTTGAGCCTCTCAGGTTTCTCATCTTAAAATGGCATCAGTGACATTACTGCAATTGCAAGGCTGGACTGACTAAGTGAAACAAAGCACATGAACCTCCTGGCACCATGACTGGAAGGGGGATGATGTTCTGCATCTGTTTTTTTCACCCACTTTGTATTACAAGAAATGTGCTCTTCCAAGTCCTCTGCTGGAACGATCTACTCTCCATCCTTTAGAAAATACCCTGTGAGCTCCTGCTTCTGTAATTTTGCTTATTATTTCTTCTATCTTGTGTATATCTTCCTTCTCCTCTTCAGCTGTCCAACTCTTTGCTGGCTGCACTAGTTGCTTTTCTAGAGGGCTGGGATGCTTTCCCCATTCTCATCTCCTTAGTCAGTCATGGCATTTGGTACCCACTGCAGTGCACTGCTTTGTGTTGTTCATATGCACATGCCTTTCAATCACCTCGATCATATCCCTCCAGCATCACTTCTTTTGTCAGCATCACCTTTTTTGCTGGGTCCTTCATGGTGTCCTTTTAATATCAGCAAATCGAATGTAGTAGATGCTCACTTAATAATCGATATTTGGATTACAAATCATCTCAATGAGTTTATTGAGTTGCCCTAGAACCTTCCTTACTATGCAATGCTTTGTTAATTCTATTTGGACTCCTTTGCAACATTTGTTTCTTTTAAGGTTTTTTTTTTTTTTTTTTTTTTTTTTTTAGAAAAAAGAAAGATTAAGTAAACTGTGGCTCATCAAAAAAGATGCTTGGGAAGATTTTTAAAAATACCATAGGGAAATACTTGTGTTGTCATGTTAAAATTAAATTGGAGCATGTAAAAGTATGCATATAACATGATAACAACCACATATGCTATTGTTTAAAAAAACTGTGAAACTGCTAGTAACTAAAAAATCAGGCTCAAGCATAAATATTAATTCTTTTTTGGAACTAAAATAACTATTATTTTCTTTCCATTTTATTTGAAGAAAGAATGTTTTTGTGGGTAAAATCATTCTCTGCATGGTTAACTGCTTGCTGTGAATGAAGACCTATTTTGCTTCTTTCCACTAGAGGTCACTGTGGTTCTTTAGTTATTTTTTCCATTTGGCATCCCTGTTAGCAGGGGTAAAAGGATTCTGTCATGGTTATTATTTTTAGCAAAGTTAAGAGAAATGTTAAAATGATAGCTTCCTTTTTTAAATACAAAGAAACATTTTCCGGAGCTATTGTACTTCTTTTCAGATTTCGTATTCCAGGCCATAACTGTCATAAACATTTCTATTTTACATTGGCGACCCAAATTTAATTTATTAGCATGAAACATTATCACTATACCATTTATTCTGCTATTAAAACAGAATTGCACCCATGCTTTCTATGTGTGAAAAATAGAAGACTAACCCTTTCTATTTCTTGTTCAGCTTTATTTTTTTGAAGATTGTTTCCCAGCAGTACAGAAACATGGCTTCTAGAAGAACTTGTTAGTCATGGAGTATTAAAATCGATTAATGACACAGGAGATGTGTACATCTAGGGACCATTTTGAAGGTGAATGCAGGATATCCAACAAATTCTACCAATAAACTACTGTGTCTTTAAAAGAATTTCTCCCTGGTAAATTCAGTAGGAATACAGGCTATGTTTTTCTGTTTGAAAAATGATTAAATATTAAGAATTAGAAAAAGGAGATATAGCTCCAAATATTAATAGGATGCATGCTGAGTGTAACATCACCCAAAATGTCTAAGCAACATGATAACCAAGGTCCTCAGTTCTCCTACTGGAGTCAAGTTCATTTCACTATAAACCAAGAAGCTCTAAATTTTATAATGTTTTGAAAACCCTTATTCTTCCTTCTCATTCTCTGTTTGCTCTTTGCAGCCTTGAAAAATGGGATCCCAGTCACCTCACAAGATTGTATTTATTTTTCATAGTCTGGGCCATTTGGTTCCTGTTGTGTTCTTATTCCTAGGGCATTATTGCTAAATTCACAGTAATTTCCCCCAATTCAAATTGTGTCTCAATAAATTTCAAAGTTGATTATCCATTATTTATTATGGACCCTAAATTTAGCAGTACTAGAGAGATTTGGATATGTGTGGCATATTGGAAACCCACCGACCACTCCAACAATCTGCAATATGCTTTGAAAAATCTGCACATTTGCTTCTGTCTTCTGACTAGAATGCACAGCTCCAGTTCCCTAAGTTTGCTGAACGTGCGGAGGCCCAGGCTGTAAGCAGCAGATGAGGCTGACTGCAATGGGGCGTCCTGCTGCACTTTGAAGCCTTTCTTTTTCATTTCCTGCAAACCCAATCTGTGTTCTTGCTTTTGGAGGCAACTTTTACAACTGGATGTGTCTAAAGTGAAATAATTAATAATTGTCTTGAAACAGTTAACAAAAGATAACTGGCTGGCTATGAGTTTTTTTTTGAAAAGCACTTTCTTTTTTTCCTTCAAAGGATGTGTTCACCTTTCTGTCTTTAATCCAGAGTCCTCCAAGGCTATTTAGAAATATTATTTCCTTGGGGCTCTCTGCCATTGTGGTTTCTATTATTTAGTCCAGTGTTTCTCAAGCTTGTAAATAACATACTTGGGAATGCATATTTTTGGCAGGGAAGGAAGTATGTTATGGTGGTTTTGGAGTCAGAAAAACCTGCTTTTGAGCCTTACTTCTATAACTTACTAGGCATGTGACTTTCAAGCTTTATAACCTCATTAAATTAATTTTGGGCTCCTTTATATTAAAATGAAGATACAAACAATGGTAAATAGGATAATGTGTATAAAATGAGTAATACCATGTCTGACACATGATAAATACTCAACATGTGATAGGGATTAGTAGTAGTTCAGTTGAACCTTGAACAAAAGGGATTTGAACTGTCTGAGTCTATTTATACACGGATATTTTTCAATAAATATATTGGAAAGTTTTTGGAGATTTGCAACGATTTGAAAAACCTTGCAGATGAGCTGTGTAGACTAGATATATTGAAAAAAAATTAAGAAAGGTGTTTGATGAATGCATAGAATATATGTGGATACTAGAATATTTTATGATTTGCTACCATAAAGTACATATAATTTAATCTATTATAAAATGTTGAAATTTATCAAAACTTATGCATAAAAACTTACAGACTGTATAAGGCACCATTCCAAGTCCAGAGAAATGTAAACAAACGTAAAGATGCAGCATTAAATCACAACTGCATAAAATTAACCATAGTACATACATTAGAACTATAATAATTTCATAGCCCCCTCCTGTTGCTATTGCAGTGGGCTGAAGTGTTGTAAGTATCTGCTTAAAATACTATGTGACTAATCATCTCCAGTAAACTGCATATCACAGTAAAGTGTGACCTGTTACGGTTCTTGTGTATTTTTCATCATGTTTAGTGCAACCTTGTAAACCTTAAGTCACATCGTGGGACCCATACAAAATGCCACTAATGATGCTGGAGGTGCTCACAAGAAGCAGATAAACATCATGACGTTACAAGAAAAAGCTGGATTCCTTGATGTGTACCACAGATTGAGGGCTGCAGCTACAGCTGCTGCTATTTCAAGATGAATGAATCCAGCATAACGATTATTGCAAAAAGTCAGAAAGAAATTCCTGAAGCCATTACTGTGGCTATGCCAGCAGACACAAAAACCTTGTATGTGTTTTGAAATACCTTATAATCTCATAGTAAAAATGGAGCTTTTATGTCGGTGTAAGATTGCTGTCAGAAAGGCATACCTATAGAATCTAATGTGATTTTAAAAAAAGCAAAGTTATATGACAAAGTAAAGGAAGGTGAAAGATCTAAAGATAGATAATTTAATGCCAGCAAAGGATGGTTTGATAATTTTAGAAAGAGGCATGGCTTTAAAAATGTCAAGATAACAGGAGAAGCAGCTTCTGCCGACCAAGAGGCAACAGACAAGAGTTCCCAGACATGATTAAGAAAATCATTAAGGGTAAAGGATAGCTGCCTGAACAGGCTTCTAACGCAGACAAAAGTGCCCTATTCTGGGGGGAAAAATGCCACAAAGAACATTTATTAGTAAGGAAGAGGAGTGAGTACCAGTGTTTAAGGCAGGAAGGAATAGGCTAACTTTATTGTTTGTGCAGATGCAGTTGGGTTTATGATAAGGACTGCACTTATCTATAAAGCTGTTAAACTTTGAGCCTTGAAGGGAAAAATAAACATCAGCTGCTGGTCTTTTGGTTGCACAGCAAGAAGGCCTGGACAATGAGAAACCTTTTGCTGAATTGATTGCATCAATGCTTTGTCCCTGAAGTCAGGAAGTACCTTGCCAGTAAGGGCTGCCTTTTAAAGTTCTTTTGATATTGGATAATGCCCTTGGCCTTCCCAAATCCCGTGAGTTCAACCTCAAGCGTCAGAGTGATCTGCTTGCCCCCAAACATAATATCCTAATTCAGCCTCTAGATCAGGGGTCATAAGGACCTTTATGGCTCATTACATGGTACTCTATGGAAAGGAGTGTCAATGCAAGGGAGAGAACCCTGATAGAGAGAACATCATGCAAGTCTGGAAGGATTGTACGTCATTGAAGATGCCATTGTCTTATAGAGAAAGCTGTAAAAACGGTCAAACCCCAAACAATAAATTCCTGTCAGAGAAAATTGTGTCTAGATGTTGTGCATGACTTCACAGGATTTGCGACAGAGACAATCAAGGAAATAATGAACCAGATTGTGGGTACGGCAAAAAGAAGTAGTGGGTGGAAGCTTTCAAAATATGGATCTTGGAGAAATTCAAGAGCTAATAGACGCCACACCAGAAGAGTGAACACAAGATGACTTGATAAAGATGAATGCTTCCAAATCAGTGCCAAGTATATGCCTTTTATTTTCTTAAAAATTATTTTTCTTTGTTTTTTAATGGACACATAGGAATTATACATATTCATGGGTTACAGTATGATATTTCAATACCTGTATACCTGTATACTGTGTGTAATAATCAAATCAGGGTGATTAGCATATCTGTTACCTCAAACAATTATCTTTTCTTCCTGTTGAAAACTCTCAAAAATTCTCTTTGCCAGGTGCAGTGGGACACGCCTGTAATCCCAGCACTGTGGAAGGCTGAGACGGGAGGATTGCTTGAGCTCAGGAGTTTGAGATCAGCCTGGGCAACACAGCAAGACCCTATCTAAAAAAAAGTCCTCCCTTCTAGTCACTTGAAAATATAAATTAAATTGTTGTGAACTATAGTAACCCTACAGTGGTATCTAACACTATCTATCTAGCTGTAATTTTGTATCCATTAACCAATTTCTCTCTGTCCCCTACCTCCCACCCACTCCCCTTCTCAGCCTTTAGTTACCACTACTTTTCTCTCTATTTCTATGAAATCCACTTGTTTAGCTTCATGAGTGAGTTCATTGCAATATTTGTCTTTCTGTGCCTGCCTTATTTCACTTAACATGATGACTTCCAGGTTCACCTATGTCATTGCAAATGACAGAATTTCATTATTTTTTATGGCCAAATAGAATTTCATTGTGCATATATACCACATTTTCTGTATTCATTCATCCATTGACAGATACTTAGGTTGATTCCATATCCGGGCTATTGGGAATAGTATTGTAATAAACATGGGAGTGCAGGTAGCTCTTTGACATATTGATTTCCTTTCCATTGGGAAAGGAATACTTAGTAGTGGGATAGTTCTATTTTTGGTTTTGTGAGACAACTCAACACTGTTTTCTATTAGGTTGGTGCAAAAGTAATCGCAGTTTTTGCCATTACTTTTAATGGCTGTATTACATACCCCCACCCCCTACTTTTTGTTTTTTAATCAAGATAAGCTATATTCACACAAGAAGCAAAGAAACAAGTAATAAATGTCAGATGAGTATTACCAACAAAAGGAAGCAACCACTTCTCACTGGGATGGTCAGTGGAGGTGGTTTCACAAAGGGGTGAAAGCAGAGGTGATTCTTGGAAAAAAGTTCCCTGGCCAGCCTGGGCTTAGAATGCAACACAAGGAGTGAGCACAGGCTTTTCATTGTAGTGGCTGGGGTGAGATTCCAGCTCTGTTATTTAGTAGTTTGATCTCAGTAATTTATTAATCAGGAGATTATCAAGGGGATTAAGAAAAATAGCATATGCAACTTAGTTAATATTAGCTAACGTTGATTGAGGATTATGATGAGCTCACCTAATCCTCATAATGGCTCAGTGAGATAAGCATCCTCCTTAGCATCAGTATGGTGGAGAGGAGAGGATGGGTACATGGCCTTTGACATTGTGCCTCTCCTGTGAGAAGTGGTCAGCAAACGACGGCAATTATTTTCTTGCCAATATTTACTAAAAGTCAGCTAGAAATTAACATGCAAATGGTGTCTCAAGGACTGACCAGCATTTTCCCTCCAGTGGTGCAGTGAAACTACAGCATAAATGTGAAATATCAACTTGTATGTGTGTAGGTGGGAATCAGTGGTGCAGGGGTTAAATTTGAATTTCTGTTCCCTTTAATGTTTTGGTCACAGAATGCACAAGGAAATCCACCAAATCCACCTTTTCTGTGTTAGCCAATCTCATTTTTTTTGACAACACAAAGAGTACATGATTGCAAAAGCTGATATTTATTACTTTTGTGTTATCAAGAAACTACTGGCTATTAGAAAATGGGTTACATCAAAATGAAGTGGATGTTCTTTTTTGGGAGAATGTATAATACTTTTATTAGTCCCAAGGGCTAGTACACTCTTTTCAGACGTTAGACTCTAGATTGGCCTTTACAAACCCCACAGTTAGTCTTTGAAAAATGAATTTTGTCACCTTATGAACAGGTGTTTGTTTAACTTCTAATTAATCAAAATAAAATAAAATAAAATAAAATAAAATAAAATAAAATAAAATATAAACCTACTGGCTCCACAGGTCATAATTGTACTGGATCAAATATTCTGTTTATGCCTGGAGAAAAATGAAAACGGAGACAACCTATTTTGTTCTAGGTGTAAATAATTTGACATATTAAACTTCCTTAAAAATATGAAAATAGACCCAATGATATTATAGACTAGAAAGTAGCATTCACATATTTAAGATGGAAAAATAAAACAAAACCTTAAACTTTGGATTTACCTCATTCCCTTTTAGGCTGTTCTCCTAGGATGTTAAGGGTTGGGTTTGATCTTTTCTTTCCTCTTAAGTGAACCATTTTAGAAATGACAGCTTTAGGTATTAAGACATTATTGAGCACTAACATCCGAGCTTGTATATCACCTTATCAGTTTTACAGTACAGAGAGCAGGAATAGAGGCACAGAACTAATGGATTTGGGTGGAGGAAACGTGGGAGCTGGTCAATGCTGAGAAGAGAGGGCCTTCCACGGAGATCTCTCAACTGCTGGAGGCCAAGGACCTATTGCAGGTATTGAAGAAAGGGGCATGAACAAGGAGATAGCGAGTACTCAAGGCTTACCTTGCAGTTTGGCCACATACTCATCAAGTTTGGCCACATACTCATCACATCATCTTTTGCTCAGGGGAGGCCCCCCTCCATAACTGCAGAATGAATGGGTTCATTTTCATCTCCCCCTGAATCTTCTTTCCCCGTCCCCTCATGGTGCCTCCTTCCCACCACCATGATCTCGTGAAGCTTGTTGCTCCATGATGAGGCACTTGATCTAGGTTCATGGCTTCAAAGATTCTTATGGGTTCTTACAGGCCACCTGGTCCAACCTCCTTATTTGAAAATGTGATCAAAATAAGGCATCAGGGCCAGGCTCATGGGTGTGTGACCTGTGCAGAAGCACAGGATTCTACATTTAGAAGGCCCCCACGTTTGGTGTTGATGCTCTACTGTTGCCGTCTTCAAGTCTTTAGTTTTTGAACAAGGGACTCCACATTTTCATTTTATATGGCACCCTACAAATTGTGTTTCTGGTCTTATCTAAGTCATACTGATATACTTGTGACTTAATGAATCATGTGAATATTTTATTTTAGAAAAATGCCTTCAGGACATTTTTTCAGGAATATGGAAGCGATAATGGTAGAGGAGATTGAGGGCTCACTAAAGGCAACAACGGAATTTGGGGGAGGAGAGCAGGAGATTTCCAGGGACTCCAGGAAAACAGATGTACCATGAATTTGTCTCACTTGCAGTTCAGCAGCCCTGTCTTTAGATAGTAATTTATTCCTTATCGCTGTTCTGAATTTCCACATTCCCTCTTAAAACGGATTCCCTTTTGTTCTTTTCTCTCTGCAGTTGCCGACAACTAGCCATTAACTCCTATGTACTTAAAGACCATTATAGTTAGCCCTCAACATTTTGCCAGGCTAAGAGATCCTAATTCTTTTATCCATCAGCTTGAATGCTTTTTTCTTTTAATTGATGCTTCCTCAAAGAAGAACTGCTAGCTAGTTCAGGTAGCATTGTTAAAATCAGGGCACAATTAATTTCACATCTAGCTACAATATTGCCAAGGAAAGAAACAGACAAAGACAGAGATGGCACCAATGAAAATCACTTTTTGGAATTAAGCTAAAATTAGCTAAACATTTTGTAATTACAAAGTAATTTGAAAATCAAGCAGTTAGACTAAAACATTGATCAGGAAAAAGACGACGGGAAAGGAAAGGATGGAAAAATTCATTGAAAACAACCTCCCCTGCAGACCAGAGGGAGTTTTTGAGAGAAAGTAGATTACTGCTTATAGAAATACCGAAGCCCATTAGTTCGGGCAAAGGCTTTGAGAACAGAAAATGTGTCCTTGCGAGGTGAGAGGACTGAGTTCTACCCAGTAAAGGCTATGTCTCTGCCTGTGTGTGAACAATTTCCATACACGTATCCACAAGGAGATGTAAAGAGACCTATTATAGTTTATGTTCCAATTGTAGTGTTCAAATACCGAATACAAACAGGCAACATGATTGGATAAACAAAAGGTGTAAGAAAAAGAAAACAGTCACAAAAGGAATGGGAGCTTGATTTTGTGTAATATCATGTATTCTTCCTGTAATTCACTTCAGAGGGACAGTGATTTAATTTCCACAAAACAGTGGCCTGAATAGATTCAAGGTAGATGCTTCAGAAAGCTTTTATTTGTTGTTTTCTAAAAAAAAAAAAAGTTACATTTTTCTATGTTTCTGAGGTTGACAGTCCAGGGGGTGACTGAGCAGATGAAGGAGCCTCGCTTGAGGTGGACAATGGGCCCCTGCCAGAGAGGCCAGGTGGGAACCTTGCATCAGTGGCGAGAGGACTGTGGTTTGGCTGAGCTGAGAGGCAGGAGGCCAAATCTTCGTTGTCCACTCTTGGGCAGGTCATCTAACTTTTCTGTTTCTCAATTTTCTTGTGTACAAAAGCACTAAAAACACTAACCTACCTGAATATCATTATGAAAGTAAAATGGAATAACACATGGGAAAGTGCCTTGAAAAATTATAACAGATTGTTTTTATACATTGAAAATGGTCCATTAATGTGAAAAGTTTCAAAAATCAGCCACTTTATTGGGAGGATGGGCCTTCGCTGTGGCCGTGTGCACTCCTCTGTGCGATATACAAATGTTTCCTCAGCACAGATACAAACGTTTCCTTTGCCCCCAGAAAGCTTGCAGAGTAGTTGAGGGAAACAAGTGCCTATATTTGTATAACATTATATACCTGAAAATTGAACTGACAATACATATTCAAGGAGAGTATATCACAAGCTCTGCAGTTAGATGGCCCAGTTTGAATCCTAGTTTACAGATGAGAAAATTGAGGCTATGGGTTGTCAAATAGATCATGATACGGTTAGGCTTTGTGTCCCCACCCAAATCTCATCTTGAATTATAATCCCCACGTGTCAAGGGAGAGACCAGGTGGAGGTAATCGAATCATGGGCGTGTTTTCCCCCATGCTGTTCTCATGATAATGAGTGAGTTCTCACGAGATCTATTGGTTTTATAAGTGTTTGGTAGTTCCTCCTGCATTCATTCTCCTCCCTGCAGCCTTGTGAAGAAGGTGCCTTGCTTCCCCTTTGCCTTCCACCATGACTGTAAGTTTCCTGAGGCTTCCCTAGCCATGTGAAACTGTGAGTCAATTAAACTTCTTTCCTTTATAAATTACCCAGTCTTGGGTAGTTCTTTTTAGCAGTATAAAAACGGACTAGTCTACCTCAGTTTACTTATTTGTAGGCTAGGATAGGAAGAATACCACATGGAGTTGTACAGATTAACTGGAACATCATACACAAAACTAGTGGTTGACCCATACCCTCAATGCGTTAACTGTTATTTCTATATGTATGGATGCATATCTCCTACATTTATTTGACTCCAGAATGTTTTTTGTTCTGTTTGTTTGTTTGTTTTGGTGAGGGGAAATCATGGAAGATTATTTGTTCCCTGAAGCACTCTTTGGGAATGAGTGTGTGGCTATAGGCAAGAGGTTCACTAGAGGATGGAGTGGGCACTCGGGACTGGGGTCATTAGGAATGTCTTCATAGGGGTGAGGGATGAGGGGACTTGAATAGGTACCTAGCAAAGTGCAGGATTTGGCTAGGCAGCGTAATGGCAGAAGCCAGGGTGGGGGATATGAGGAGGAGAACATGCTAATATGGGAAATAAAGCTGGAAAGACAGGATCTAATTTCCTGACGGGGCACTTGAATTTTATTTTTTATTTAGTTATTTTTTTTTATTTTATTTTTTTTTTTTTGAGACAGGGTCCCGCAGTGTGGCCCAGGCTGGAGTTCAGTGGCACAATCCTGGTCTCAAGCAATCCTCCCACCTCAGCCTCCTGAGTAGCCAGGACTACTGGCACACATGGCTATGCCTGGCTAATTTTTAAAATTTTTCTTAGAAATGCTTTGTTGCCCAGGCTGGTCTTGAGCTCCTGGCCTCAAGTGATCCTTTTCTCTCAGCCTCCCAAAGTGTTGGGATTATAGGCATGAGCCACTGTGCCTGGCTTGGCACTTGAATTCTATCTCATGTGTAGAGGGAAGCCATTAGTGGAATTTTTAGAAAGAATACTCTGGTATTTTTATCCACAGTGAATTGATATTAAAATATGCTAAAAGTGTGAAGAGGGTGGAACACTGGCTGGGAATTTATTAAATGTGATTCAAGGCTCAGAGTGGATTGACAAGATGGTGATCTAAACCAGGAGAGAGGAAGGAACAAGGGAGGAAGAAGCAAAATGAATTGGTGGCTGAATATGGGATTTGAGGGGAGGAGCAACATCTCAGGTTTTGCGTTGTGGTGACTTGAGGAATCATGTCCCTTAATATTGCTTTATTCTTTCAGTGATTTATTTAAAAATATTTTGAGTGCTTACTTGGGCAGGGCACTGTATAGGTGCTGAGATTGCTAAAAACAAAAATGCTGTTAAACTAGACTCATAAATAAAAGTAACAACGAGGAAAACTTTGAGTTAATGTAGAGTTAGAGTGTAGGCAATGAATGCCCTAATGTAGACGTGAAAAAAATGAACGAGGCTGGGCTGGGAAGGCCTGTTGGAAGAGGTAGAATTTGAGCAGGGTCTTGCCTATGGTAAGGGATTCCACAGGGGATGGGAAAGTGCCACTTCAGAAAGAAAGAAGGCAAGAAATTAAGTTGGTGGAGGTTGAGGAGGACATGAATTACATTTTAGATGGACTAAGTACAAAGTGAGAATGGCACACCACAGTGGAAGTGTCCAGCACGCAGCTGGAAGATGGAACTGGGATTTTGCAGGACAGTCAGTGCCGGAGGTCAAGATTTGAGAGTCATCGGCTTTGTGAACCTGGAAGAGCAGATGAGACTTTGAAGGGAGATGACTGAGTCACGTGGTCTTAAAGTTGGAAGGAACCCTCGAGGACCTCTGGTCTAACCTCTTGTGAAAATCTTATTTACTACAGATCTTCCTGACCACTTCCTCTGCCAGAGCTCTCCTTACCTCACAACATATGTAGTTCATTGTGTTGACAAACAGTTCCAACGCTCAAGTCTGAACCTTGTCCTTTAGTTGTTTGCAAGTTACTGGAAGTGTTCAAACAACAGCCTTGATTAAAGGGCTGTTGATTAAAGAATGATTCTGTGACTCTTGCGCGGAGTGATTCTGATAAGAGAGAGCTGGCAGCTGGGAGGTAGGCAGGGAAGTCGGTACTAATAGTTTAATGTTTTTTCTAATTCTACATTGACTCAAAGTTTTCCTCACTGTTACTTTTATTTATGAGTCTAGTTTAACCCAATGGGAGTAACACAGAGTAAGTCTACTCTCTCTTCCACATGACAAGTTACACATCTTTCCAGGTCTTTCCTTTTTAAAGAGAACCTTGCCCTGGTTTTTTATATGCACCATGTGACACCATTCACAGACTTTTGTCATCCTGATCCATTTACTCAGGTATTATGTTTTGAATGCCTGGTTCTCCAGAGAGAAAAGCCAGAGCCAAAGCTTATGTATATGTTTTCTTTTTTATTGGAGAATATGATCTATGGAGCAGGAGTGAGGGATGTGGGGGCCAAGTGGAGAAAGAGGGAGAGCCAATAAAAGATGCATTTTCAGGTTGGCCACCGCTCAGGGTGACAGGGTCCACTCATTGAATAGCAGGGCCAGAGGAGCTGTATGAAATGTGTCTCAGAACTGTCTTTTTTCCAAGGGAAGAATTGGCTCCCATTTCCCATTGGTCAGAAGGTTGCATAGTGGGGTTGCACGTGCGTGAGCAGAGGAGTCCCCCACAACTTTACCACTTTCTCAGTGGAGAAGCCCTGGGGAGGAAGCAAAAGGCAGAAGGCTGGGAGCTAAAACAGGTGCTGACAGGTGTACCTGTAGGAAGCTGATCTGGTCCTATGATAGTGGCTGAGATAAGAGACAGGTAGTCCTAAGAGAATCAGAAATGGGCACAGGAAGTGTCTGATGCATCTGCTGTCCACAAGGCTCCCTGCTGGTCTCTGGATGTGTTGCAGTCTCTCCAAATCCCTTTCAAGAGCTGGTACTCATAATTAAATAAGCTCTCCAAATAACTTCTGTCCAGAGAAGATTTTAGGGCAGACAGGAAGGATAGAGTGATGGCTGTGTTAAACAGATTTAACCTATCACAAATATTGGCACATATGCTCTCCCGCATTCTTCAAATGCACGTTGCTGCTAGTGAGGTTCAGCAGCAAGCACCCAGGATTTGGCAGATCCTGTGCTAGGTGCTGGAGGGCGGGGAGCATCCTGATGAATATGGGATAATCTTGACATTAATGAGGGCTCAGCCTAGTTGGAGAGACTGAAAAAGTAGCCAAATAATTATAATAAAATGGTATGGACTACAAGAGAGATGCCTGCAGGATGGAGAAATGGTCCAGAGACAAATGTCAGGTGGAGGGGTCAGAGAAACCTTCAGAGAGGATGTGAAGCTTACAGAGGATTCTGAGGTACTCTGACTCCTCGATATGTGTGCCTAGATGGAGAGGCAGAGCATATGAGGGATCCACTGTGCTCAGACCGAGGCACAACCTGAATTACCAGCAACATTTAACAGCCCGAGGATTCCTGACAAATCAGCTGTGAAACCACTAGATGCTCCTTATGCTGGAAGCTGCATTCAATGTGTTTTAGTTTAAACAAATATTCCTAGCTTAGAAATTACAAATACATTAAAATGTGTATTTGAGCATTTTAAGCCATTGTCCCATCTCTTAGGAATCATCTTTCCCATATCACTGTTTCATATTTTTCTTATGTACTATAAGAGACCTTGATTGCAAAAGGTTAAATTGAAGATGAAGTAGGGTATTTTATTCCTCTTCTTCCCTTGGCAAGAATACCACAGAGCCTTTGTAAACAAAGCCAGAATGCAGGCAGTCTAGGAGCGGATTCAGCTGAAAAAAGTATACTTTTTTTTATTTTTTAAAACATGGTGAATTGAAGAATAGTTCAGGAAAATAAGGAGCAGGTGGCTGCCGCAGCCTGCAGGGCAGAAAGCCTGGTATAAAGGCAAAGAGTGCCTCCTAATCAGGGGGCTCTCGGGCTGTCACGTGGTCCCGCGTATCACTTTAGACCTTGGACAGGGGGAAGCTCTGAGCCTCTGTGTCCTCTGCCCCCCCAGGCCTGGGCCTCCTGGACTAACATATGGGAAGAATTTAGAGACAAGGGAAAAGCCCAGAAATCAAATGTTGAGAGAAATTATGTGGCTAACAGCTGGAATTCATAAAGTTTTATATTAAGTGAAGGATTGATAGCAAGAAATCCAAAATACCCTTTCCCAAAAGAAAGACAAATTAATAGCTTGAGGACAAAAAAGGCTTCCCAAGATTCTTGACTTCTCTTTAAATATAACTGTAATACTTATGTTTGCTTTTATGAGGGATAGCTATGGTTATATTTGTTATGAATCTGGAATTATTGAATTTAAGGATGAATATATTGAGATGCCCTAAATGCCAAAAAATGAATCTAAAATTGGGCTGCATGTCCATTTTAATTTTGTCATTATTGAGGTATGTTAATGTTAAATAATAATTTATGCAGATTTTTCACGTAAGTTCTCTTATTTCATCCTTTCCCTACACACCAGTAAGTAAGTATTTTATAACCTTCCTCTGCTTAAGAGAAAACGGTTGCTCAAAGAGATTAATTTGCCCAAGATCACACTGTGGCAGGTGAGAATTTAAACTCAAGTCTTCTGCTCCCAGCACCCATGGGCATATTCACTGCACTGGGGTTTGTAACCTGGATGAGCTTCCGAATGAGTCCTGGAGCTTTTTAAATTGACCAGTTCTTGGAGTGGGCTTTAGAATCTACATAATTAAGAAATATCTGAAGTGATTCTGATGATCAACCTGGTTTAGGACCCACTGTGTTAAGGTAAACAGAATATCATTCTCTCATCAATCAGTACAAATTCTTCTTTACCCTGGGGATGTAGGCAAGTGGGTATTTTGAAGGCCAACAGAGCCACACCTGGGAAGCATTAGAATCCACCTAACTATGCAGCCTGCCACAATGTGGGATTAGCTGGTTCGGCTTGATTACTAGTGTCTGGAACCATGTTATGAGAAACAGCTAGATCGTAACAACACAAAGCAAAGTTTCCCAACCTTTTCCTAGGCAATGATATACTTGTAAAAAGTGTTGGGACACATCAAGGGGCTGCCAGTGTCAAAGATGTAGAGGCACAGGTTAGGAGCCCTGAGCATACTTACACCAGCAAATGGATCCAAACCAAAATTGGAGGAACCAGGGAGACTACCACCAAAATATAAGATGCTTAATCTTTCAGTTTCTGGATGGGTTGAGTGGTGTAGTAAAGACGAAAAACAGCCAAGTTCCTAACAGAGGCCAGGTTACTTCTTCTTTGATAATTGTGAACACAGAATGGTGATTTACATGCTTTGATATTTGATGGGCCTGGTTTTGAATCCCAGCTGTATCACTTAGTGACCTTGGGTAAATCACTTATCTTCTTTGAGAATCAGTTTCCCTGTACGTGTAAGAAGGGTAGTACTACTTTCATCATAGAGTATTGAAAGGCTTAAAATAAATAAAATGTATAAAGTGATTACTCCAGTGTCTGTAAATAGCAAGCACCATTTAAGTGGCAGTGTTATTTCTGTCACTTACATCCAAGTAATCTTAAAATTTAGTCAGTAAAGGATATAAGAGCTTCAATGATATCTTAAACCAGGTTTCAAATGCAGGAAAATTTATTTTAATAAAAAGCAAGGAAATTAGAGAATATATGAGATCCTGTTTTAATCGAGTCCTGCTCCAGCTTTTAGAAACTTGTGGGACAAGAAGCAGCTTGGGGCAGGACAAGCATTTGAACATCAGAAACTGTATCTCCACAGTGGAGTGAGAGGACAGTGAACCCATGAATTTGAAAACAGGGGGAATAAAAGTTCCCTCTGTGCCTAGCAGGCTAGGACAAAGACATGAAAGTCACTTTTGAGAATAACTTTAAACGGAATCAGCAAAACTAGACTGTAACTTGGTTAACTATATTAGCATATCTAAAAGAAGAACTGATCATTCAAAACTGCAGTTGGCCAGCAGTGGAAGAACAGAAAATGGAAAGTCAGAGGCAGATGTTGGCAAGTGTCTTCCTAGGACTATCCAGGGAGAAGGAGCCTTAGCGCAAGGATTTGGAATTTTCCTTACCCATTGGCAAGACCATCCATTGCTGTAAGATATCTCTCTCAGGCCCTCTCAGCCCAATGTAATTATACATTCAAAGCTATAACAAATTTATTTTGTATGGATTCTATATATTTCATAAAATATTGTGATCATAATTTATTTCCCGATATAATTTGATTATAGAGAAAAAATATATACATCAAACTGAGAATGTTATATTAGATTTTCTTCTTCCCCAACCCCTTAGAATTCTTAGGGGTTCCTTGAAGTCCCCTTAGAAGCCACTGAGGGAGTGGGGAAGGAGAAGAGGTAGGTATGAGGGGCTTAGCTCTTCTCCCCACACTAACTCAACTGCTCCATTTTTACTCTGTGAGTAGATTTTATCTAATTCAATGATTCACATTAATTTGTATTTGTATTAGAATATATTTGACCATAATTCTTCATAATTAGAATTTAGATTATTCTGAAGTTCAATAAAGAATTATCCATAGCCCATTATAAAAGCAGATGTGTGCATGTTCCCTGAAATACATAGTCTTAAAATAACACACATCTCACTGAATCCTTTTACACACACATATCCCACATACACAGACATGCACACACGCACAATTGGCATAGGATAGAGAGGTGGATAAGGTTTTGCTCCACTTATGTAAGTTCAAGGTTGGGGTGAAAAAGCAACTTTGAGAGCCATTTCTTTAACAAAGAATTCATGGGCTGAAAAATGATTGAAAATATTCACTCTAGATGGTTTGTAAACCTCCTAGTTGGCTATAAAATTATTTCTGGGATTCTACTTTTGAACCATTATTGAGCATCTTTTGAATATATAGAGACACAAACACATCCTGGGTTACATCCATCCTCTGCTCTTTACCACAGTTACCACTACATTCATTCTTCACCCCAGTGATTCTTATTTATTTATTTTTTCTTTTATTTGAGATGGAGTCTTGTTCTGTGGCCAGGTTGAGTGCAGTGGCGTGATCTCGGCTCACTGCAACTTCCACCTCCTGAATTCAAGAGATTCTCCTGCCTCAGCCTCCCGGTTAGCTGGGACTATAGGTGCACACTACCATGCCCAGTTAATTTCTGTATTTTTAGTGGAGACGGGGTTTCACCATGTTGGCCAGGATGATCTCGACCTCTTGACCTTGTGGTACACCTGCTTCGGCCTCCCAAAGTGCTGGGATTATAGGTGTGAGCCACTGCGCTCGGCCACCCCAGTGATTCTTAACCATTGGTGTGTCCTACAATTATCTGTAGAGCTTATTGAAAACTCATAGGGTTGTCTATACCCCCGACCTCCTATCAGAGTCTTTGGAATTGGGACCCAGGCATGAGTATTTTGACAGAACTCTACAGTTGATTTTGGTGTTTACCAACAGCTGAGAACCGTAGTTCTATTTTTTGCTTGTTAAGAATTGGAAAAAAGAAGAAAAGTATTCCTAATACTAAGAAAGTCTTGTGGACACACTGATTGAGCAGCAGTGCCCTAGACCCCACACAACAGGATGCAACAACAAAATGCTATTAGATTACAGGTGAACACATTATACATTGTGCAATGGACTTTAGCTATGCTGACAGCTACAAGGAACAACTTGATAAGCAGTAGACTTGTGTATTTGTGTTGCATGTCTAAGGTGTCATTATCATAAAGTGTCATTATCCTTAGGAATGAGAAAACCAAGATAATTCAAGTAAGTTGTCTACAGTCAAACAACTGGCAATTGGCAGAGCGAGAATTTGAATGCAGGACTGTCCGATTCTAAAGGTCGTGTCCTTTTTATATGGCATATGATGGGCCAAGATCAGGTAGATAAATGGCCTTTTGGTACAGCACAAGCCCACAGACTAGTTATCCTAGTCTTGCGGCAGTGTAATTGAGAAGCTGTGACTCCTAATTGGTATTTTATAACCTAGGGTGAGTGCAGTAATATGACACTGTGTGTTAGAGCCAGAAAGGTTACCTGGATCTCAGGTGTAGGCTGGGGAGATGTGGCTGGTGAGAAAGCAGTTTTGGTAGGCATATAAGGAGTTTCAAAGAGCAGCTGCAGGCATGGGCTTCCCAGGATGCGTCAGGAGCTCCATCACAAATAGGCTGACCAGTGCTGCTGTATGGGGGAACTGTAAGAGACATGAGAAGCTGCTCACGGAGACTCCCTAACTGATGACCTTCTTGACATAGCTTTTCCAAAAATTGATATACTTTATGCTGAATGTAGCCAAGTGTAACTGGCACACAAGCGCTCAAACTCAGCCTTCTGTTGGGCTCAGAGAAGTAGAAGTTATGACCAGAGTATCTCTAATAGTCTAGAAGGGCAACATAGTATTTTTAAAAGAACTATTTTATTGTATGTAATACTTAAATATTTGTTTATTAAATTTTATTTCTTTAATTTACAAATAATAAGTATACATATTCATGAGGTTCATAGTGATATTTGTATATATATCATGTACACAGTGATCAGAATAGGGTCATTAGCATATCCATCATCTCAAACATGTGTCATTTCTTTGTGTTTAGAACATTCGACATCCTCCTTCTAGCTATCATTGTTAACTATAGTCATCCTACAGTGATATAGAACATTATAATCAAATACATTTACTTTCGTTTAAAAAAAAGTGTCGTAAATACTTTGAGATTAACTCTTTGTTTAAGATTAATGATTTGACTATGTGTTGGTTTGGTACAAAGAGCATTAACCTGAAAATCAGGAGACCTGAATTCTAACCCTGATTCGATTACCAAGTGGCTGCATGAACTTGTGGAAAATACTTTACTTCCATTAATTGCTTTTGCTTCATTTGTAAAACAAGAGGGTAGAATTGCTACTTAGAGAATCCCTAAATTTTCTTTTGGAGTCACAATTTTTAAATTCTTTTATCTGTTTTGTTTACTGCTATACCTCCAGCATCTAGAACCATGCCTGGAACAGAGCAGGTGCATAATATATACTTGTAGAATGAAGGAATTAAAGCAGTTCTGAGACAGAATTGGAGTTGGAATCCAAGCCTCTCTGATTTCAAAATCCATGCTCTTTGCATGATTATCCTACTGGTTGTTTAATTAACTAAAGACATTTGGATCAGAATTCCCAAGACTCTGTAAACCACAATTCTGGCCAGTTAATCTAAAGTCATTATGCCTCTTCTAAACTTCATATGGCTCGCCCAATTCAATCCCTGACAAAGTGTGTTTGTCAGCCTTAAGTAATAATGAATCTCTGTTAATAGCATATGGGGAGGAATTGGGTAGTAGGCAGGGGGTTAGTACCACCTGGTAAACCACTAACACAAATGGATATGTGTAAGAAAGGAAATACTTGTAGGATGGAGAAGTGGTACAGAGAGGAGTATAATTTACTTTATGACAAGTGGAAGGGTCAGACAAGCCTTTAGAGATGTGGTAAGGTCTGGAAAGGATCCTGAGATGGTACACATTCCTCCCCATGTGTCCAAAATGGGGAGACAGAACACACAAGGGATCCACCTAGACTAAGAATCTGCATCTCAGGCAGAATTAGGCAGAGCTAGAATTCCTAGTTCCTAGTCACCCATGAAACCACTAGATATTCCCTTATGTTAGGAGCTTTATTTCAATGCATTCATTAAAAATACTTTTAGCTTAATTATTGCAGCCTTCTTCTATGTGTAAGTAAAGTATTACTTATGTGTATTTGGGTATTAAAAGTCATTGTTCTCTTTCTTGGGAATCATATTTTTTCATAAATCATTTTTTGGCATTGTCCTAGTACGCAAAAGGAGACCTTGATTGTAAAAGGTTAAATTGAAGATGAAGTAGAATAAACCAACTAGGGTTTCTGCTATGTAAACTTGGTGGAAGTGTTGAGTCAGCTGCCTTTACTGTTGAGTGGAATCTGCAGAGCCTGTTGCTCTGTAGCCTGAATTTTTTCCCAGTGTCTCTGGTTCCCTATTGGTTTATGGCCAATGACTAATGCTTTACCCACGAGTCATTAAACCCATTCTGCGCTTTTCTGGTTCCCTAATCTTCTTGGAATTCATCCTTGTGTCCAATGGTCCAATGCTCTAGCTTGGTATTTGGATGACTGAGTGAACAGAAATGGCAATAAAAATGTATATGTGATATAACAGTTCAAAATGCAATTCCCTTTAGAGAAGTCTTATGAGCAAATAAAATTCCTCCCAAACCATTTCAAATCATTGGAAATGTTTGAAGCTTTTCCGTTTCCTTCGCACCTTCATGAGAGGTCAAGAAGTACAGCAAGGGTATCTGCTAGCTCTGTACACACTTACTTTGCCACAAAATTCAGACTTCCCAGGGCAACTCTACTTTTTAAGGCTCCTGATTAACTGCACTAATGTAAGAAGGCAGAAGCGTGGATAATACAATATAGATAGCAGCTGATGAATATGCATGTGTTTGATGTTCTAGAAAACTACTTTAAAAGAACAATGAAATACTATTGATGGCTAAACTTAGGATGAGAAGAAAAGATGTCCAACTTCTTGACTACTACTCAATTCTCTGAAATCCATATCACTCTAAGAGCTGCTATTTTCACAGAAAGAGCTAGGAATGGTCCAGTAACTACGCCAGCAATGTGGCAGACTAAGTGGGAGAGAAATGGCTTACAGTGGGGAAGGAAGTGAGTATAAATAAGGCATGGGAATGTTCATCTCACAGGGGTGGGTGAGGAGTGGGGGAGGGGGGTATAGATTTACCTGCTTATGTTGACCGACATTTAGCTTTACCCATCCAAATACAAGATCCAAAGGCTAAAGCCTGGCAGGAAGGCCACCTCAAACTCAAGTAACTGATAAGTATCCCACAGGGAGGTGGAGCACAGAGGAGGGCCCTACAGATGTGGTGTTTGGGAGTTGAGGCAGGCAATGTCCAATCATTCTCTTGTAGATGGACAGTGTAGACAGG
>NW_012101615.1:89793-97803 GCF_000951045.1 Mandrillus leucophaeus | reverse complement strand
GTGCTCTCTTTGGAGTGACATCTGGGTTTTCAGCCACACTTAAAGGGCAGGGGATATGGACAGACAAGTGATTAATTTTCTCCAGCGAAATCTGTTTTCAGGTTCCAGGGCACTATCTAGAGCATCCACATGCTGCTACCTAAACTGAAGTCCCAGTTGCCCAGAAGGTACGTGCTCTGGGTGGATTTTTTCTGGTTGGCCTGGAGAGGTCATGGACTGCTTCCTAAAATGTGCCACTAAAGAATTTAGCCTTCACTATTTTTTGACACTTGAAACAATAATTACTGCATTTCTTATATGGAACTTTATGGCACGTTTATGTTTACTAAATGAAGCTCGTTCCTCAAATATTTTCTCCCCACTTTCTGAGGAGAAATGATAGAATTGTATCCTTTATAAGTCTATTTCAAAAAGGAGGCTGCAAGTTGCTCCCGCGGAGGCATGGTGAAGACAGGTTCTCCACCTTTGTGGCCACAAAGCCTAAATATTAGTGAGATCCATTTCCAGAGAATGCCGACAGTAATACAAAAGAGTTTAACCACCATTTACTGATATCCACCATTGGGAGAAATTAGCCTCAGGGCTTAAAGACAAAACATGCTAATGATGAAGGGGCACATAAACAAATAGAGTATATCTTTTGAGACTGAACTTGTCTGGATGACTGCAGTCCTGAGAATTTGAGGGTATGCTTAAGATCTTATGAGTTCAGGGGGTGATGTGTTTCTTGCAGGACTTCAAAAATTCAGGTCACTTCTGTTGAGTCGTGCTCAGTCATTTTGAGCTTCTACAACTAAATTGCAAAGGGAGCAGTGTTCACACATGGTGAAACCATCGATTCACTCTTTCTCCAAAGTTCTTTTTATTTGTGATTTCTCACCAGCACGTTGGTGGTTACTAATCTCCTGCTGTCAAGATCTAGTTTCACAAGTTCCCAAGCAAATCAATTTCAGGTATTGATCATTTGGCAACTGCTAATTGCTGTAGCTAAGAATTTAATTCAATGGTGAAAAAAAGGTCTATTTGTTCTATCCTTGCTATATATATGTTTTTGTAAGAAGATGTTTCGTTTTGCTTTATTAGCTATTCATTCTTTAATGTAAAATCAGTAGGCAAAATCTTGTAAAAATGGTATGATTTATTGGCATTAAAGCTGAAGTTGCCTTCAGGCTGCATTAACTTATATATCTTTTAACATATGTGAACTTTTACTTAATTCTTCTGTTTTGTTTTAATTTATCAGCTGTCTCTATGTAAGACAGGAAGCCTATTTTTCAAATAAGATTACTTTCTTTGATATTAGGCAACCCATCTTATTCTTTCGAGCACAATTTCACAGAAATAGGAGGATATATTTTTCTTAAAAATCATCAGCTGTGTCTCCAGTTTCACAATTACTAAGGAAGTACGCCAAGGTAAAGGACAGGAAACTGATTTGTTGATGCAAATTTTGATGAAAAAAAATCCTTCCATTGTTGGCTAATCTCTTACTAGCAGAAATCTGAAAATGTTTTCATGGGTAGAAAAGAGTAATTTTTCTTGGAAACTTATGAGATCAGCTGAGATCAGCCTTTGTTTGATGCCCAGTGAGACAAGGGACAACAGTTCAGTTCACTGGTTTGCTCCTGGGAGCAGAGGCGACTTTGTCATCACATTATTCACATGAACCCAGAGCTGTGGTAGGGGAAGAGGGAGGTTTGCTCAGGAGAAGCCAATCTTGAATGTGTAAGGGGCTGTGGATTTTAAAATACAGCTTTGTGGCCAGGTTTACTGACATCCTGAAATACAACTTTTTTTTTTTTTTGGCCTTAAGATGAAACCTAAAATATGAGGGTAAACAGTGGCTAGAGATTAAGACACTATCTCCTTTGTGAGATGACATCATCCACAGTTTGGCTAAGTAGTAATGTCTTTAGAGTTCAAAGTTTATAACTCCTACAGCCATTAGGAAATATTTTCTTGTATACATACATACTTGACATCTGGGTTTCACACTCTACTCAGCTTCTAGGGTATTGTTGAAGAGTATGTTGTCCAGTCTCATGACCACTAGATACATGTGGCTACTAAGCACTTGAACGCTCTCTGGGCTGAATTCAGATATGCTGTAAGTATAAAATACACACTGTATTTCAAATGGAAATGGAATTTCAAAATGGAAATATATTAATATTTTTATAAAATGGAAATATGTTAATATTTTAAATATTGACTGCATATTAAAATAGTGATGTTTTTGCTGACCAGGTGCAGTGGCTCACGCCTGTAATCCAGGACTTTGGGAGGCTGAGACAGGTGGATTACTTGAGGTCAGGAGTTCGAGACCAGCCTAGCAAACATGGTGAAACCCTGTCTCACTAAAATACTAAAATTAGCCAGGCATGGTGGTGGGCGCCTGTAATCCTAGCTACTTGGGAGGCTGAGGCAGGAGAATCTCTTGAACTCAGGAGGCGGAGGTTGCAGTGAGCCGAGATTGTGTCATTGCACTCCAGCCTGGGCAACAGAGTGAGACTCTGTCTTAAAAAATATGTATAAATATATATTTTGGATATATCAGGTTAAAGTTAATTTCATCTTTTTATACTTATTTGGTGTTGTCTCTAGAAAATATATATGTATATATGTACATATTACACATATTTCTACTGGACAATGCTGGTTTAAGAATATTCATTGTGACAAATGATCCTTTGATATTCCATGGTGAGCTGTGAAAAGTTATTGGAACACCAGTCACCAAGTCCTGACATTCAGGGATCTTATCCCAAGTGTCTCCTCTGAACCATAGCTCCTGGCAGTATCCACTCTGCTGTCTTCTTTGCTCCATATTTGCTCTGCCCATCTTAGCTATAGCTGCTGTTCCTGTCATTGCCTTGATACAGGGCTTACTTTTGCTCCACTCCTATCGCTGCTAAGTGGGAGAGAAACAGGGTCACTATCTGTTACAAGTGCCTTTATTTATTTATTTATTTATTTATTTATTTATTTAAGGAACCAAATAGTTTGACTCTGTTACAGTTTGCCTGATGCCAGACGTTGCTCATTAATCTTCCTCTTTAAATTTGGTATTTTGGTTAATTCTTGGAATAAATTCGCTTGGGGCAGGGTTGGAAAACAATACAAACATCCTCACACAGTGGACCGTGCTTAGAGAGCTTCCTCTTTGCTTTGACTTGACTCGCTGTTTGTGAATTTCTTACTCTACCACACGTTGCTGAGAAGATGAGACCCAACCATCGGGCTCCAAGGTTTAGTCATATCCTCTTCTCTAGGAGGGGACATGTCCTGACTTTCTGGAATGTGCAGATGATATCCAGCTTGGGTTTTTATTTTGAGACAAGTATTGCCTGTGGTGTTTAACTAATTGATAATGGGTAACAGTTGTCAAATAGGGATTCAAGTACAGTATCAGTTTTATACAAGGAAAGCTGACGTAGAGAATGGTGACCTGGCTTCTTATATCCCAGCTGAAACTTGCCTGTAAATCCTCAGCAGAGAAGCTAGAGAATGTTGGGTCTCCTGGTGGAGGAAAGGTACTGTTTGAGGCACGAGGTAGAGGCAGAGAGAGCACCAAGCATGAGAACAAGTGAGCCAAGAGAGCAAGGAGCTTGGCTGTGTAAACTTTGATGTTGCAACCTTATTCTTGGTAAACAAGGTCCTATGGATTTCAGGAGCTCCTTGACTCACCCATCAGATAAGTTATTCCTTCTTCCCCTGGGGAGGAGTGAGTGAGTAAGGGGATGGAGATAGGGAACCCAAATATTAGTTCCTGTACTCTCCTTCCTTGAAAGTAGAGAAGTTTCTTCTCTCTCCGGAATGTGAGGGAGCAGAAGTAAGCAATCCTTATATCACACACTGTAGAAGTCAAATCATAGTATTAAAGATGATCAGCGCTGGCAGGGACATGAAATGCTGTCTGGTCCGATACCATCATTATAGATAAGAAAACAGCCCCACAAGAGTGCATTAACAGAGTCTGGGGGAATCTCCCCTGTAACATCTCCCGTATATTAACACCTCTGGAAAAAATAGAAAAAAAAAAAAACAAGTTGCCAGTTTGATACAGCTTATGCCTCAGTAGAAAGTTTGTATGCATGTTTTTGTCTTTAAATATCTGCAAATTTTTAAATACAATTAACAATAAGATTGCAAATCTGGCATATGAAAGAATTTACATTTTGGTTGGGCACATTTGGTGTGGATTTACCTGCAACAGCAGAACTAATCCAATTGAAAGATTTAATACTTTCATTTCACTGCCATAAATTCACACAGACTTTGAGCAACACATTCCAAAAGTAGTGGTGTCTGGGACTCAGATTGTGCTGTTCCTGGACAGAGAGAATTGGGCTTACAGAATATTTTAGCCAAACTCTGTGTGTTGAGTAAGTGACCTGCTGTGAAAAATATAAAAAGCACTAATACATAGGCCAGTTCTTTTTAGTGAAAAATCTGATTTAAAGAATTAATAATAAGTCTCTAAACATGAATATTTCAACTTTAAAGATGGTATACACAGTGATTAGCAAGTAGAATGGTTAGAGGCATGCACCTCTGAACTTCTGCTTCCATTTATTTGTCTGCTGTAGCAGTTACCACACTGAATTGTAATTATTTGTTTGCAAACTCTTCTACTCACTAAACACACATCAATCATCTGCCACATGTCAGGCACCATGTTGGGCACTGGAGAAAATTAATGATCTGCATTTTGTCTATTGGCCTATATAAAGCATGTTAGTCAAGCTGATTGAAATCTTTGCATCTTCTGTTTTGTCATCTGTAAAATACTGAGTGGGGATTAACATCTCTTCAAGTCCTAAGATGTGTATGAAATAGAGGCTTTTGAGGTTTTGAAGGATGCTTGAAAATTTTATCCTGCCATACAGTCTGAGTCCTCCCTTTGCTTAAGACACTGACCCAAATCACAGTCAATGTATTTCTCTCTCATACAAAGGAAGTGGGGAGGTAAGGAGATGAGGCTTAATGGCAGTTCCACAAGGTTATCAGGGTCCCTGGCTTAGTCATGCCCTCTCTGTAGCCATTTCTAACACAGAGCTGCTGCAGCAGAAATGCCCACCCCAAGGTGCAGGGAAGGCTGGAGCACCTAGTCTTTTAGCTGGGAACACCACTGCCCTCAGTAAAATTGGATGCTAAGAGTAAGAAAGAAGGAAATGATGGACAATGGGATAGCCAACTATTGTCTGTAATAGAAAAATTGCACCAGACCTGTTAAACAGACAAGGAAGACTTTATTCAAGGCTACTGCAGTAGGGGAGAAACTTGAGCTTATCTCTGCTACAAGAAAATGAGGGAAGATTCTTAAACATAGCAGTGAACTGGTGGAAAAGTACTGGAGGATGTTAGCGGGGATGTTGGTCAATGTGATTAAACCATCTGTGTTAGACTCCTACTCTCCCACAGGTACTGGGATATAGAGGCTCCATCTTTCTTGGTGATTTCATTTCAGAAGGATGGCTCCCAGGTCTTTGAGAAAGACATTCCATTCCTGGGTTACAGAACACTTATATGTCAAAGGATAAGAGAAAGAATTTATAACTGCAAGTTTTCTAAAGTAAACGCTCTAAGAAAAGGGAGGTCAAGGTCTTATAGTCAGAAAGAAGCCTGTCTAAAATTTAGTCAATCTAGGGAGAATGCTAAGGCTTGGTTATGTCTCTGCCATGGAATTTGTTTATTTTTGCTGCAATTTTGTTTACAATACTAATATCTTATAAATCTTTTTTTCCCCATAGGTAAGATAAGCTTCAGCCCAAATTACTTTCTGAAGTGTCCAGAATTCTTTGCTCATAGAATCTGGGTAGATGAAATTGTACACCATGTTGGGTAGAGGAGGGTCAGGAATATAGCTCTTTGTAGGTTAACGACCACAAGCTGCAATGTTATGAACAGTCTGTGGGACTTTATGACTCTCTAGAGTCAGGTGATAGAAAGTTTCAGGTTCTCAGAGCAATTATGTCACTCACATTATGCATGAAAAGCCCCATCACTGTCTGAGCCTAAGAATAGGCTGCTAAGCGCTCCTCTTTCTGGTTATTCTCAATTGAAGATTGAGCAATTCAGGTTGCTGCATGATTTGAGTCTGTTTTCTTCCCCCTAAAGGTGACAAGCTCTAATTTTATTTTATTCTTTGTAAACTTGAAAATGAAAGGTCCTGTGCGAGCTGTGTGGGAGATACAGTGTATGCCTTTGCATTCAAGGTGAGCAGCACATAAATGTTTTCTTAATGTGCTTCGGACATGTTCGGAGACATAAAGAAGGGAATAGACCTAGCAGGTTATTGAATCCATGTCCCTTCTTTTGCATTGATTGAAACTGCCTCACTCGAGCATGCCTTTTGGAATTTTGAGCAAACTAATTTTCTATGTCCCCAGGAGCTGATACTTGTCACAATTCCATTTCAGAAAAATTTTTCTAACACGGGAGACCTCATTGTCAGGATATTTCTTTGCATCAGTTCTATCTTATATTTTCTTGGCTAGCAAGGCCAATCCACAAAGTCAGACCCCATCATAGAGCTGAGGTAGGAGAACAAAACCCAGAGGATAACTGGGTTACCTTAGGATTTTACTCTACCAAGTTATATTTCAAGAGATGTGATTTAACACTTAATATGTCTCCAAATCCATGTAATGAGAAATTAAATTATATTTTGACTGCATTTGCTACTATTTTTAATTTTTCATGTCTAGTATTTTCCCAATAGAATATCTTAAATATTTTGGTTACTTTCTATTACACACTCTATTATTTTCTGCATTAAAAACCCAAACAATGTTAAGTCATTTCAATTTAATTTAATTCATATATATATGAATATATATATATACATATACATATAGATAGATAGATAGATAGATAGATAGATACCTAGGTACCATGAGAATTCCTGCTTTCAAAGATTCAAAAAGTTGAGGATGGTAGAATATTCTAAGTTAATAGAGCACAAAACAGACACAATAGATTATAGGATAAATTTTTACTGAAAGTTGAAAACACTCAAATGTCAATACTGAAATGGTTTTACAGTCAAACTTCTAGGAGGCTAAGTGATGGGGAGGGAATATTTTTTATGTGCTGTGGAAGAAACGATATGGTGGGTATATTTTCATCCAATAGGGGAATCTGTTTTCTGCTTAGAAAATTGATTTTCTATCCAAAACACCTAAATATAAAACCCCATCTTTCCGCTACACCATGGGACTGCACCATCATGAGAGAACGAGAAAGGAGTGAGGACAATACTATGACAAGAGGCAGAGAAAAAAGCCATTTTCAGGGAAATAAAGAAGGGACATAGTTGCCGTTTCCAATATTACTTAATAAAATAATTCTCTTTTTACAAGTGCCATTGACAAAGACTGCATTTATCGTGTACATTGAGCAAGTGTGTAAGAAGGAATTGATATTTTTCTGTTACTGGTAACATAGGCTCTGAAATGCCATTTAATAAGAAGAAAGTATTTCTGACCAGAACAATGTGGGACATATTGAAAAGCATCAGCAGAAACTGAGGAGAGAGAATAATTAAAAGGAAGACTGTATTTGTAGCATCTGCTAACAAAGATGCTAAAAACTTATATTTTCCACTATTTCCAATGTGAGGTGCTAGCAATTAATTTAATTAACACTACAGTAAACTATCCATTGTGTCTGGTTATAATGGTTTAACTAGAAGGTAAACTGCTTCTAAAGTTTTCATTTCGTGTTAATAAGTTGTTCCCTTATTCACTTATTTCTTATTATTTCTCATTCCTTCACTTGTTCATCCATCCATTCATTCATTTAATAGGTAAAAATTGTAGTGTGCATCTAGTCATTATTTATTATTTCACTGTTTTCATAGAAACACAAGTATTTTTCTTTTTCTTTTTTATCTGTACTTGGCAGAACTTTCCTGATTGTTCTAGTGAAGACTCTGATAGTCAAAAGTTAGAAAACATGGAAGGCTACACCCCTTACAGAACTCTGGGTTAACAAATGGGTACTACA
>NW_012101615.1:87570-89397 GCF_000951045.1 Mandrillus leucophaeus | reverse complement strand
ATGATGGTTTCCAGCTGCATCCATGTCCCTACAAAGGACACAAACTCATCCTTTTTTATGGCTGCATAGTATTCCGTGGTGTATATGTGCCACATTTTCTTCATCCAATCTGTCACTGATGGACATTTGGGTTGATTCCAAGTCTTTGCTATTGTGAATAGTGCCACAATAAACATACGTGTGCATGCAGACACTATAATTTTTAAAACTATCAGCCACCGTAAGCATAAAGCAAAGAAAGCTTGTGTTGTAAGGAATTAAATTCAATGTGCTATTATTTCTTCAATTCAAACAAGATAATGAGAAATTTACAACAGGCATAGGCTTGAAAAGTGTTTGCTTGAATGTAATAACAGTGTCACTCTTCTCTATGGAGATAGGATGCTCTTGTTCACTCAGACAGTTGTGAACATACTAGTCAACTTGTTAATTGCTTTAGTCACTCTATTTAAACAATTATAACACAAAGTTCCTTAGTGAACCTTATTAGGCAAAACTCTAATAAATTAAGTAACTGTTCAATATGGAGTAAAAATCACATCCTCATAATGTGTTAAAAATGAATCGATTCAGTCAACTCAGTAAATTACTTTTTATTTGATGTGGAGCAGATTATTTGATTAACAGAATCTTTTGCTTTTCCGCCATAGTTTGATTTGGCTTTTTTGGCGGCTGGAGCAGAGACTGACCTACGTTGCCTTCGGAAAAAGGAGAATTTGTTTTAAAGATACCTGGGGAGCTGTCAGCCGAGTAGCTCTGGCTGTCACTGCTGACTGACTTCTTCCCATCCTTCCCTTCCCACATCCTCTAGAGAGCAAATCAAATTGCTGCAGCTTGTCTTTTCCCAGCAGGCCATAAGCAAACCCATGGATCTGTTGACTTTGAGTATCCTGTCCAGTCAACTCTGCTCGGATGCTTGAGAGGGAGGGAAGACAGGACCACATTATGGGCAGAGCACTGGTTCTTTAGCAGAGATTGTGGATGGGCAGCTGGTCTTAGAAGGGGCTTCTCATGTTTGTTCAGTGTGGCACCCAGCAGCATCTAGTTGACAGGGCAAGAATGGGCAAACTTACCATGTTTGTGTGTGTCAAAACAGTCCCCATTATCTAGTTAGTTTTTTTCTATATTTTATAACAATATTATCATGTTTATCATTATAAAATTGAAGTATCTTTATTAAATACATTTGGAAACTAAAGAAAAGTGCAAATAATGCTCTTACTGGATTTTAAAATTGCATCTTAAAGAAGTTTAATCCATTTACATTTATTGTCACAAATGATAGGCTTGTATCACTATAATTTTATTTTACACTTTTTACGTTTTATGCTTACTTTACATTTATTTTTGCTATATGGAATATTTTTCTTTGCTCCCCTCAGTAATTTAAAACATTTAACCCTATTTTTATTCAGTATAGTTAATGTATATGTAGCCCAGTGTCTCTGGGTTTTGGGGTATGCACTGTGAAGAAGTACCCACCTGTAACTGTTGCTTCTTGAGTCCTTGTTTCAAAAAGTTGGCTGGCCGCAGTGGCTTATACCTGTAATCCCAGCACTTTGTGGGGCTGAGGCGGGCGGATCACGAGGTCAGGAGATTGAAACCATCCTGGCTAACACGGTGAAACCCCATCTTTACTAAAAATACAAAAAATTAGCCCGGCGTGGTGGTGGGCACCTGTAGTCCCAGCTACTCGGGAGGATGGGGCAGGAGAATGGCGAGAACCCGGGAGGAGGAGCTTGCAGTGAGCTGAGATCACGCCACTGCACTCCAGCCTGGGCAACAGAGGGAGACTCCGTATTAAAAAAAAAAAAAAAAAAGATTAGA
>NW_012101615.1:64697-86834 GCF_000951045.1 Mandrillus leucophaeus | reverse complement strand
GTCAGCCTCCTGAGTAGCCGGGATTACAGGCACCTGCTACCATGCCCAGCTAATTTTTGTATTTTTAATAGAGACGGGGTTTCACCATCTTGGCCATGCTGGTCTTGAACTCCCGACATCGTGATCCACTCACCTCTGCCTCCCAAAGTGTTGGGATTACAGGCGTGAGCCATGGTGCCTGGCACTTTTTGAGATTTTTATTTTTCTTTTAGAAGCAATTATTTTTGGAAACAGTACATGGATGTTATACAGTCTATGCTTTTTATTCTTATATTAATCAACTATTTGCATGTCTGCTGTCTGTCACTTGATTGTAAGTTCCTTGGAGGGCAAGACTGTGTATTACTCACTACTGTATCATTTCACTAGTGTTTAGCACAGTACTTGGCTAAATCTAAGTATTTAAATATTTTCCCGATAAATTAAAACAACTTGTTATATTGTTCCTCTTCTATTTTGCTTTCTTCCATGTGTAGTGGACCTTTGCTTTTCCTTTTCTTGCCAGTACCCCTTTTTGATTTGGGTATCCACTTGTTATGGTTTGGTTTGTGTCCTCCCGCAAATCTCATGTCCGAATTGTAATCCTCAGTGTTAGAGGAGGGGCCTGGTGGGAGGTGATTGGATCATGGGGGCAGACTTTCTCCTTGCTGTTCTCATGATAGTGAGTGAATTCTCATGAGATCTAGTTGTTTAAAAGTGTGTAGCACCTCTCACTTTGCTCTCTTTCTCCTACTCCAGCCATGTAGGACGTGTCTGCCTCCCTTTCACCTTCTGCCATGGTTGTAAGTTTCCTGAGGCCTCCCCAGCCATGTTTCCTGTACAGCCTGCTGAACTGTGAGTCCATTAAGCCTCTTTTCTTTATAAATTACCCAAGTAGTTCTTTATAGCAATGCGAGAACGAACTAACACACCAGCCTTCCCCTGGTGGCCTGCATGCATCTGGAGAAGGTGATCCTATCCTTGCTTCTGGATTAGGCCCTGACTGTTTCAGGCTAAGCATCACACTCTATAACCGGGCCACAATGTTTGGTTAAGGAATGAACAGGAGACCCAGCCTGGACCAACTGCAGTGAATCTCAGGATTCTTCCTTGGAAATCTGAGACAGAGATGCCCTTTCTTTCGGGTAAGATATGGGCAACATGTGGAATTTGTTGTCAGTGATATTGCAACCACTGAGGGGGTAGCTTTCATGGGGGACAGATAGTCTGCACTTAGAAATATACCCTCTACATATTACAGAACAATATAACAATTAATGTTGGTAATGATGACCCTAGGTCAAGAATAAAATATTAAACTATAACTTAATATTAACTATGACTTCATATTTTAATAAAATATTAAAACTGTGACCATGAGCATGAAGTAGACATTGTGAAAGGCAGAGAGCATAGAGATAGAGTTTGGGTTTCCTTGTGGACATTTTTATGCTGCTGGCTCAAATTAACCTCAAATCCACTTTACCCCTAGACTATCCAGGAATGGGAACCAATACATTCCTTTATTGTTTTAGCTTGTTTGTGTTGGATTTCTTTCAATTGCACCCAAAATCCTTATAAATGATGCACTATATTTTCAGCCTATTTGATCATATAAGCATTTTGGCAGTCTGCTTCATTAATTTTTCTCCTTGACTAATTCTTTACCCTGTTTCAGTTTAAATTGTTTCTTGGCCAGGTGTAGTGGTTCACGCCTGTAGTCCCAGCACTTTGGGAGGCAGAGGTGGGTGGATCACGAGGTCAGGAGTTTGAGACCAGCCTAGCCAACATGGCAAAACCCTGTCTCTACTAAAAATACACACACACAAAAAAATTAGCCTCGCATAGTGGCAGGCACCTGTAATCCCAACTACTGAGGAGGCTGAGGCAGGAGAATCTCTTGAACCCAGGAGGTAGAGGTTGCAGTGAGCAGAGATTGTGCCATTGCACTCCAGCCTGGGTGACAAGAGCAAGACTCCATCTCAAAAAATATTTTTGTTTTCTCTTCAGCTTTCTAGTTTGTATTTTTTAGTGCTGATCAATTGTTTATAACCGCATAGGATCACCAAATGACCAGAGATCAGTTATTCCTGCTCCCTTATTTTTAGATAATAAAGGTAAACATAATGAGGCTAGATGATACATGCTAGATTATGCAGTCATAGTTTTAATATTTTATTCATGAATTTGAGTCGTCATTATCAACATTAAGCATTAGATTGTCCTGTAATGTGTAGGGTAGATTGTTAAATGCAGACTATTTGCCCCCACTAATGGAAGTGTTTTTCTAAATGGCTTTCCATCTGTCTTTTCCAGTTAGTTGTTGCTTTTTGCTGCTGCTTTTGGGAGTTCTTTGATCATTCTTGCTGCCTCTAATCTTCTATCTACTGTATGATAGGAAAGGAATGGGAGTCACTAAAGTTAATCATGCTTTGTAAGCTGATAACCTCAACTTTACACACAATACTAAATCCGTTCACTAAGGGGTGAATTAATAACTCTAATGTGACATAGATGACCACTGAAGCTATTTTCACCAATGCTCTTCAGTCTTTTTTCTTTTCACTTGCTTCTGGCTTTTGGTCATATGGGGTGCAGTTGTTGACAGTATAGAAAAGATAAAGTTTTTTAAGAAAAAGAGAGAAAAGAGAAAGATTAGGAAGTGTTAGTACTCTTATAATTTTTGAAGGGTTGTTGTGTGTTAAATGTTACCAAACCTCATAAATAAAACAGGTGAACCTGAGTTAAATGATATCTTTTGTAAATTGTGGTTCTGGTTAATTGAATTTTACAGCTTACTGAAGTGGTATTCTGAAAATCCTTCATCTTCTTAAGATCTTTCCTTAATATGTTGTCCGTTTAACTTTCATAATAGATATCACATATGAAAGAAAATAATATTTTTCCTCATAAATTTGCATCTTTCAAGGACTCCTTCTGCATGACACTAAGTGAAACCCTGGAGGGCAAGGGTTTTGAACTGTGCTATGGTTTTGACACTGCTAGTTGGCACGTGTCAGACACCATTCCTGCCCGCTGCTGTCTTATTCTACTCTCCTTTGGGGCACATAGACAGATTCTACTTTCTGCCACCTTATGATTAGGCATGGCTAGGTGCATTCTCTGATTGAGGAAATAGAAACAGAAGTGATGTATGTCACTCTAAGTCAAAGCCTTTAATTGTCAGGCTTGAGTATTCCTTCTGTGGTAATTATAGAAGCATGTGTCAAGATGGAGACTCTGCAGCATGGGTGGATAAGGCATACACTTTTATTATTTTAAGCCACTAAGATTTTGAGATTTTTGATACCACAGCATATCGCAGTCTTCGGAAGGCCCTAGGTGATCCACAGGGCAGAAGTGGCAGAGCTCTGGAATTAACTCCTTTCCCCTACCCTTCCCCTTAACTGGAATAGCTCCCCTTCTTTTTTTAAATTTTATTTGACAAAATCCTTTCTATTTCTTTAAAAAAGATTAAAAACCACCCATGTAGGAGTTTGACCTGAATGTTCTTTGGACCCTGGATTTACCGATTTTAAAACATTTGCTCCTTAAGTTTTCTTGTGATTTGCTTCTCTCATAAAAATAGAATGCAGCCACAATTTAATTAATTGAAGGTTTCATCATATTGTGCTTTTCCCTAATGCTATACCCAAGCTGTGCTTATCAATTGACATGCCTGATGATTGTATGTGGTTTATGAAATGAGGTTCACTGGTTGATAATATATATTATAAAGCACAGCAGTGAGACATATTAAATATATAATAGATAGTGAGAGTATTTTGTTAATAGTAGCTTATCATTTCATATTACTTTATCATTTAAGACCTCAATCACTGTTCATACTGCCCTTCATTTAAGCCAAGCATTTAGTATGCTAGTAGAATTTGGACTGAACAATATTATTAGAATTCATTTTTGAAAAATACTTTTTGTGAGTCTTTTCTCTAGGACTTGAGCATAAAATTCCTAAAAATAGAACCTAGTCATATATTAGTGTATATTTAAAAACACACAAGCTTATTGTCAGATGCAGACAATTTTGACTACTCAAATGAAGGGTAAGAGACACTTGGATTATACCAAAAAATGGATAATTCTCAAATCATTTTAAAGTAACACAGTGATCGATAAAAATGCTGAAGGAAGGTACTCTTGGTTAATTAAAGTTTTTGCTTGATAAAAGGTTTAAAGAAACAGTTGTTTTTATTTTGAACGTTTTAAAAATGCTTCTTGATTTAACAAGTAGAGTGTCATGACCAATATTTAATCTTTGAAGACTGAAAATCTTGCATCACTTTGGATGTCGTTAATCTGTAGAGAGAGGATCTTGCTCTGTTGCCCAAGCTGGTCTTGAACTTCTGGACACAGGCAATCCTCCTACCTTGGCCTCTTAAAGGGTTGAGATTACAGGTGTGAGCCACCATGGCTGACCTGGGTATCATTAATCTGAACATGAATGGTCAATGTAAAAACAGAGAATGTGGAGGAAATTGGGTTGAAGTTGCGCAGTTTGAGAATGTACTGTTTAACGTATTGGTTTAAAAAACTTAATTTCTCCTGTGAGTGTACTTACTGCTTTTGTGCTTAAAGCAATTGCTGGGGCAGACTGTGGGATTGGCAAATGAAACAAAACTGGTAAGGGAAGGATCATCCAGTTGGGTTTTAGTTAAATGAAATTTTATATCATTTGCCTCTGTTATTCAGATGCGAACATCCCTCCTTCACTTTCCTCACTCCTAATCCTGAGCAGTGGTCAAGTTGTCCTTTATGTTGAGAGTTTGAGCTGGCAGTGGTGGGGAGAGAAGTTAAGGGAGCAATTATTTGGAAGTAAGCAATTTATGTTTTTAAATACACACAGTCTGCTTCCTAGTTGCAGCCCTCACAGAGTTAGGCAGTCTGACTGAGCTCCTCTAGCTGCAGCATAAGTGGGTGGTTTGGGAAGAGACTGCTCGTCTAGTGCATTTTCAGAGTGAGCATGTTGCCAGATCTCATGTTCCAGCTTCCCCAAGAGAAACCCCAAAGAAATGATATAGCGAAGGATTCTAAAATAAACGTTCAAATTAATGCTCATAGGCTTGAATTGTAATTCGGACTCACTTCCATCATTATTATGTCTCCCAAGCATTTGGTTTTGAAGAATACCTGGCAAAGAGTTATCCTGCAGTCGTGTTGCCTTATTGAATGCAATGTAGACTGAATCTACACCCTTTCTGTCTGCTGGTTCTGTATCATTGTGACTATTACCCAGTTTCTTGATCTTGTGTATTACTAGCACGTTTCTTGAGTGAATTCATTGGTTCTGACAGGATCCATATTTTCGATCTCTACATGTCCACATGGCATTAAATCTAACTGTGGGAAATGTTATCATCACACTACGGTTATTATATTGACAAGCACATTTCCCTGAGTAGTCAGTCATGGAAATGGAGAGATTACTCATTTTCTGAAATACATGATGGTTATGAAGAGGGCAGTATAGGCTAATGGAAAGAGCTCTAGATGGATGATCATGATTCTTATTATGACAGAAAACCATTAATTAAATGCCTTTTTCCATGTGTTACTGTTCTAATCTCCACATAAAGGGTTGTATGCAGAATTTATTTTTTCTTTGTAAATTTGCAAACTACCATGTAGTAATACAACACAAATATTTATAGATATCAGGAAAAATGTCATTTCATTAATACGTGGTACAAAAATATAATTAATTGCATAGAGCTGAGGATTTCTTTTGGGAGGGGTGAGAAATGATGGGATAGGAGATGGGGGGAGACAAGGTTGGAACGTATTTTAGAAGAGAACCCAGAAAAGTGGCCATCAGGACTCTGTCCCCACTAGGTGAGCTGTGGGGAAGCAGCCAGGCCTTTTCTGGAGAATGCAGAAGGCTTGGCTTTTTAAATGAATGAAATGGAGTAAGGGGTGTGTACAGAAACACATTCTTAGTACCTGTTTTATGAGTTCGCTTTTGTTCTGTGTGCATTAGGTATTTATGTTGCTTTTCGCTAGAAGACCCGATCTAAATTTATTGGAACAAATGAAGAAATGTAGTCCAGTGACTCAGTGATTCAGGTCTTCATAGGTTGATGGGAGGTGAAGGGACCTGGAGTTAGGAGGAACTCAAGCTCCCATTGAGAAAAGGTTGCTATCTTTGGTTTGGAGCAGGCAGAAGGAGCAGAAGAGCAGAAAATGTGTTTTAAAATTGTCAATCAGCAAAGTGTCAATGCAGGAATGGGTACCCTTCTAAACAATGGCCAGCCACATATTGTTAGATAGTTAATGGAAGGTCTCCCCCTCCCCCACATGGCCTCTGAGAAGGTACGGAGGAAGTCTGCATAGTTTTTCAGGAATAACCTCAGTGAACACAGAAGCGCCCCTACACTGAAGGGAGTCTTGAATCCAAGGCCTTTGTCCTTCAGAAAAGACGGAACAAAGATTGGATTAAGTTCCGCAGTCATTAAAATCAATTTACATTAATATGCTAAGCATACGAGCTATACCTTTGTTATTTTGTTTCTTTAAACTTTCCTTTAAGTGTTATGCTTTCATGATAGCACATAATTAGTTTTCTATAAATATAGATTTATCATTAAATAATGAATTATACCTAAATTTGTAATTACAAAAGTGTCTTCTAGCTGATCCTGGTGCTCTGCAAATAGCTGTTTGGTCCTAGTTCTTACTAGAGGGGATGCATGCTGGAGACTTGACCCAGGGTTTCCTGGAGGCACATGTCCCAGACGGGAGAAGAGGAGTGCTGCTTGAGGCTCTTGTTTCTTAGAATGGATGGAGAGAATGGAATGGTGGATACAGAGCCTCTTAGCTCAAATAAAAGAGTTAGACGTAAATTTTGACACCTACCAGGGAAAGGGGAAAGCATTTCCTCCTCAGTTTTTAAGAAGTCTAGAATTTTTTTTAAAGTTCCTGTTTCCTGATCACCTTTCAAGCAAGTGTCATATGATGTTATGTCTGTAAAAGTAGTTGTGTCCCTAGGAAAATGGAGTTTAGAAATATCGAAGAAAGATGATTCTTTTGGCCCATCTTTCTCAGGCGTAGGGGACTTAAGATACGTCTCTGAATGAAATCTCATGCCATCTTTATGGTCATCCTGTCCTTTCCTGTCCTTTGTAGCTGTCTTCACCATCCTCTGGGTCATAGATGTCAGGGGTTTAATCTTATAATCACTGCAAAGAAGAAATGTGGTTGGAAATCCTCCCAGGGTAGAATCTGCACAAGGCCAGTGCCTGTTTGATGAATAAGGAGCTGAGGCTGCCACTGCCCACTTCCCATCTCCTCTATGCCAGCCTCACCCCAGAGAAACATTGGCCATTATTTCCCCAGATTAAATTCATACTAAACTCTGGTGGGGGTTTAAGAAGGTTTCAAGTGTGTATTCCAGAGCAGTATAGTGCCAGAAATTTGGGAATTGTTTTTCTTTAGCCAACACATTTCTTTGTCCAAGGAATAGGATGGAAACTCACATCTCCCTTGTGCCCTGGCTTCAGCAATTTTCTCCGTAATTGGTCCCATGTTTCCCAGCAAGCTTATATTTCAGCCCATCCTTTCTTGGTATCTTTGTGCACCCTCCACTACCACCCTACAATATGCTTCCTTTCTCCAAAGGATAACTGTCCTGCCCTCAGTTCCTTTTTTCTGTCTTGTAAACTCTGTCTCCTTAGGCTTTGACTGAGTATAAATGGATTCATTTGGTTACGCTTTTATTTTTATTATAATTTTTGGGTTTTCTTGTTCCACAGAGGGACAGGGAGAAACTCTGGGCTTGTAGTTGAGCTGAATAAGAAGTAGTACTTTAAGTACAGTTAACTCCTTACCAGTGGTATGGCAGGTCTTCATTCACCTACAGTTAAATACATGATGTGGTGAGAATTTATCTTATGGACATTGCATGGTCTGGTCTATAGAAGGGATGCATATTCCCCCTGTGACTCTGAGCCTTCTTTCTAAATAATAAATCTGACCTTATTAAATTAAAGCATATTTTCCCCTCCTGACCTGGCTTTCATTAGAAAGGCTTCCCATAGGTTTTACAGAAAATGTCCCAGCTGGAGCCATCTAGACAATGGTGCCCCATACTCCAATAGATTTTCCTCTTACACATTAGCTTCTCCTCTGTTATCAGGGATGGGGATTTTTATTCCATCTCTCTATAAAGAAAAAGTCTGCAAGCCCTCAGTCTTGGGAGTGATCAGATCTTTCTGGCATACTGATATGCATCCTGATTGAGTGTTTAGGGTACATTCTTAGAACAGTTCTTCTTTTGTTGACAAAGGGAAATTGAGACTGAAGCAATGACATAAGCTGTCAAGAACAAAGGAAGAATGTTGTATGAATTTTTTTGACTTGTCATTTCTTTGTGGCTGGATATATTTGATCTGGGAGGAAATATGTATGGTTGGATACTATATTAGGGTTATAAATTATGTAATTAATTTTATAAAGTGAGATTGATACTATGAATATACATTCATCAAAAATATTAGGAAGTAAAAGACTAAGAAACAAATGTGAACATATTTTTAACTAGATCTTTAAACTAAAGGTCAGCATTATAGCTTCCTTCCAGCTCTGTATCTCTCTCATGCATGTTTCTTTTCAAAGCTGGCATCTTGTTCAGATCAGCTCCACAGGATACAGGGAGCAAGATCATGTACATGTGCGGACACACACACACACACACACACACACACAGATGCACACACACCCCCCCCACCATCACCGTAAAATAGTATAATAGCGAAATGTTTTTCTCTGTATCTGAACTGCTTTCTTCTCTTTGAATTTTTATTTCATACATTTCATCTTGCTTATATAATCCAAAGGGAAATAGTCTATAGCCTATTTCCTATGAACAAATGCTGAAATGATTAAAATCTGACTGACTTCACTAGCATATGCAAGGTTATTTCTGATGACAACTGCAATAGACGCTCTATTGATGGGACTAAATTGACTTTAATTTTTGTGTGATGAATGAATCCTATACTGGGCTATGTAGTCAATTTGGTTAGACTTTATTGCTTTAGTTAAATTTTCAAAAAGGAAAGCTTAAGCATGCAGGTCAGTCAAGAGGCTTCGAATTGGTGTATACATTAGAGGGTGGGAATTTACTTCTCCCTGCTTCTATAGGGGGAAAGATAATCAATTACTCCATGTGTATATTTATGAAATCAGAATGCTGGTTACCAGCCAAGGTGTTTCTTTATCAAAAACTGCAGAGAAGGCTTGTGATGAAAGCCAAAACCTTTTGAAAAGAGGCGTTGGATATGTCTCCTTCTATGAATAAGAATAAAAGAAGATTTCCCCCTAAGCCTGCATGACTAAAGATAACACATCTCATTCCAATAATAGTCTCTCTCTTTTTTAGGTACTGTAAAAACAACAACAAATAATTTGGAGGAGCTTAACTTCAAATACAATTAATACCTTGAGCAAGTTGATTTTGGGAACAATGCTGAGCTCAGGGTGGCTTCCTAGAGGAAATCTTGACCAGTTTCAGACCTGAGTGGTGAATGGGAATCAACTAGTCCAAGACAGGTGAAGCACAGTGCACAGAGAGAAGCCACTCAAGGCAGGAGGTAAGGGCTTAGCAGTGAGTGCAGCTCCTCTTGCCCAATGTCTTCCCTATATTAAGAGTTCAGTAGACATTCAAATGACTGGTTCCTTTCATAAAGTGAAACCAAGGTTGGTAGCTGTTGGGGATGGCATTTGTTTCTTTGATATAAAGAGGTGATTGCTGAAAGGATGGAAGAAGGGTAGACAGGGAATGAAAGAAACTTACGATTTACTTCACTTACTTCACAGAATCTGGCAGAAGCATAACTGAAGTGAATTCATAGCTTTGCATAAAGCTTACTCTAGAAGGAGTGATGAATAAATGAATACGGTATTCATTTTTAAACATTATTTTGTGGCCCATTATCAACTGAATAGAATTCCTATAAAAAACGGAGAGTAAAATTTATCTTTTGGATCTAGATTTGGATATACTAGGGCTGTCTTTATGAAACTGTTGCAAAAAAGGAAGACAGGGAAGAAGACAGAAAATGCTAAAGCTAGAAGAGGAAAGAGTTTAAAGCTAGAAGAGGAAAGAGTTTTAGGGAAGTGAGAAATGAGAAAGACAAACATTTAATGCCGTACTGACACACACAAACAACATACAAAAATTCTACTTATTTTAAGAGTATATACCCTCAAAAGTGAAAAAACACTAATTCTCAGATGACAAAGCTGTCTTGAATACATAATGCTAGTTATTTGGTATAATTGTTTTTAGTTAGCAGTTAAATGAATATCATAAAATGGATATAAAAAATACTATCTATTTTCTGAAGTTTCTGTATCTAAAAAAGAAAAATATAGAAATAATGGATTTGGGAATATCTGTAAGGGATGAGCAATTAAGAGAGTTTTGTTACTGCAAGACAAGGACAGTAACAAAGACAGTCTCACATATTTGATGAAATATTTAGCCGTGTCTTCCACACTCAGGAACCATAAGCCATTAAAACAACCCCATTATGCTCCTAAGAGCCACTTGCATTCTAGCTAATAGAATACCTTAAGCCAAAGTAAATTAGAACATCGAAGTAGCTTTTCTCACCAAATGACACAAAGACATTACTGTTTTTGAAATGAGAACAGAAAGGCTGTGGCATGACTTCTACTGAGTCACAAGGAAGAATTCTTGGAATCCCTACTTCCTTTGCCTTCTTTCAGCCAGGCATAGCTGGAATGACTGAATAATTCTTTGTAAGACTTAAAAATACAGTTGTAATAGCATTACCTAAATAGGGAAGAAATCGCCTTTATATGCATTATCTACCAGTGAGATAATTTTCACTCAAATTTACATCCAGTACTTCACCAGCCACCTTTTCAATATTCTTCACAAAATGCACATACATATTGGTTATTTTTAATAGTGGAAATATTTCTATACTCGTGAATTTTCAGTATCACCAATTTGCACAGTTGAATCATTTTTTCAATGAGTACAGGATAAGAATGGAGAAGGAAATTAGTTGGATTTATTCCAGTTTGGCGATTTGGTAGATATTTGCTTTCGAACAGGTTGTTGGGGATATTGGCAAGAAAGTGGACGAGTGGTAGACCATGGAGTCTAAGTTGAATATGGAAGGTTGTACACACATTTATTACCTTACAATTTCTGTGGATCAGGAGTTGGACATGGCTTAGCTAAGCCTACTCTCTCTTTAGTGTCTCACAAATGTGACAGTTGTAACAAATGTGTCAGTTGGACTGCCTTTTCATCTGGAGACATAACTGGGGAAGCAACCACTTCCAAACTCACTTAGATTGTTGGCAGAATTCATTTCCTTGCAGTTTTAGGACTGAGAGCCCCAGCTTCTTGAAGGATGTCAGCTGGAGGCCATCTTTACTTCCTAAAGTTGGTGTATAGTTCCTAGAGGCTACCTATAGTTCCTAAAAGCTACCTATAGTTCCTAGTGGCAACCCGTGGTTCCTGGTATCCTTCCTACCATGGGCTTTCCCAACATGGTCAATTAGTTCATCAAGCCAGCAAGGAGTTTTTAGAGGGAGTCTGCTGGCAAGATGGAGTCTTATATAACTTAAAGTGACTAAGGAAGTAGCCTCTCATCATCTTTACCGTACGTTATTGGTTAAAAGAAAGGCACATAGTTCCTGCCCACACTCAAGGGGAGGCGACTACACAGAGGTATGAATACCAGGAGGTAGGGATCTTGGGTCGCCATCTTAGAGACTGTTTGTTACAATATGTAAATGCCAAAAGATCAACTGTTTTTTTTTTTTTTGCCCTTGTTCAGAGGCAAAAATGATTGATCCTTATGGGCTGGAGTATTGTGTTGATTGTTAATATATGGCGATTGGTAAGATTTGATACAGGAGAATAGGGAGCTCTGGAGAGTGGGGACAGGAATGTTAGTGATTTAGAAGTCTGTTAGACATTGATCCTGCTGGAGTGGAGTTATTTTAACTAATTTCTGTTAAAAAAAAAAAAAGAAGCATAAATTCATAAGTCTTTGACCCTATCTCTGACTTGCTATTTTAGGCAGGCTCCATTGTAAAACAAACAAAACCAGTGTGTGTCTGTGTGTATGATGTGTGTGTGTATGCAATTTTCTCCTCTTTTACTGAGAGGATTAGTTAGAAAATTTGATTTGAAATAGAACATAAAATGTTTATTTTTATAATCTTGATTTTAACTGCATAATAAAATACATGAATAGTAATATGGCAGGCTTTTAGAATCTAACTCTATAAACCGTGGGTTTTATGGTTCAAAAGAGTAATGCAGATTTGAAAAAACACAGAAGAAAGTTTCAAATGCAGGTCCTCTGTTCATTACATTCTTTTGTCCTTAAGGTCTGACATACTCTCAGATCTATTTACAAGCTGTAATGTTTGCCCAAAAGAGTGGTTGTCTCTAAGAAAAATAGACCACTTAATTGTTAGTAGGCCACTTAATTGTTGGCCGTTCTCTCTTTTTCATACTGTATTAAATATCAACCTAGCATGGGTCTGTATGCAGAATCTGAAAAACTGAGCTTTACTTCGTATTAATATTTTCATTAAATGTTTAAGTGAATTTGGTAATATTTCTCAAATTTAATTCTTCTGCTGGTTCCCTCTCTATTTCCAGACCATGATTTCCCCCACCTTGGGTGTAATTCTTGTTCCTTCTGGAATGAAAGAAGACACTGAACTATGGTTACAAGTGATGACTTTGGTCAGATCTACTGACTGGATGATTGACTCATGGGTTTGAGTCTTGACATTACTTACTATTAGCTAGATGACACTGAACAAGCTACTTAAACTCTCTGGGTCTCAGGCTCCTCATCTGCAAAAAACGTTGTTGTGAATGTACAATGTGATTTAAACATTGATAAATTTGGGTATATAATAAATGCTCAATGATAGCTATTACAATCCTATATTTGAGGTTAATTATTCTCCACCCTTAGCCATCAGCTAATTTTAATCTTTCCCCTATATGAAGTAAAAATATTGGCACTTGGCTTATGTCTCTTGTTCATGTCTTGGAAGTATCTTTTATAATTTGTGTCCTATTTATAGCCAATTTAGTGGCATAGTCTCAGAATTTTTTACTCTTTCCAGCTCTGGCAACCTCAAACATCATCAAAGTTCAGGCACTGACACTGTGACCATCTAATAAACCTTGTCAGCACAAGAAATTCATATCCTTCAAAAGTTCTTAAGCATCAATATTCCATTTGCAGATTACAACCTCAACTTGTTCTAGCTTTCTCATGTCCTCACTCCTAGGAAAATCATGATTTGACGTTAATCTTTGAATTCTTCTTTATCTTCACTTATTGACTTTTTTTCCCCAGTACTTAATCTGGATTCCATGCATCAGCCCAATAACTCTTTTACTAACATTCATCCTGTTACCTGCATTATGTGTGTGTGGATTTGAGCTCAATGCCACAATTTATGTTCTCTGTTCCTTTAGCGGTGCTGCTCCATGCTGCTGAAGAAAATCTTACTGCCATGTGAACAGAATCTGGACACACACTTGGTCTCCAACCTCACTAGGACCTTCACGCTTCATCATTTCCCTCTTCCATGTTTCTCCTCAGGCAATACAAATCATACTAAAGGTTTCAAGTCATATATCTGCCCATATCTCCTAATTCTCTGCGGAGTATGTCTTTTGCCACTTTCACAAGAAAAGCAAGGTAATTAGTTGTGAAATAAGCTGAACTCTCCACTCACCACTTACAGAATTGCCCCATTTGTATCTATTTTTCCTTCTTTCAGTGTCAGAGGATAGATGATGTGACCCTCTCTCCATGTGTAGTCAGTACTCCGATCCCCTCCCACCCCAAGTGTAAGCTTGTGCACGCAGTGAACCCCTGCATGCATGTACCGACTTGCTTTTAATTCTATCCCTTCCTTCTCCCCCAGAATGTTGCTATATTATTTCCCTGTTTCGAACTCTATATTTCTACTTTTTCTCATCTCATAATCCATCCTAAAAAATAGAATCTTCCAGGCATTTAAAAGCAGTGCAATGTAAATAGAGTGACAGGCTGCATTGGAAAGCAAAAGGTCCAAGTTGGAAAAGCAATGCCAAGCTCAAGGACAGAAGGTGAGGTGAATGGAATATAGGAGAACATGAGTTCTGAGGACGAAAGCCTGGATGATAGGACAGATATGGGCCATAGCTGGGCTGACAGACTACCTCAAAAACTCACGCACATGCCGACCATAAGAAGCTTACAGTTGCTATTGGCAACATGAAAAGTCACATCTTTCCTCCATCAGTGTTACAAGAATAGTGAAAAAAGCCACAGTATAACCAGGCTTTAGAGCTGTTTCTCCTGAGCACTGTTTGGCTCATGTAAGCCCAGTCTCTAAGTTCAACTACGTGAGTGAAAACCACTTGAATATGTTTTATGCACAAAGTCATCCAAAGAATGATATCTAGGTGGCGCTTAGTTGCGGAATATAAAACCTTAACTCAACATTACATGGCTACATAAGCTCTATATTCTATATAGACACGTAATAGTACAGTAGTATATGGAGTCTAAATTGTGAATGGAGTAGGGGGAGGCAAAATTATGAAGCAACTTGCTCATACACTTCAATATTCTGAACCTAATAATTTAACAAGTGTTTTCAAGAGCTGCAGGAATCATTTGTTATTTTCATACAAGCTTTCTTAAATCCCTAAGATCCTTATCCCCATGATAATTTGAAAGTAGAGTGCAAAGGAATAACAACAAGTAGATTGAGATTAAAGCTGTAAAAATGCCAGCATATAAGAGCTCCTTTTTCTGTGGTTGTAGGTGTGTTATGTAGTGAAGCAGTGGTTCCCTAAGTGTGGTCCCTGGATGAGAAGTGTCAGCATCACCTGGGAAAATTTTGGAAATGCAATTTCTTGTGTCTTACACCAGACCTATCAAATCAGGTTCTCTGGGAGTGCAGTCCTGTAAATCTGTATTTCAACAAGTCCTCCAGGAGACTCTGATGCATCTCAAGTTTGAGAACCACTGGCTTTAGAGGATTGGAGCAGCACTCTATATGGATACATTTGCAACTACTTAAATGACTTACCAAAGGAATGCTAGAAAATGGTATTTGGCTTTATGAACAGGTACTTGGAAGGGAAATTTATCTAATCCTGATAAAATTTATAATATATTAATGGGGCTGACATATTATTCCAAATGATAAAATTGTGATATTTGAAAAGAAAATAGATCTTTATAGCCTGAAATTATAGATTAACAAGCTGAGATTTGATAAGGAATAGAGGCAAATTCCTATATTTAGCTACAAAACCCCAAATGTATGTGTATCAGATGGGAGAAAAATGTCCTGAAACCTTTAGTTGACTACACATTCAATATGAATCAATGATATGATGTGGCTACAACCAATTATCATAGTGTTCATTCATTTATTTGTTTATTTATTCAATAATTATTTGTTGAATGCCTACCATTAACCAGGTGCTGTACTGGTCACTAAGAACACAAGGATGAGTAAAGCAGACATGGTCTTCTCATTTAAAGGAACTTACATTCTCGTGAGTAGTAAAATAAAAACCAGTAAACAAATCTATAAAATACTTTTTAGTTACTGTTAAGTGTTAATAAGAACAGCAAGAGTGATGAAGACCGTCCTGTTCTTTATTGTATGTATCACCTAACCCCATGCCTATGGAACTGTGCTCAGCTTAGGTGAGTCACACTTCTGGAGAAATAGACAGATGAGAGAAAGGTTAGCGCAGTGGGTTTCAAACTTGAGCATGCATGAGGAACACCTGGAGGGCTTTTTAAAAATCTGGATTGCTGAATCCTAAGCCCCACAGTTTCTCATTCAATTGGTTTGACTTGGGACCCCAAAACTTACTTTCTAACAAGTTCCCAAAGGTAATGATGCTGTTGCTGGTTTGGGAGCCACTGGTTTAGACCTGGTTAAGGCTGGGGAGGACCAGGACCTGGGATTGCTTTGCTCAGAGAAGAGGAAACTTCAATAAGACTTGATAGTTGTTTTGAATTATTTGTAGGAATGATATGTATAAAAATAGGTTAAGTTTATTCTTTGTAGTCTGAAAAGTAGGATGTAGATTATTTGGAAGAAGGAGGGAGACAGAGTGTAGAAACATAAATAACTTTTAGTCTTAGAGCCGATTTAAAACGAGATAGCTACCTCAGAAGGAACGAATTCTACCAGAGACATTGAAGTGTAGCACTGATGAGGACTCATTGGGGATGCTACGTGGACAGAAGAGGCAGAGAAAGCCCATCTACAGATACTAGGGCAATAGAGGGGAGTGGAGGCAGAGAGGAAAAATTGCCCAAATTGCCAGTAACTTCTCGTTTTTTGATTCTAGTCTTTCTTGAAGCCCAGGCATTTTTGCCTTTGAGTCCTGTGGAGTCATTTCTGTAACCCTAAAAAAATTCTCTATTTCTGTTTAAGCTAATTTCTTGTTCTCATTTTCTAACAAGGAATTTAGTAATGAGAATATCTGTTGGAATTAGAAACATGGAGCTCATTGGTCGTATTTGCCAGTGTAATTTCAGGGCTGCTTTTGGAGTACACATTAAATTATGGTGAAGAGTAAATAAGAGGTAAAGAAGTAGAGGAATCAAGAGTGGTCTAGAAAGTGCGGCTCAAAGCAAGAGGGAATTTTGGAGTCCAAATATTTTTTTTTCAAAGATAAGAATGACTAGAGCAACTGTATACTTTGAGGGAAAACAGACAATTGAATGGGAGAGAGAGAGCAGGTAATAATCGGAGTCATTTGAGGTAGAAATAAAACAGAATGAGATTAAAACCCAAAGAAAGAAGTTAGTTTTGAACTAGAGGAGGAACATCTCATCTTCTGAGGAGACAAAACAAGAAAGGAAGCTTGGCCTTAAATGAAGGTAGTGGTGAGACAGGGGGCAAGAAGTTGAAATTCACATGAAGCGTGAAGTGAGATAATTTCCTGAGGGAGGGCTGGGATTGCGGAGGGGAGAGTAGGAAGCTTAAGGAGACAATGAAGTTTGAAGCATCACTTCAAGAAGTAGAAAAGGGATTTGACCAAAGACAGAAGAAGGGGTTATGGAGCAGGAAGGGGAGCCCAGATAAGACCCTTGAGTTAGAGTGATAGCAATTGGAAAATTGTGTGATATTTGCCAGTGTGATCAGAAGCTCAGGGAAAGTTTAGATGTGGAGACAAACTGCAGGGAGTGTGAAGGGAAGACAGCGATGCAAGGAAGTTGAGAGAACTGTTTTTTTTTAAAGTTATTTGATGGAGGCCAGGCATGGTGGCTCATGCCTGTAATCCCAACACTTTGGGAGGCTGAGGTGGGCAGATTACTTGATGCCAGGAGTTCGAGACCAGCCTGGCCAACATGGCAAAACCCCCTTCTCTACTAAAAATGTATACATTTGCCAGGTGTGGTGGTGCACGCCTGTAGTTCCAGGTACTTGGGAGGCTGAGGGTCCATGGGGAATATCTTTACCAACCTCTTTAAGGGTGTTTTTGGCAGAAAAGAAACGCTTGTCCTCATGATGGGCCTGGATGCTGCAGGCAAGATGATGATTCTGTATAAGCTGACGCTGGGTGAGATTGTGACCACCACTCCCATCACAGGCTTCAATGCAGACCCATGGAGTCTAAGAACATCAGCTTCACTGTGTGGTACACGGCAGGCCAGCACAAGATCTGGCCTCTGTGGTGCCACTACTTCCAGAACACATAAGGCCTGATCTTTATGGAGGACAGTAGTGACAGAGAGCACATGAACAAGGTCCATGAGGAGCTCATGAGGATGTTGGCTCAGGATGAGCTCTGGAATGCGGTCCCCCCGGTGTTCACTAACAAGTAGGCCCTCCTCAACACCATGAACACCACTGAGATCACAGACAAGCTGGGGCTGCATTCCCTGCTCCACAGGAACTGGTACATTCAGGCCACCTGTGGCGCCCGTGGTGACCAGCTCCATGAAGGACTGGACTGGCTGTCCCGTCAGCTCCAGAACTAGAAGTGAATGTGACACCCTTCTCCATCTCCCTCCTCCTCTTAAGATGTCTGCTTTACTCCCATGTGGCAAACAACTCTGTGCTATGAGTGCCAGAAACTGCCTTTGTGGTTTGGTTTATTGTGTGCATTGCACTGTGCTGTAAATGTGGCAGATGAAGCCTGTGGCCAGGCGTTTCATTCAACGTAAATAGATTTTGTTTCCGACAAGACAGTTTCTGGCAGTCACGTGCAAGATTACTCAGTGTTTTTTTTTTTGTTTGTTTGTTTGTTTTTATTGCAAAGAGTAAAATCAACGCAGTGCTGGTCAGTGCTGAGAGGGGATGTATGCCCATGGACACCTGGCCTCCGGGAGTCACTGTGTTGGGATTACTGGATGCACCCCTGGTTTTAGAGCTGTGTTGAGATCCATTTTTGTAGTTGGTTTTAAGCCTGAACTCAGCCATTTTTAAAATCGTTAAAAATCTAACTTGAGAACACTTGAACACACAGAAGGGAGACCCTGCCCAGTGTGGGTTTGCAGTTATGGCCTGGATGCTAGCAACCAGCTTGGCTGTTCCCCTCAGGAATGTGAGGTGGTGGCATGTCAGACCACATCAATTCTGCATGATTGCAATAGAGATCCCTGTGACTCACCTGTCCTTGGGTCACTTTGCATCCCATAGCCTTGTGCTTGTCCCTGTGCTTCCACGGCTCCTAAGGGCTGGGCTAGGAGCCCATTGCCAGCCCACTCTCCACTAGGCTGCTCAGCTGCCCATCCACCTGCCCACAGCAAGCTCAGGGGACACAGGCCGCACTTGTCCCTTGGTAAGCATGTGACCAGAGTGGGCTCATTGCCTCCAGCACTGACACTCTCTCAGACATATTGGTGGGATGTCTTTGGCCTCACCAGCAGGAGTGTGCGTGAGCCAGGCAGGCCATGCTTCTAAACCTGCAGACCCTTGGAAGTACCCTATCTCCGTGTATGACATAGCTTTCTCTCCCTTAGCTTGCAAGAGTCCAATTTGCTATCCAAAAAAGACGACCTCTACTTTTTCTTTTGTATTTTGATAAACACTGCAGAAGCTGGAGCTGTTCAATTATCTTGGGTAAAACCTCATCCTTGGTCTGTTTGATGTCAGGGAACCTTACTTGTTTCAATACACAATTAATAAAAGAAAATAAAAATAATCGCTCTTCAAAATAGATTTCTTCTCTGTCATAGCAGATACACTGAAGCTGCAATTATGACATAGTTACCCTTTGCAAAATTGCTTATAAACTTACTTTCTCCTCGTTGAAATGAATGGGGAGTCTTCATGGCTGAGTGTGCTGTCAGTGTAGTTTCTGAACAGCTGCTAGAAGCAGACTGGACATCTTGGACCCACTCAGGACACCAGATGCCCTGCATTAGGGGACTCCTTAGGACTGTTTAAAGCATGGAATTGAGAGGAAGTTTTAACTCAACAGCAGAGGAAGTTTTAGTGTGGTCAAAGAGGCCACTAAAAATACTTTGTATGTACTAGTTTCCTGTGGCTTCTGTGACAAATTACTACAAATGCAGGAGCTTAAAACAACACAAGATTTATTCTTTTAAAGTTTTGGAGGCCAAAAGTCAAAAACCAAGGTATTTTCAGGACTGTGCTCTTTCTGCAGGCTTCAGGGCAGAATCTGTTTCCTTCCCTATTTCAGTTTCTAGAGGTCACCTGCATTGTTTGAGTATGGCCTCTTCCTTTCCTATTCCTTACCTCCAATCTTTTGCTTCTGTCATATCTTCTATTGAGTCTGATCTTTCTGCCTAGCTCTAATAAAGACCCCTGTGATTCCATTAGTGATATCTGGATAATCTAGGATCATCTGTCTTCCTTCCTTCCTTCCTTCCTTCCTTCCTTCCTTCCTTCCTTCCTTCCTTCCTTCCTTCCTCCCTCCCTCCCTCCCTCCCTCCCTCTTTCTCTCTTTCTCTCTTTCTCTCTTTCTCTCTTTCTCTCTTTCTTTCTTTTTGATTTTAGGTTTTGGGGTACATGTGCAGGTTTGTTTTATAGGTAAACTGGTGTCACAGGAGTTTGTTCTGTAAATGATTTCATCACCCAGGTACTAGACCTAGTGCCCAACAGTTGTTTTTTTCTGTTTCTCTCCCTTCTCCCAAACTCTACCCTCCAGTAGGCCCCTATGTCTGTTGTTCCCCTCTTGATGTCCATTTGATCTCATTATTTAGCTCCCACTTGTAAGTCACAACATGTGGCATTTGGTTTTCTGTTTGTGTGTCAGTTTGCTGAGGATAATGGCCTCCAGCTCCATCCATGTTCCTGCAAAGGACATGATCTTGATCTTTTTATGGCTGCATAGTATTCCATGGTATATATGTACCACATTTTCTTTAGTATGTCATTAATGGGCATTTAGGTTGATTCTGTGTGTTTGCTATTGTGACTAGTGCTCCAGTGAACATATGTGTGCATGTGTCTTTATGGTAGAACAATTTATATTCCTTTGGGTATACACCCAGTAATGGGATTGCTGGGCTGAATGGTAGTTCTGTTTTTAGCTCTTTGAGGAATCACCACACTGCTTTCTACAATGGCTGAAATAATTTACACTCTCACCAACAGTGTGTAAGTGTTCGCTTTTCTTCACAACCTTGCCAGCATCTGTTATGTTTTGACTTTTTAGTAATAGCCATTCTGACTGGTGTGAGATGGTATCTCATTGTGGTTTTGCTTTGCCTTTCTCTAATTATGAGTGATACTGAGCTTTTTTTCCCCACATGTTTGTTGACCCTATTTATGTCTTCTTCTAAAAGCTGTCTGTTCATGTCGTTTGACCACTTTTTAATGGGGTTGTTTTTTTCTTGTAAATTTATTTAAATCCCTTATAGATGCTGGATATTAGACTTTTGCCAAATGCATAGTTTCCAAATACTTTCTCCCAATCTGTAAGTTGTCTGTTTACTCTGTTAATGGTTTCTTTTGCTATGCAGAAGCTCTTAAATTTAATTATATCCCATTTGTCAATTTTTGCTTTTGCTGTGATTGCTTTTGGGATCTTCCTCATGAAATCCTTGCTAGTTCCTATGGTATTGCATAGGTTGTCTTCCAGGGTTTTTACAGTTTTGGGTTTTACATTTAAGTCTTTAATCCATCTTGAGCTGATTTTTGTATATGGTGTAAGGAAGTGGTCCAGTTTCATCTTCTGAATATGGCTAGTCAAATATCCCAGCAACATTTATTGAATAGGCAGTCCTTTTCTCATTGGTTGTTTTTGTCAGCTTTGTCGAAGATCAGATGGTTGTAGGTGTGCAGCCTTATTTCTGGGCTCTCTAGTCTGTTCCATTGGTCTATGTGTCTATTTTTGTACTAGTATTGTGCTGTTTGGATTACTGTAGCCCTATAGTATGGAAGTCAGGTAACATGATACCTCCAGCTTTGTTCTTTTGGCTTAGTATTGCCTTGGCTATTCAAGCTTTTTATTTTGGTTCCATATGAATTTTAAAATAGTTTTTTCCAGTTTTGTGAAAAATGTCATTGGTAGTTTGATAGGAATAGGATCAAATCTGTAAACTGCTTCGGGTAGTATGGCTATGTTAACAATATTGATTATTTCTATCCGTGAGCGTGGAATGTTTTTCCATTTGTTTGCATCATCTCTGATTTATTTGAGGAGCATTTTGTAATTCGCATTGTAGGGATCTTTCACCTCCCTGGTTAGCTGTATTCCTGGGTGTTTTATTCTTTTTGTGGAAACTGTGAATGGGTTTGCATTCCTGATTTGGCTCTTGGCTTGGCTGTTGTTGGTGTATAGGAATGCTAGTGATTTTTGTACATGGATTTTGTATCCTGAAACTTTGCTGAGATTATTTAACAGTGGAAGGAGCTTTTGGGCTATGACACTGGGGTTTTCTAGATATAGAATCATGCTGTCCGCAAACAGGGTTAGTTTGACTTCCTCTTTTCCTATTTGGATGCCCTTTATTTCCTTCTCTTGCCTGATTTCTCTGGTCAGAACTTCCAATACTATGTTGAATGGAAGTGGTGAGAGAGGGCATCTTTGTTTTGTGCTGGTATTCAAGGGGAATGCTTCTAGCTTTTGCTCATTCAGTGTTATGTTGGCTGTAGGTTTGTTATAGATGGCTCTTATTAGTTTTG
>NW_012101615.1:44917-64647 GCF_000951045.1 Mandrillus leucophaeus | reverse complement strand
GAAGAATGTCATTGGTAGTTTGATAGGAATAGGATCAAATCTGTAAACTGCTTCGGGTAGTATGGCTATGTTAACAATATTGATTATTTCTATCCATGAGCATGGAATGTTTTTCCATTGGTTTGCATCATCTCTGATTTATTTGAGCAGCATTTTATAATTCGCATTGTAGGGGTCTTTCACCTCCCTGGTTAGCTGTATTCCTGGGTATTTTATTCTTTTTGTGGCAATTGTGAATGGGTTTGCATTCCTGATTTGGCTCTTGGCTTGGCTGTTGTTGGTCTATAGGAATGCTAGTGATTTTTGTACATGGATTTTCTATCCTGAAACTTTGCTGAGATTGTTTAACAGTGGAAGGAGCTTTTGGGCTATGACTACGGGGTTTTCTAGATATAGAATCATGCTGTCCGCAAACAGGGATAGTTTGACTTCCTCTTTTCCTATTTGGATGCCCTTTATTTCCTTCTCTTGCGTGATTACTCTGGTCAGAACTTCCAATACTATGTTGAATGGAAGTGGTGAGAGAGGGCATCTTTATTTTGTGCTGGTATTCAAGGGGAATGCTTCTAGCTTTTGCTCATTCAGTGTTATGTTGGCTGTAGGTTTGTTATAGATGGCTCTTATTAGTTTTGGGGTATGTTCCTTCAATACTTAGTTTATTGAGAGTTTTTAACATAAAGGGATGTTGAATTTTATCAAAAGTCTTTTCTGCATCTATTGAGATCATGTGATTTTTCTCTTTCATTCTGTTTATATGATGAATCACATTCATTGATTTGCATATGTTGAACCAGCCTTGCATCCCAGGCATAAAGCCTACTTGACTGTGGTGGATTAGTTTTTTGATGTGCTGCTGGATTTGGTTTGCAAGTATTTTGTTTAGGATCTTTACATCAATGTTTATCAAGGATATTGGCCTGAAGTTTTCATTTGTTTTTATGTCTCTGACAGGTTTTGGTATCAGGGTGATGCTGGCCTCAAAGAATGACTTGGGGAGGAGTCCTTCCTCTTCAATGTTTTGGAATAGTTTCAGTAGGAATGGTAGCAGCTCTTCTTTTTACATTTAGTAGAATTAAACAATTCTATGCAAAAAGAGCAAAGTTGGAAGCATCACATTACCTGATTTCAAATTTTACTACAAGGCTATAGTAATCCAAACAGCACGGTACTGGTATAAAAATAGACACATAGATCAACAGAACAGAATAGAGAATAGAAATAAAGCCACATAGCTATAACCACCTGATCTTTGGCAAGTTGATAGAGATATACAATGGGGAAAGGACACCCTATTCAATAAATGGTGCTGGGAAAATTGGATAGCTATATGCAGAAGAAGAAAATTTGATTCCTATCTCTTAACATATACAAAAGCTAACTCAAGATAGATTAAATACTTAAATATTAGACCTGAAATTATAAAAATTCTAGAAGAAAACTTAGGGAAAACTCTTCAGGACATTGACCTATGCACAGAATAATTGACTAAGGCCTTAAAAGCAAATGTGATAAACCCACAAATAGACAAATGGGATTTAATTAAAGTAAAAAGCTTCTGCACAGCAAAATAAATGGTCAATAAACATCTAACTTACACAATGGGAGAAAATATTTGGAAACTGTGCTTCTGACAAAGGACTAAATATTCAGAATCTACAACAAACTCAAACAACTAAACAAGAAAAAAAGAAATAACCTCATTAAAAAGTAGGCAAAGGACATGAACAGAAAATTCTCAACAGAACAACAAACATGAAAAAATACTGAACATCACTTATTATCAGAGAAATGCAAACTAAAACCACAATAAGAGACCATCTCACACCAGTCACAGTGGCTATTCCTAAAAACTAAAGAAAAAAAAACCCAACAGATATTGATAAGGATGCAGAGAGAAGAGAATGCTTATACACTGTTGATGGGAATATAAAGTAGCACAATCACCATAGAAAACAGTACGGAAATTTCTCAAAGAACAAAAACTACCTTCTGATTCAGCAATCCTACTACAGGGCATATATGAAAAGGGAAAGAAATTATTATATCAAAAAGATATTGGCACTTGTATGTTTATTGCAGCACTATTCACAATAGTAAAGATATGGAATCAGCCTAAGTGTCCATTAGTGGAGGACTGGATAAAGAAAATGTGGTATCTATGTACCCTGGAATACTACTCAGCCATAAAAAAGAATAAAATCATGTCTTTTGCAGCAAGATGGGTGGAGCTGGAGATCATTATCCTAAGTGAAATAACTCAGAAACAGAAAATCAAATACCACTTATAAGTGGGAGCTAAACAATGGGTACACCTGGACATGGACATATAGATGGAAATAATAAACACTGGAGGCTCCAAAAGGGATGAGGGTGAGAAGAGGGTGAGAGTTGAAAAATTACCTTTTGGATACAATGTTCATTGTTTGTGTGATGAGAATGTTAGAATCCCAAATTCCACCATACACAATATAACAATGTTCATTATTTGTGTGATGAGAACGCTAGAATCCCAAATTCCACCATACACAATATAACAATGTTCATTATTCATGTGATGAGTACATTAGAAGCCCAAACTTCGCCATACACAATATATCCATATAACAAACCTGCACACATGTACCTCCTGAATCTATAAATTTTAAAAAACAAAACATAATTTGCATAATTTCAGAGTATTCTATTGTATGAATATGCATACTTTATTTTTTATATTAACATTTATTGAGTGATTGATTGCTAGAGACAGGATCCTCACTATTTTCCCCAAGCTGGTCTCAAACTCCTGGCCTCAAGCAATACTCCTGCTTCTGCCTCTGAAAGTGCTGGGATTACCAGCATGAACCACCATGCCCAACCCTAAAATTTCATTCACGGGCATCTTCAATACTGTTAAATGAGTTTAAAAACTGGACAAAAATGTTTTAAAAAGGAATGAATATTTTAAATCACATGTTAATAGTGTAAATAGTCATCTGGAAGCATTGCATGTGTTCATGCTTCTTCCATGGTTTATGAGAATGCCTGATTCCATATATTCTCATGAGTATTGAACAATGTCATGCTTTTAAAAATCTTTCCCAATTAGATATTTAAAAATTGACTTCTCAATGATGAAGCATATTTCGTCCATGTTTTTTAGTCATCTTTATTTCTTCTCTGTGGAATTGTCTGCTTGGAATGGCAAAACATTTGAAGTTTTGCTATATTAAAAGTATGCCTTTATGGTTTGTTTTTATCACTGCTTAAAAAAACTTATCCTAATATCAGATAAATCCTGATCTATATTTTCATTCAGTTAATTCATGATTTTACTTTTTAAATTCAACTTATTAATTTATTTCAAGTTTACTTTTCTCTAATGTCCAAGGTGGGATCTAATTTCATTTTCTTTTCTGAAAGGTAAACTAATTATTCTAGAAAGAACTACTGAATTATTTATCTGTATCAGTTAGGAATTTCTTTAAATAGGATAATGAAGCTGACAATGATGAAGCTTTTTGATGAAATGATAATCTCTAGCTTTTAATCAGAGTGTGTGGACCATTTATATTTAATGTTATTATTAATATGGTTGAGTTTAAATCTACTTTCTCATATTTGTTTTTTATTTGTTACACCATTTATATTACTCCTTAAAATCTTTCTTTGTTTCATATTAAGTAATTTTAAGTATTTTATTTCAACTATTGATTTATTTGCTATTCTTTTTGCTATTTTTCTTAGTGATTGCTCTAGAGTTTAGAATATACCTTTTAAAACTTATCAGAGCCTACTATGAAATACTATTACACTACTTCACATGAAATGCAAGACTCTTACAGCAGCAAAATTTTAGTATCCCCTCCCTATTCTTTGGGCTTCCGCTGCCGTATATTTCATTTCTGCAAATGTTCCAAACTTCATGATACATTATTGTCATTTTGCTTTAAGCATACGACAAATTAACAAATGAGAAAAAATATTTTTATTTACTTACATATTTACCACCTCCAGCACAGGTTATTCCTTTCTGTATATCTGAATTTTAATGTTATCATTTTCCTTCTACTTGTAGAACTTTCTTAACATTTGTTGTAGTGCAGGTGTAGACTCTATTTTATGAAATAAATACTGATTTAAATCAATCAATGAAATCAGTCAGTATCTTCCATTTACGAAAGTCAATCATTTTAAGAGTCTACTCTTCTTTGTAGTCTTTAGAATATTTTTAATTTTTTTCCCTGAAATTTCTTTCTATAGTTCCAAGTGTGAATTTTTCCTCTTTGTTTATTCTCAAAGTGAGATTTATTTAGTCTTGAGCTTCTCGACCATACAGCGGCTAGATGTGGGTGGAACGGCATAGTCTTTAATTGACCATTGACTTGGTAATATTCAAATCCCTTCATATCCGTTTCCAAGTTCTTTCATGTGCACAGTTCCCCTTTCAATTCTCATTATCCAGAAGGTATTCTTCTAGTAAAACTCCATTATACCCAGGAAGAAAAGAAATCTTCTTTCTTATTTCCTAATATTCTTGTTACCTAATATTTTTAACTCCTTGATTTATGTAACACATGAAACACCACAATTCCCAATGTACACAGTTGCCAAGTCTCCTCTGTGTTGGTTTCCACACACAAATCTTTACATGTGGAGGGTCTACACTTCCCAGAAACCATGTCTTATTGTAGGTTGTTTCTCTTACCTCTCAGCTACTTTTACAGAAATTATTGTCTCCAACTAAATGTTGGAAATTAGCTTTGGCTGAGAGTGAGGCAGTGATGTGTCTAACTCAATTGGACTGATATAATGCTTCTGTAAGATAAATGGGTACATTTTTATTAATACTAATGAAGATTATATTTCTAGATTTTACATATTCCCTCCTTGAAATTGGATACTATCATCCAAAACTAATCAATTGTTGGGGGGTCTTTAAATTGCTCTATACTTCCATCCTGCTTATTAACTTCTGTTTGTTTGAGAAATAAGCTGGAAAAGTAATTATCTCAAATAAGGAGACTTAAAGTCTGGAATATAATGCTTAGAAAAGTAATTGGCTTTTAATGCTCTTACTCATGATGTCTAAGGCTCTATTTGGATGAAAATACCAGAGACACTTGGAAAATTGTCTCTAAAAAACTTTAATGATGACTGACTTGATTCAGAAAAATTATTCAGTAACCCCCACCTCATTCTCTATGTTAAATATTGAAATATAAAGTTATTGACACTTAGTCAAGCAACAAACTTGGCCATGTATGCCTGTTTCAACTATGGTAGCTTACTTCTGCAAGGTCAAGTAGTTCTAAAAATAAACATGGGGGTATTCAGACAACATGGATTATATTTAAATCCTAGACATTAAAATTTACATGGATTTGAAACAGCATTTATTGAAAATAACATAGTAGGAAGGCTTTCTTCTTCAATATCCTCAAAGTTAATATTTTTGAATCTCATGTTACAGGGCTGACTAGTTTCTGAAAAAAAAGAAAGAATAAACCTGTAATGGTAATTTATCATTCTTGACATTTTTCTTTCAGTTTAATTACTGCTGAGCAGCAGAACTGACACTTAATAAAAGTAAGAAGCATTTAAAAATCCTCATAGAAAATCCCCACGTTACAGGAGAATTGAAAAGCTATAAGATACACCTGACCACACCCATCATTTTATTTTGTCATTGAATTTCAAAGTACTCCATGTTAAAGCTTTAAAAACAATGGGACCCCAAAAGAGTAATGTGCTGATAGCCAGTAGGGCACCTGCTTCTGAGAGTCCATAATGTCTTTAATTTCTAAAGATTTTAAAAAAATCTTTCTCTCTTTTCTCCTCATTATAGTGGTATGGAACCCTGTGGCCAAAATTCAGAGGGAAGTTGCACTGTTTCCCAAGTGACTTATCTACTATCAAATATGCTGAAAAACCAAACTTTTTGTTCTCTTTTTGCTTGACTGTAAGAATGAGCCCAGAGGACAGGCCCTTAGATGAGGACAGAAAGCATAGCCTAATACAATGTAGTTTGATGGGGCCAGGAGGCACCTCTGGCCTCTGAATTCTCCCCTCTCACCTCTCCTGATGCCCAACATTCATATCTTTTGAACATTAATTTTTTTTCAGACTTTTAGAGTCTTCCATTAGACGGACCCTATTAAAGTATCATTAAGTAGTCTGACAGTAAGACCCTTAGGATATAGAATAGAAATAGGAAAAAGGGAGCTACTTTAGGAAGATAAAGGAAGATAAACTCTTATATAACCCTCTATTACGCAGTGGACATCTTTCCTGAAACTTTCTCAAATGTTTTCTTATACAATTATTCCAACAATCCTGTGACTTAGGTACAGATATGGAAACTAAAGCTCAGAGACGTCCAGTGATTTGCCTAAGGTCACACGGCTAGTTAATAGCACATGAAAGTTATCAAAGACAAGGATAAGCAAGGCATCTTCTTTCCCACAGTGTAGTACTAAGGTCAGTTTTACATAGTGAATAGTTCCTAAATCATTGCAATAAATGACAATAGCAACAATCACCTTTAAAGATCTGGAGCATTTAAATATTTGTTGAATGAGACGGTAATGATCTGACTTAGTTTTCTGCTGGAAAAAAGTGAAAATCCCATTGAAACGAACCAAGATATTATAGATTAATTAGTCCTGGAAAGATAACAAAGCATTATTCTTCAGGTATAAGAAATATAAGCATCATTTACAAACTTAACACCGGAAATGACTGCATAACAAACCTGTAAGCTTAGTACCATAGGATGTGGGTTAGATGTGGCAAGAAAATGACACTTAGAAGAAATAAATCAATTTCCATTAGCCAAATTTCATGGATTAAAAGAATAAGTGCACTAGATAAAAGGTAAAAGTTAATGGGATTTTGAAGCAATTCAATAACTATTTAAAAATACTCAAGCTATACAGTGTCAAAACAGTCATAAGATATGGAGGGAAAATAATCAAAAGCATAATTACTAGAATGCTGTTGGTTTCATGGAATTAAACATCATTTAAAAAGTCAAAAATATTTAGTGAGCCCCAGTTAAATGTTTAAAATTCCAGTTTCTTTGACATTCCCACCTCCAAAGAAGTATCAGGAAACCTATGCATACTGAATGGCTGGGTGTTACGTAGGACTCAAAGGTGGAAGGAAGTGGTCTCTCTTTCCCCTCTAGGAGTTCACAACTGGTTGAAGTGACAGATACAAATACTTATTATGTCTTCAGAGCCAAGTGGTGTGGTAACTGTTTTAAGAGAGTTTTAGATCTAGTGCTATGGCAGGCTTGTGAGGGCGATATTAACATTGAGGGGTGCTGTTAGTGGTGTTATTTGTAGGAGAGAGAAAAATGTCCCCAAGTTACCTACAGCCTGATTCGGATAAGAAAGCTAACACCCTGGAACACAGATTTTGATTCAGCCAGACTTGTTCTGCCTGTGGGGAGACAGCCTCGAATCGGAAGCAAAACAACTCATTTTATGCTTTTTCCCTATTCTTTTATTTATTTATTTATTTATTTATTTATTTATTTATTTATTATACTTTAAGTTCTAGGGTACATGTGCACAACGTGCAGGTTTGTTACATATGTATACTTGTGCCATGTTGGTGTGCTGCACCCATCAACTCCCGCTGGCTTGTTGAGATTCTCCCAACATGATCGTATGTACTTCTATTTTAATTATAGAAGGCTGTCATGACTTCTCTTGGGCCACAATGATTTTGGTATGCTTATACCTTTTTAAAGTCATGGCGGTGGTTGAATTTATACAAAATGTTTCAAATTGCCTGGAACAAAACCAGATGTAACTTATCAGAAGAAGAAAATAATATGGAAATATACTGGTAAACAAAAGGAAAGACAAACACCCTTCCCTCAAATTTACAAAGAAACTCATACAGACACATCAATCTCCAATATGATGCTTCTGACCTTTCACTCGTTGAGCTATTAATGAGTTGTTTCCTTAGTTGTGGCGCTATACCATGAATCATCCACATTTTATTCTCTTCATCTGCATGTTCTTAGTATCAGAGTGAATCCAGGTATGTGACTGGGAGAAAATTCTGGCTAGCCAGCTCTGAGAGAGAACATGAGGCCACCTGTCTGGACCTGCACCTGCTTTTAGATACTCATTGATTCAGTAAACTTCTAATGAGTGCCTACTATGTAGCAGGTACAGTCACAGACATGGGGGATGCACCTGCAGACAAGGCTGCCTCAGCTGCCTCCCTCTTGGAATTTACTGTGGGATTGAGAGGAAGGATTTACCAACAGGCAAGTGTGAGTTGTATTATAGCTGTATTTATGGCAGGTGCTTGATAAGGGAAATGATGGAAGCATAGAGGTGAGATCTTTAACTTACAAGTAATGTCCAAGTTGTATCCTGAGGAACACGTAGGAGTTAGCCAAGCGGAGGGCAGGAATGAGGTGGGGGAGTGTTCCAGGCAGGGGAGCAGCATGCATAAAAGCAGAGGCTAGAGGGAGCATGCTTGATGTGCACGCTGAATGCAGAGCAGGAAGAGGGGAGTTCAGGAGGGGAGGCCAGAGAGGTAAGTGGAACAACATCCCAAAAGGTTTGATGTTCTTCACTGAACTCATCTACTCTTCTTCTAGAACTCGGCCTGGCGAGATGGGCATTCAATGTTTGTTTTTCTGGTCTGTGATATTTTGCTCATTACCCGACTCCCCAACCTTTCCTTTCAGGGACACAGCTGGGAACAAGGCTCAAGGCCTCTGGGCTGTATTCATGTTAGTATATATAAAGTCACCATTTCCACTGCTGTTATGAATCAGCTTGAGTTTTAGAATGAGGGAGTGTGTGAACTGAGAGTGTGGTTTTGTGCCTGATTCGATATATGAAAGGAGTAATTGTGCTTTAGGGGGAGTAAAGGGCTCATAGCTATGGGTTTGGAAATTTTCATTGAGTGTCTTCAGTGGAATTTCATTGAATGGACTCATTGCCTAACTTTCCAGGAAGCTGAGATGCTTCATGGGGAGTTGTTATATTTTGGTTTCCCACTGCAAGAGATGTATTGAGGCCTATGTTTTGGCTGTTTTGTTCTTGTGAGAGGAGAGAGGCTGCTCTAGATATATTTCCAAACTCACCTGGGGATATTGGTGCGCTGTGAAATATTTTCTTTTCGTAGCCATGAGCGTTTAAATAATAATATATATAATTAAATAATATATATAATTTAAATATATGTATATAATATATAATTTATATAGCATATGTAATATATATTATATATAATTTAAATAGTTATATATAATACATATATAAAAGTTTAAGTTCAAGAGTGCATGTGCAGGTTTGTTACATAAGTAAACTTGTGTCACAGGGATTTGTTGTACAGATTATTTAATTGCCCAGGTATTAAGCCTAGTACTTAGTTATTTTTCCTGATCCTCTCCCTCTTCCCACCCTCCGCTCTGCTAAAGGCCCCAGTGTCCCCCATCTATGTGTAGGAGAATCTTTAACTGACTGGAAAGCAATGAAGATGTAGTGAAGCTTCCTTATATAGATTCCACTGTGCAGAAGGGCAAAACTCTTTTGCCTTCTTGATATGTAAGGCAATGAAAAATACACTGATCCAGTTTTTTCTATTGATTTGAGATGCCTTTTTGTGAGGGGAGTGAAGTAGCTTTTCTTGACCGGAGATGAGACTGACTCTACTGTTATATTAAAAGCATCTTTCTCCAAGGTGAATACCTGTCACTGACCTGGCAGCAGGGATAGCTCTCTAACTCAAGAGGATGAAGGACAATTGAGCTTTAGGCAGTCATTGAAAGACTTGATATTTTTGAAATAGCTTGGTAGAGGGAGTGATTAAGAATGAAGAGTTCAGTAAGAAATCCTGGCTGTCATTCATTCCAGTCTCAGGACATGTACAGTGCTAGCGAAGAGTGTGCTGGTTGCTTACCCTGTATCCATTGCCCATCCTGCTTTACTCACGTATTTTTTTTTTTTTTTTTTTTTTTTTTTTTTTTTAGGGCATCAATATGCCTAGCTGAAAAAAACAACAACCTACATTTCCAAATCTTTCTTGACCTAGGGGAGGTCATGTGATAAAATTTTGGCCAATGATGCATAAACTACAGTGTTTGGTTTCTGAAAACAGTTGTTTTTCTGCTACAGATGCTGTGCTTTTTTGGCTTTTTCATTCTCTCCTTCTTCATGCCTACAATGTGGACATGATATTTGGATGCTAGGGATAATGAGTAAAAGGCCACACAGAGACAGGTCCCTGAAATCTTTGAGCTACTGTGCTAGTGACAGCAGCTGCTATCCTCAGACTTCGTAATTAATAATAAACTTATGTGTCTAAACTATGGAAAACAGATCTCTGTTACTTGCAGACAAACCCAATTCTTAACTGCCACAAATGTCTTCAGGGACGGGAGAGAAACCTGGCAGAAGATCCATCTTGGGCATGGGAGTCCCAGAGCATTCCTCCAGGACATGACTGTGCAGAGGTTTGTCTGCTGACCTTGGAAGCCTTTGCTCAGGAAATACAGGAACAGTGAGAGTGCATTACGCAGGCCACTGGCACAGTCTGTCCATGTGTTCACAATATGCCTTGAACATTGTCCCTTTCTCTATTTAAACCTAATTGTATGTCCCCTGAGAACTAATTTTGTTTAAATTGTAGCTGACTATTCTAGGTCTATTAAATAGTGATATGTCTAATGGACCTTGCCTTTACTCTTTTTCTTATTATATGGGAACAGGTGGGAGAGGAGGGATACTGAATACAATTGTGCATTTTGTTACTATTTAATTAATTGATTCATTCATCAAATAATTATTTAGTGCCCTCTATATACCAGGCACTGTGTTAAGTTTTGGGGATACAATGATGAACATGATCAATAGTGTCTCTGTTGTATGGTCTAGACTTGGGATAATATTTTACCTTATTAAATGCTTGCTGTGAGCCGGGTATTGTATTGGGTACATTGTACACATTATCTGATACAATCTTCATGTCAAACCTATGAGATTAGTTATAATAGTCTTTTGGAGATTTAAAAATAAAAATGAATATCAGACTAATTTTATGAATATGTTACTATGGCTAGAAGAAGGGAGAGCTGGGATTCTACCTGACTTCAAGGTTATAATCTTAACCAATTTGGAAATCCCCAATGACTCTGTTTCTGTTAGGGAATATACGAACCCTACATGCCCTAGCACTGGCTTAATGAGTGGTAGGAATAGAGGTGGAGATGGGCACTAAGGGGGAAGTAGATGGAAAGAGGTTTCCTTTATAGAGAAGACATCATGAAGGAAGATATCAGGGTATTCGAGTAGATGCTGTGTTCAAGTCATGGCAAAGTGAGAGACATGTTGTGAGCAATGTGATGTTTGTCTCTGTCTCTGTTGCCCAGGGCAGAGCTTGGGTGTCTTTCTGCTATCCTGTGGGGTCAGCTGGAGCAAAGGCTCATTTTGTTCCTGTGGTTTCTGCAAATTTCTGCTGGAGGTGTGAACTAACAGGCTAGGGTTGATGGGGAACATGGTGTCCTGGAGCCTAAGAGATAGGTGAAGATTAGGACAAAGTGGTGGGTAATGCCAAAGCAAGAACAGGTCAGGAGGGCTAGTTATACAATGGATTGAGGCATTAGATACCAAGAAGAAAAGATGTGTGTTCCAGACCGGCTCTGGCTTGGTAATCAGACTGAGGTCAGAAAAGGTCAGATGGCAGAATCTGGGTCAGTGTCCCATAGGGGCATAGAACAGATTCTTACTGTCTTATTTGGAACAGCACGAGTCATTCCCAGCCAGCCCCACTTCTGAGACATCTATTCTAGGCCTTAAAGAGTTAGACCTTTTAAGGCCTCGCTGCTCTTCTAGAATGGACCCTGCATTCTCTGTATTTTCTCAGAGACTCTCATTTTTCATGTCCTACAACATATTTAAATCTTAGGGCAAATTGGGACCCAGCCATCTGGTTTGTCCTCTAGGCTGGGTAGAAACTCATTCACTGGAGTTCATGAATACATTTTTAAAAGAAATTTGGACACTCTCTCTCCCACCCTCAAGAATTGGGGATCTTGACCCAGATTCTGCAACCAATGACATTAATTTGTGAGCTGGATGACCACCAGAGAGCAACCTACTGTGGCTATAGCACAGTTTTTCTCTGAGCACAGCTCACTTCCCTGGATGGAGACGGCACCTGTACTCTGATCCCAGGGGATACTACATTAATGGAGCTGATCTATTTAGCATGAGCACCACAGCAGAATCAAAGGTAAGGGTTAAAGAATGCGGCCAGCCATCTGGGCACAGAGACTCTTTAGCGTCTTTATGACTGGCTCATCAGACAGTGTTGATGTTTTTCCTTGACTTTTCTAGGAGAGAACTCACCCACCATGATGTTTTGATGATTTGGGCCATCTGTAAGAAAAGCAGCTGCTCTACTCCAAAAGGGGTATTTGAAAGAGTGATTATATGTTCCCCGTGATCCTGTGAAAATGAGGAAGGGCATATTTTTTAATAGAGCTAAACTTTTAAAAACTCAAATTTGAAAAATCAGCTGTAATATCTTTTCTCCCACAGAGACCCTAGAGAACATTCTCTCAGGAAATAGCCTGTTACATCTTTATCAGTTTGTCATCCACCTTCTAGTTTACAGATAATCTCTGTAAGTGACTGGAAAAACCTCACAGCTTTTTGCTTTTATGTAGACTATCATTGAGATAATATTTCTTCTAGGTTTTCATCCTATTTGGAAATGATTATCATTCATCTCCAGATGTTTTGAGATAATGTCTTTCCTTTTTCCATTTTCTATTATTTCAAGAAGTATTTTATCTTATTCTCCTATAATTTAACAAATCACATCTTTCCTTATACTTCCTTCTTCTAGTTTAAGTCTTTGCTATCTATTTTCAAAATCTCTTTTCAATGCCTTCTTAATGATATTGAAATTTTAGAGGTAATTCATAATTATGTTCTCTTACCACATTAAAGCATATACATATATTTCAAGGACACAGGAAGTTCTTGCAGGCTATTTTTAAACATGCTTTAATTTTCCCAATTTCTATGAAAAACGTTTAAAATATAGTCTTTCATTTCTCCAAAGTCTTAGAAAATGCTGATTCAACACGACTTAAATGTTTACTTTTCTTAGGAGTGAAACACCGAGTAATTTCTTTTGAATTTTAAGGTATTCGTCTACTCCTTATATTTTCAACCCAAATCTATTTGGTTGCTTATTGAAAAATAAAAATTGCATTTCTAATCTGTGAATATAGTTTTTTTCTGCAAGACGATAATAGTTTGGGTGGAAAATTTCTGAAGAAAGGCTTCTCAGGGAAAGTTTTATTAAATTCACCAAACATTTACTAGCACAGACTGCCGTATGTTCCTAGCTTTCGGTAAGACAATCAAGATGAATAAGACTACATTTTTTTCCTCAAGCTGCTTATAAGAGATACATAACCAGAGTAAGATATAAGCTATGGGAGAATATGGGATGAAGGTTAATTTTAACTGAAGAAGTCACAGAAGGTGGCATTTAAAAGGCTGCGAGAACTACGATGGATAGGGAAGGAGAGAAAGGACATTCAGGCAGAGAGAGTAAGAGCATAAGGTAAGGGAATTATGCAAAAGACCAGGGAGTAAAACAGCCATATGTGCAGTCATGCTGGAGTGCAGGGCATGATGGGAGATAAGTTCAGGAGAGCAGGTGGGCCAGATTCTGGGAGACATTGAATCTCATGTTAAAGAGATTCCATTTCTTAAAATTAAACAAATTTAAAAATTTGTTTTAGAATGGAGATGGGGTCTCACTGTGTTGCCTGGGCTGGTCTCAAACTCCTGGGTTCAAGCAATCCTCCCACCTCAGCCTCCCACAATGCTGGGATTACAGGTGTGAGCTACCACACCCAGCCAAAAGACTGCATTTTAATCTGTATTCAGTAAGGGACTGCAGAAGGATTTGAGAAGAAAAATGATTTGGTCATTCTGAGGTATTGTAGAAAATGGGTTAAATCATGCTGAGGTCAAAACCTGAGACATCAGATTTAAAAATGATTGCAAAGAGAAAGATGTAGAGAAGTAGCATTTATGACAGTCTCTACTGTGTTTCTACAATGACAGTGAGGAAGCCATAGTCTTCATTACAGGAGAGCACATACAAGGAGATCATTTTTTTTTTTTTTTTTTTTACTCCATAAAGTGAAAGCAAGATTATTAAGAAAGTAAAGGAATAAAAGAATGGCTACTTCATAGCCAGAGTAGCAACTTGGGCTGCTTGACTAAGGATACTCTTTGTCACTTCTTGATTATATGCCAAACAAGGAGTGGATTTTTCATGAGTTTTCCAGAAAAGGGATGGGCAATTCCCCAAACTGAAGGTTTCTCCCCCTTTTTGACAGTATAGGATAACTTCCGGATATTACCATGACATCTGTAAACTGTCACAGCACTGGTGCGAGTGTCTTTCAGCATGCTAATGCATTGTAATTATTGCACAATGTGGAGTGAGGAAAACCAGAGGTCACTCCCATTGCCATCTTGGATTTGGTGGGTGTTGGCTGGCTTTTTTACTGCAACCTATTTTATCAGCAAGGTCTTTATGACCTTTATCTTGTGCTGACCTCCTATGTCATCCTGTGACTTAGAATATCTAAACTACTGAGAATGCAGCCCAGAAGGTCTCAGCCTTATTTTACCCAGCCCCTATTCAAGATGGAACTGCTCTGGTTCAAACACCTTTGACATATTACCCCCTCCCTTTTATAAGAGAACCCTTAATCCTAAGGGTTGTAGGAGGATGAAGATCCATCTTCTGTAAATTCTGCAGGCTGGATAGGAGGTGATGATATTCCTGCCTGACTATTAGGGTCCTTTGTATTAAGGAGAGAGACAAGCTCGGTCAGAAAGCATCAGCATAGTAAGGGCCATTCGTAACTCTGATAAAGGTAATATCTGGAAGATTAATAAGTGTTCAATTTAATAAAACATTCAGTAAACTTATCCTGTATTCCTACACAAAGAGTACAACAGTAAATGTATTTCATAACAGTAAAGCAAAATAAGCAAAATTACCCCAAATAAACCAAATTAGAAGGCTTTCCATGACGTGAGCAACTGTTGAACCAAGCTGATATGGGGTTGCTAGCTGTTTCCAATATATGCCCAGAATTAGAATATTGATCCAGATTTTTTCACATTACTCATCCCTCTTGTTTCTTTTGAGCTACAGCCAGAGATCACTGGTTGGTTTACAGGAATAAGCAGGGTTAGTCTAAATTGTAGGAAAAAAGCTTAAACAAGCTTAAAAATGAGACTAGAATCTAATAATGAATGTACATAGTTCTTGAAACATATTTTTTTCTCCCTGCAGTTTCCCATTTTTACTAAAGACAAATTATGGTAAGACTGATTTGCTTTATTATACTTGGCATGATTATTTGTATAAAGTACAGCAAGAATAATACTTTTTTTTTAACATAGACTTTTAAAATTGGTTTTGATGGAACTTTGTTCCATGAGGAATCTCAGAGAAGACTTTTTTAAAGCCAAGCTCAGCCATGGGTTTGTACCCTTAAATACCTATGAACTGGGTACATTCCTTTTCTCTTGAGGTCCCAAGGTTATGTGGGGCTCCTGGGCCTGTCAGAAAGTGACATTGTGTACTTAGCACAGGTCAGGAACCCTGCACAGGGACTATGTAGGCAAGGTATGAAGCCACTTTTCCCAAGGGGCTTTTATTGGCCCTATAAGTCAAGTTTGATTCCTTAAAGGAAAGCATGCCATTCCAGTCAAATCCTTGGTAAGATAACCAGTTTCTAAAGGAGGTTGTTTGAACACAAACTTAGTCGTGCTAAATGTGGCAGATACTACTCATGTTTACTAATTTCTTTTTATTTCTGTGTTCAAAGAGCACTGGCTTCCCAGGCCCTCAAAGTTAGGCATGGCTGTCATTTCCAGGTGGAAGCACATAAGAACTGGTGCATGTTTGTTTTCTTCCGGGCCGCTGCATTCATGGAAATATATGTGGATATAGAAATGCCACAAAAACAAAATGGCTTATAATTCTGAGCTAGCACATGGAAGGTAGTACCTTAGGGTCATCCTGACCTGAAGTAAACTTTGTGTACACAGAAAGAAACTTTTGCTGCATGAAACCTCTGAGATTTTGGTGGTGTTTATTCCTGAAGCATAACTTAGTAGACCAGGCCGATCTAATAGAACTTTCTGTAATGATTGGAGTGTTCTATATCTGCACTGTCTGGTATGGTAGCCACTAGCCACATACGGCTATTGAGCACCTTACGTGTGGCTAGTGTGATTCAGGAAAAGAATGTTTAATTTTATCTAGCCTCAATGAATTTAAATTTAAATAAGCATTATAAACCAAAAAGTGACTGAGTCAGTTCTCAATTGATTAGAGGTTTACTTAGCCAAAGTTGAGGACTCACCAGGGAAAAACCATGAATCACAGGAGCATCTGTCATCTGTGCTTTTTCCAAAGGGGATTTTGTGAACTTTGGTATTTAAAGAAAAAACAGCAAGTACAGTGGTCAGGGCAGGAGGGAGGGGAGGTGGGTGGGTGGAGGGGGTGGGAAGGGAGGGGAAGGAGTGTAGGCAGTGAGGCAGGTCATTACATTCTTGTGAGACTCTGACTAGCCTCAGTAAACCTACACTTTACATGTGAAAATAAGGAGTAGGGGAAGCGACGCTATGACATGGGCTGTGAAATTACAGTTATCTGGGAATAAAAGGAAAACAGTATGGGTGACAATTTCCAAGCTTAACTTTCCTTTTGGCATACTGAGTTTGGGGTCCTGAGATTCTATGTATCTTTCACAGTATCCTGACTCATACTTTAAAGGATTTCTTTAACACCTGGAGAAAGTATTCCAAAACCTCTTGCAACTAAACAGAAAATACAGGAGATGAGGAAACCTTGAGCCAAAGTGAATTAGTAGAAGGAAACTTTTAGTTCTTTAGAACTAAAGACGATATGTCTTTCATCTAAATTCAGGATAGTACTTCATTGAAAAAGCAATTGTGCAGTTTCAGAATCTGGTAGGTAAAAATGATACTAAAGAAAAAAATCTACTTAAATTAAAAAAAAAACCTTGTATCGTGTTCCTACTATATAACAGGCATAATGTTAGCTGCTTAAGTTTTATTGACTTATGTATTTGTTCATCAAATTATTACTGAGTGCCTACTGTGTACCAGGCATATGATAGAGTCCCCAGGCTCTGGCAGATACACTAGTGAACAAAACAGACAGAAATATCTGCCATCATGGAGCTTGCTTTCTAAGCAGGTTGAAAGACTGTAAGCAAATGTATTAAAATAATGTCTGAGTGTGATAAATGTCATGAATAACGACAGCTAACACTTATTGATCACTTCCATGTGCCAGGAACTAGTCTATTTTGCATATATTTATGCATTTAATCCTTCTAATGACCCTATGGGATAGGAAATATTATCATCACTATTTTTTGATAAGGAAACAGAGACCCAGGGAGATTAAGTTTAAGTAAGAATTATACAAAATGTTTGTCCCTTGGGAATTCCTATGTGAGGAGACAAACAATGATACCATTCAGCTGACAAATACTATACTATGTAGGCAAAGTGGTCCCAGATATGCTGGGGGACAAAATAAAGCAGGGTCAACTCTGCTTGGGGGAAGTTGTAAAGAGGAGGTAGATGGAGCCAATCCCTGGAGGAAGAGCGGGTGTTGTCAGGGAGACAACGGAGGGGTGAGAGTAAATATCCCCATTAGAGGGCATGCCTGTGCAAACTGTGCTAAGACATGGTTCCATGTGGGAAGATGCTAGAGACCCAGGAAGCAGCCAGACTGTGGAGTGTGCTGTGCCTAAGGCATCTGACTGTCAGGAAAACTCAGACTGTATAAAAATGAGGAGCGACAGATCCAACCATTTTCCTACCAGATTAGTAGAGAGTTCTTACTGAAAGGTAGTCATTTCCTTCTAAGAAACAGCTTTTTCCAGTAAGGCTTCTGAAAATAAACTCTGTAACAAGGCTAGGAGAGATAGAAGGCAGACCCAGTGGGTTACTTGGGTCAGAGGACTCAGCAGGGTCAGATAGGCAGGAGCTGAGGCTGTTAGGGTAGAATTGCTACCTCTAAGGACATCAGATGCTATCAGTGGGGAAACTGCTTGTTAGGTGAAGACTCAGCATGCATGAACATTTTGAATGTTACATCAGATGGTTATATTTTAAAAGCCTTTAAATGAATGTGGCTTACAACGTTTTAACAGAAGGGGGTACTTTGGACGTGGGAAAGATGCCCAGAAAGGAATCAAAGGCAGGCGGTTCTGAGAGTCGCAGGGAAAAAGTCGGCCTAATCCGGCTTACTCACAGAGCAACTCTGCAGCCTTGGACAGGACCTCTCTGTGGTCGAAGACAGATAAATCAGACACTGTGGCTTGTGACTGTGATCCCAGTAACTCCAGAGGATGAGGAGGGAGGATAGCTTGAGAGCAGGAGTTTAAAATCAGCCTGGGCAGCATAGCGAGATCCTATATCTACAACAAATTAAAAAACAATTAGTTGGGTGTGGTGGCATGTGTCTGTAATTGTAGCTACTTGGTAGGCTGAGGCAGGAGGATCACTTGAGCCCAGGAGTTCAAGGCTGCAGTAAGCTAAGATCATGCCCAGGTAACAGGAACACCCTGTCTCTAAAAAAATATTAAACAACAAAAAAACATAGATAATAACAATACTGAACTCACTGGGTTGTCCTGATGATTCAATATAAAAACACTTTGTAAACTATTCAGAGCCTTATTATATCATCCCTTCTAGGGACAAAAGTAATTGACAGAACTAGTGAAGGCTGCTGCATTAAACTTGCCATGGTAGGCTAAATAATGGTTCCCAAAGATAACCATGTCCTAAACCCCAGAACTTAAAAATAATGGCATCAGGGTGAATATTACCTTACATGGTAAAATATGTGATTAAATTAAGGATTTTGAAACAGGGAAACTATCCTGGATTACCCATGTGGGCCCTAAAGTAATCACATGTCCTTTTAAGAGGGAGGCAGAGCTGGGCGTGGGGATGCACACCTGTAATCCCAGCACTTTGGGAGGCTGAGGCGGATGGATCCCTGAGGTCAGAAGTTTGAGATGAGCCTGGCCAAGATGGTGAAACCTTATCTCTGCTAAAAATACAAAAATTAGCTGGGAGTGGTGGTGTGTGCCTGTAATCCCAGCTACCTGGGAGGCTGAGGCAGGAGAATCGCTGGAATCCAGGAAATGGAGGTTGCAGTGGGCCAGAATTACACCACTGCACTCCAGCCTGGGTGACAGAGCAATAATCCATCTCAAAAAAAAAAAAAAAAAAAAAAGCAACTGTTTTTGCTTCTTTCTTTCCATCCCCAGTCCTGCCATCATTCTTGGTATTTTCAAAATCCACATGGATGACCCATCCAGTGTCCTGGCTTTTCGGTTCCTTGGCTACCTCACCTCCAATGATTGTGTCCTTTACCGCACTCAGCCAGACATTGTCATGGTCATACACTAGACCTGTGCTGTTCAATACAACAGTAACTACCCACATACAGCTGTTTAAATTTGAAATTAATAAAATATAATAAAGATTAGTCCTTCAGTAGCACCAGCCACATTATAAGTGCCCAATTGCCCTGTGTGGTTAGTGGCTACCATATTGAAGAGCATAGATGTAGAATATTTCCATCACTGCAGAAAGCTCCATAGAACAGTG
>NW_012101615.1:12376-44867 GCF_000951045.1 Mandrillus leucophaeus | reverse complement strand
AAAAGAAAAAAGAAAAAGGGAGGCAGTGGGAGATTTGAGGGAGATTTGATATAAAGGAGAAGGTGATGAGATGGGTGCAGAAAGCGTTTTGAAGATGTTACCTGCTGATGGTGAAGATGGAAGGAGTGGCCATGAGCCAAGGAATGCAGCTCTAGACATTGAAAAAGGCAAGGAAATACAGTTTTCTCATAGAGTCTCCAGTGAGAGTGCAGTACTGCCAATATCTTGATTTTAGCTTAGTGAAAGTAATTTCAGATTTCTGGCCTCCTGAACTATAAGAGAATAAATTTGTATTGTTTTAAGCCCTGAGTTTGTGGTTTTTTTTTTTTTTTTTTTTTTTTTTTGTTACAGCATCCCCAGGAAACTAATACACTCACTAAATACTTATTGAAAACCTGCAGTGTTCAAGGTATTGTGTTGGTATGACTGGGACTATAATGATAAGTAAAAATAATCAGTTTTTTCCTCTTTATTTATCCTTATGTAGGAGGACATTAAAGCAAGAAATATCAGTAAAGGCAAAATGTTAGAGCTGTAAGAGAAACAATTATACATTATGCTTATTCAGTGGAAGGGGAGATTCTTGAGCTAGTTGGTAGTTGGTAGGATCAAGAGAGCCAAAGTGGAAGGAGGGACAATTAAAATGGAGCTAAAAGGTAGTGAAAATAATGGAAGGTAGAAGTGGGACAGAAGAGGTTGTACCAGGTAGAAAAAAGAGAATAAAGATGAGAAAATGAAATATATGTTTGAAGAGTAAGGAAGAGTCCATTTTTGCTGTAACATAGGTACTTGGATTTGGTTAGAAAGGAACATCAGGGCCATATGGTGCCAAGTTGTAGATGCCAACCTAAAGGATTTATATTTTTCACTAAACAATGAAGCATCATTAAAGGTATTTGCATTAAGGCATCTTTATTTTATATTTAAAATATCTGGTTAGTTAAAACCTTCTGGGGGAGATTGTAAATGTTGCATATTAAAATAATTGTGGCAACTAAAAGAATTTGTGGTCAATTTTTCTTGCTTATGCATTATGCTGACTTTACTATATTTAATATTTTAAAAACATACTTCTGCAATAAGAAAACAAGACTGAAAGCTAAAGGAAGACAGCTTTTTATTGAATTAAAAAATGTTACTGTACTTCAAAGACAGTCTGATGGAAAAGATGATGAGTGATAAACAATGTACTAACTCGGATTTGGTAGCTATTCTCAATATGAAAAATATAAAAAAATAAGACTTTCTAATGCCATAACAATGTTAAAACTGATATAATAGAAGAAGGAGGAGACTAATAGATGTATAGGTAAAATAGAAGGCATGATAGTGATGGAGGCAGGAGGCAGAGAAACTCTAGGAAGACAGGGGTGGGTCCCTGGCAAAACCCCACCTTCAAGCCAAGAAGCCTTAAACCCATGGCTCAAAGTGAGAACTTCCATCCCAGTGTGCTCGCTCTTTCCTGATTGGACCTTTCTGAATAGGGCCTTTTTACCAATCGAATGTTGCCTTTTCCAAAACTACCTATGGCCCACCTGCCAACCATCCTGTGCCTATAAAGACCCCAGACTCAGCCAGTAGAGAGGAGAAGCAGCTGGACATTGGGAAGAAGCAATTTGACTTCAGGGGAGAGCGAACTGCCCTTCCTGTCCCCTTCCAGCTCCCCTCTCTGCTGAGAAATGCATTCACCACCTTTCAATGCATCCACACGACCTCATTCTTCTTGAGCACCAGGCAAGAATTCGGGGCCCACCAAGTGCAGGTACCCAAAAGGGCTGTCACAGTGGCCCTTTGCCCTCACTGGCAGAGGACAGCTGCCCTATGCGACAATGCAAAGGGCCCACTGAGCTGAGAACACACTGCTGTCTGTGGATGGTAGAGCGAAGACAGCATTGTAACACGCCCTCTGGGGCCTTGGGGTTGCAGGCACCCTGGCCTGGATACTGCTGTGGGCCCTGCATGAAGTTTGCTGGCACTAAAGCAGCCATCTGGTTCCTGCACTTACTTGTCTATGTGCTCCCTCCTGCAAGAGGTGGAGTGGGGCGGACCCGAGTGAATGGAGTTTTCTCCTGCCGATGGCAAAGCGGCCGGCTGGTTCCTGCACTTGTTTACTTTCGCACACCCTCTTGCGAGGGATTGAGTGGGGTAGGCTGAGTACACGGGGCACCCCTGTTGCAAATCCCATGAAGGGGTCAAGAAAATATCCTGCATCAATAGGAGGAAATAGAAGTAATTAAAGTTAAGAATGAGGAAGACTAAATAAATGATGGGATATTGAAGTGTACTACTTAAGAAGATTTTACCTGTGTCTTCTTTAAGAAAAAAAACAAAAAACGTCCACCATTTTTCTCATGTAATTTGTTGGCAATGAGCAACATTTAGCAAATATGTTAACATTTACTCAGTGCTAGGCACTAGACTATGTGCAAGTGACTCCATAGTAAAGGGACATTCTTACACCTGGTGGAGGATGATCCTCTAAGCAGAAAAGGTGCTTTTATATGGCAACATTCTAGGTTATCTAAGTAATCTGGACATTTTTAAGGGAGCATTTCATTTACTGGCTCATTGACTAAATGCTGGAGTTTCTCTAGTGAATCTTGCCAGCATATGTGGGGAAGAGCAGCTGAGATTGCTGATCTACAGAGCATTAGACCAGGGGTGGGCCTTTCCAACACTCAGTATTTTATTTCTCACATTTTATAAAACAGGGTGTTTTGTAAGTTTGATTGCATAGAGAAGCAGGTTAAAATGGAAAAACACAATCCACAATGAAATTTGTTTGCTAGACAAATAATGGGATATTGTTCTGTAGATAACTCTAATGGAAAATAGAAGAGGTGTTTTAAAAACATTCATTACGAAAATATGTATTGCCTTGGAAACCACATAAAAGAAATTAGTGACAAAAAACAAACCAAACACAAATGTGGTTAAAAAGAAGAAAATCATACAGTAAATCAAAATTTGAAAGATTCACCTTTAAGGCTGGAGTATAAGATAAAAGAAGAAGAAAAAAGCAGGTGAAAGAAAGAGGGATTAGTCCTTTTGCCCAGGGTAACCTCACATGTGACCATTTATCCAAAACAAACACTGAACATTCATTTGTGCTACTAAATGATTTTTAGAAAGAAAATCTTCCAGTCGGAGCCAAGTTCCCTTCAACCTAGATTCATATCTGCCACGTAAACATTCCCCGGGGCAGAATATGGTCTAGTTCTCCCCTTTACTGTGGAAAACACTCCGTTGCCGATCTGTGCAACAACTCTCAATAATACTTTAACAATTTCCATCAAGGGCCAATGGTCCAGTTAAAATTTGGCTCAATATGTGCCCAGTTGTAGCTGTCCTTTAACCGAGAGTTTCAGTTAGTATTCATAAATTAACCATATACACATTAAAAATTCTTGGTTTCTGATTATCCAGTTATTCCTTTTCCTCTTCCCTGGGATGTTATTCAGAATGAGTTATTACAGATACTGTTAGCCCAGGGAAGGACTGCAATTCTTTCAGTGTCTAAATCCCCAAAGCCAAGATTCATTTATGTATTATGAGCTTGTGGTTTAGCTTCATCTCTGCTGTAGGTGTAACAGTACCTTCATTAACATAAATATTATAGCAGTGTAAGCTCTATTGCCTTATTTAGTAGATGTTTTGTACGTTGTGTGTGCAGAGTTTACATCATCCCAAATGCTATCAATATCAAAATGACAGACGAGGATGTAGAGTGTTCTAAAAATGGACACAATGGGCACCATTGGCTGTATATTAGTTAGGTGTTGGTTGTAACAGAGACAAGATAGCAGTGGCTTAAATAAGACAGGGTTTCTGTCCCATATAATCTTGGGGACAGGCTGGAGGCCAGGACTGACAGGCAAGACAATTAGCAGTCATTGCCACCATCTAAAATGGTCATTTATATTCCACTTAAAGGAGATGTTCATTCATTGTGCTGAATCAACACGAGCTAGTGTACAACGCATGGCCAGGTTTCCTGGTTAACGGTGGTGCAAGCTAAAAATCACATAAAAAAATGAAAGCAAATAGCAAATAAAACAATATATACTGGCATTAATAAGTTTGTTTGCCGCTGCTTATCTATTTTCCTACCACACTAAATAAATTGTGAACTTATAAAATACATGGTGACAAGTTAATTAATAAAGTTCAGTAACACACAGGGCCAAATTAGCCCTCTTAGGCTAAATGGGGCTCAAAGCACTAATTACTAGGAATTTTTGAGTTGTGATAAAACCATTGACATGTACACACCTTTAAATTGTGTTATTAATCATATCATATGATAATTTTTAAAACCTACACATTCTTTCTATCATAAGTAGAATAAAACCTGTGAAAAATTTTCTTTTTAAGTGCAAATTTTAAATTTTGTTAATGATTTATTTAAAAAATGCAAAATGTACATTTTAGGATTGGTTATTCTAGATGTAACTAAGGGTATAAACAGAATCTAAATATTTAAGATCAAATCTGTATAACAAATTAAACTAATATTTTAAATCCCATCTATGACCAATGGTTCGCAATGATCAAAATGATAAAGAATGAAAAAATAAGTGATTCAAGAGTTTTACCCTTGGAGATTCTGATGTTGTGGATCTGGTATAAGGCTTAGGAATGTAACTGCCTACTGGGTTCACCTTGCCCGCTGCCTAGGCAGAGCCAATTTATCAAGACAAAGGAACTGCAATGGAGAGAGAGTAATTCATGCAGAGCCAGCTGTGCATGGGAGACCAGAGTTTTATCATTACTGTAATTAGTCTCCCCAAGCATTGAGGATCAGAGTTTTTAAGGATAATTTGGCAGGTAGGGGCTCTGTAAGTGGGGAGTGCTGACTGGTTAGGTGGCAAATGGAATTATAGCAGGGTTGAACTGAATTTTTCTTGCTGTCTTCTGTTCCTGGGTGGGATCGCAGACTTGGTTGAGCCAGATTATCAGTGTGGGTGGTGTCAGCTGATCCACTGAGCACAGGGTCTGCAAAATATCTCAAGCACTGATCTTAGGTTTACAATAGTGATGTTATCCCCAGGAGCAATTTGGGGAGGTTCAGACTCTTGCTGCATGGCCCCTAAACCATAGTTTCTAATCTTGTAGCTAATTTGTTAGTCCTACAAAGGCAGACTGGTCCCCAGGCAAAAAGAGGGTCTTTTTGGAAAAAGACTATTAACACTTTTATTTCAGAGTCAAACTATAAACTAAATTCCTTCCCAAGGTTAATTTGGCAGATACCCAGGAATGAACAAGAATAACTTAAAGCAAAATGGAGTCGGTTAGGTCTGACTTCTTTCACTGTCATAATATCCTCACTTATAATTTTTGCGAAGTCAGTTTCAGGAGCTTGCATTTTTAAAAAGCTTTCCAAATGATAGAAATCTCTGGTATAGATAATTTATTCAGGAGCACAAGTTTACATCAGAATAATGTCTGACATATTTGAAATACTAGATGTTCTAGAAAGTGTTTTTAGATTCTTTGTATTAAAAAACTCTGATATTGTTAGTATTTTGGCAAATAAAGTTCTTCTTGCTATTTAATGATTTTTATGAACCTGTGGACTAAAACAGATCACTTAGAAAATCTGTCCAACACCTAAGATTTGATTTTTCACCCCCACACCTTAATTTTTAAATGTTTAGAGAGAAGCTTCTTCAAGTTTTTGACACCAATGGTACTGGTTTCACTGACTGTCATTTTCTCTCAATTCAATATTTTAAGAATAGTACTGAAAGCCAGCTTTGCTAAGGAACCAGGAACATATAGTGTTACCAACTTTTTTGAAAGTTGGTGTTTCCTGTGCAAAAGAATTCATCTTTGCAAGTGTGGTTCTGAGAAGTCGATGGGAGACCCTATCTCTGCCAGTCATGGCAAAATACAGTCTGGGCAGGTTTCCAAGTTCAGCTGACATTCCTAAGCCAATAAGAAGTGTCCAAGATGGTTTCCAGCTTTCTCTCCAAGGGTAAGAGTTGGATGTGTTGACTGACCTTTACCACCACAAACACATTTGCCATCTGACTCTGAGGAATAAATGGGTGACCTGACTGCGGGCACAGAGCTGAAGGCTGATTCTGCAGAAAACCTCATCATCAGTTTGCTCAGCAACACTGCTGACTCGGAACACATTTTGTTTTTTCTTTTTGAAACTGCGCCATGCATTCTTGAAAGCTTGACTCAACCTTACCAGCAGTCTCAGTGAGCTCGAAGTGGCCTCAACTAGAGGATTTATAGCTTTTGCAAACACAGGGTACATTTCTTTGTTTCCTTTCAGAAATTGAGAAGTGATTCATTTTCAGTAAACAAAGAGAGGATTACCAACACATTTACTAGTCTGAAATTCAGCTTCCACTGAATACAACTCCTTTAGTTCCTAGTAAAGGCATTGTGCATTTCAAACAGTTATCTTTCTGCTTTAATCCACTTTCTTTCTTCCTAGCATGGAAAAGATATATAATTTAGCCCTCACTCAAATACAAATAAGATGACTTTCACAGGCCATTCAGGCCCTAATGTGTGTCCTTTGCAAGAACAAGAAACTGATTCTGAAGAATTTAAATGCAGATACTGTTGGCAGCCAGAGATGTTTTCTGCTGTTGGAATGCAAAAGAAAATATTACTTCACAGCTGCACTGTGCCACTCCTGACATTGATAGGTCTTGTATTCACCAGAAGGGGAAAAATTAAAATATCTTACCTGTCTACACAGTATCCTTGGTGGTTATACAACCATAAAATATTCAGCAGTCTGATACATTTACTGTTAAAACTGAAATACCAAATTGAAACTGGTTGAGAATGTGTGCAGTCTATCGTGTTCCTATTTTCTTTAGATTAGCTTTCTATCACAATAACTGCGTTCAGTAGGGCTCATATTGTCTCAATTATAAAGTCAACTCAAGACATTAGCACTAGATTGCTTCAGCAAATCTCAAATATTTTTAACTGTTGACAAAAGGTTCAGTTTCATTATGCCAAGTTCCAGAGTAAAACTATGGTAATGTAATCACTTTCTCAGAGTTTCATTATTTGCATGTTCCCAGAAAATCATTATAACTTTCTAGAATTATCCTGAATGGTTCAAAGTAAGCAGTTTTCAAGTCAGTGGGAATTGCAGAGGCAGCTGATTTTCACTTATCCATTTGTTTATTAGCAATAGGTCACAGATAGCCAATTTTTGACATGAATCTTCTCATTTTCAGAAGAATGTTAGAAATAGCTCAGCTAATGTACCATAAAAGTTCAAATTTTGATAATGAAACTAAAAGCCATATTAACAAATGAACCCATTGCTTTATGCACCAGAAAGTGAGAATTTTAATTTCCCATTTTTTCCCTTGTGTGGTATCCACAAATTTTCTTAACAGAAACTCAGCATCAATTCAGAAAAATTCTTTTTGACTGAATATTTTTAGTCATATGTTCCCTATTTAAGGTGTAGGAGAGGAAAAAGAATTTTCTCTTTACTTTCATAGTTTTTAGTTGAATGGGCCCTTACAACAAAAGGCAGATTGATAAGAATTTATTAACATGTAACCTCATGTATACTGGGAGCTATCTAGAGAAATCACTAAATCTCAAAGAGATGGTTTAGACTTGGGTTTACAGACAATCTACCACTGAAACAAAGAAAGAAGGGTAAGGGAAAAGCATAGCAAACAAGAGAAAAGTTTGTTATGCAGATTTAAGTGGGTCTCAAATGATTTATGATCATACATGTCTTCTTGGCTAGGGGTTGGGGGGCAGGGAGAGAGAAAGAGAGAGAGAGAGAGCTTTACAAATTGAGTTTTTTTTGTATAGATGTTAATTTCCCTTACAAAAAGGGTAGCTTTAACTCTGTTTTCAGAGTTTCTCACGTGTCTGCCATTTCTCAAAATAATCAGCTCAAAATAACCCTTATGCCAAAAAGACATAATTTAGGGTGGCATATTCTGTTCTCCTACAAAGGCTATTGTTGGGGCTCAGAAACAATACCCCCAAATATGGCATTTTTGACATGCTGCACTGAAGAAGCCTTCAAGGTCTCTATGACCTCTCTTAGACGTTGAAGTTCCTTTGTCTGCCTAAGATCCGACCCGCCAAGGAGAACAATTGTTCTTGTTCCCTCTCTGGCCATTACAGAAAAGATGACCAAGAATGAAACTACACCTGAACAAACCCTTTTTTTTCAAGATACTGACTGTCTCCAAGGATCATTGAAATTTCAAAGAGAAATATTTGCAAGTTAATTTCTGTTTCCCTGGATCCAATCATTCTCCCTAGTGATCATTTATTGCTGGTTAGTAGAATTCCTCTTCTCCCTTTCCTGTAACCTGTTCTGTCCATCCAACCCCCGACTCTTTCTGTAAGTTTCTGTACCTCATTGCAAGGTCGGGTCTTCCTTCTGAAGGCCCCCATGTATACACATTAAATAAATTTGTGTGTCTTTTCTCCAACTAATCAATCTGCCTCATGTCAGTGATTTTTCATCAAACCATTGGGTGGACAAGGACCTTGGGCCCAGCACTGTCTATTGGAGTTCAGGAATATCACCAGAAGAGGAAGGAGCGTTTCACTTTATAATTTTTGGGTTTTTAAACTGCTAGCTTCATTAGACTGAGTGTGGGGAGTAAAATCCTCTATTTTAAAATTCACATATTTCCATTTACTGACAGAAGGTTTGATTGCATTATGTTGAATAATGAAATAGCTCTGTAGCCATGTAATAAAAATAGTGGGGGTAGCCACACAATAATCTACTATCTGGCCTCGCTGCTGCCTGAGACATGGCTTCTATTCTGAAGAGCTGCCAAGAGGGAAACTCTGTGTGACTGAATAGGAACAGCTCCGGTCTGCAGCTCCCAGTGAGATCAACACAGAAGGCGGGTGATTTCTGCATTTCCAACTGAGTGTAAACAAAGCTGCCAGGAAGTTCGCCTGGGTGGAGCCCACCGCAGCTCAACAAAGCCTCTGTAGCCACACTGCCTCTCTAGATTCCTCTTTGGGCAGGGCATCTCTGAAAGAAAGGCAGCAGCCCCAGTCAGGGGCTTATAGATGAAATGCCCATCTCCCTGAGACAGAACACCTGGGGGAAGGGGTGGCTGTGGGCACAGCTTCAGCAGGCTTAAACGTTCCTGCCTGTTGGCTCTAAAGAAAGCAGCGGATCTCTCAGAACAGTGCTTGAGCTCTGCTAAGGGATATACTGCCTCGTCAAGTGGGTCCCTGACCCCTATGCCTCCTGACTGGGAGACACCTCATACAGGAGAGCTCCAGCTGGCACCTGGTGGGTGCCCCTCTGGGGGACGAGGCTTCCAGAGGAAGGAACAGGCAGCAATCTTTGCTGTTTGTCAGCCCCTGCTGGTGATACCCAGGCAAACAGGGTCTGGAGTGGACCTCCAGTAAACTCCAGCAGACCTATATCAGAGGGGCCTGTTAGAAGGAAAACTAACAAATAGAAAGGAATAGCATCAACATCAACAAAAATGACATCCACACAGAAACCCCATCTGAAGGTCACTAACATGAAAAACCAAAAGTAGATAAAACCACGAAGATGAGGGAAAACCAGCACAAAAAGGGTGAAAATTCCAAAAACCAGAAGCCTCTTGTCCTCCAAAGGATCACAACTCTTCGCCAGCAAGGGGAAAAAACTGGATGGAGAATAAGTTTGATGAACTGACAGAAGTAGGCTTCAGAAGGTGGGTAATAACAAACTCCTCTGAGCTAAAGGAGCGTGTTCTAACCCAATGCAAGGAAGCTAAGAACCTTGAAAAAAGGTTAGAGGAATTGCTCACTAGAATAACCAGTTTAGAGAAGAACAAAAATGACCTGATGGAGCTGAAAAACACAGCACAAAAACTTTGTGAAGCATACACAAGTATCAATAGCTGAATCGATGAAGTGGAAGAAAGGATATCAGAGATTGAAGATCAACTTAATGAAAAAAAGCATGAAGACAAGATTAGAGAAAAAAGAATGAAAAGGAATGAAGAAAGCCTCCAAGAAATATGGGACTTTGTGAAAATACCAAACCTATGTTTGATTGGTGTACCTGAAAGTGATGAGAAGAATGGAACCAAGTTGGAAAACACTGTTTAGGATATTATCCAGGAGAACTTCCCCAACCTAGGAAGACAGGCCAACATTCAAATTCAGGAAATACAGAGAATACCACAGTGATACTCCTCGAGAAGGGCAACCCAAAGACACATAATAGTCAGGTTCACCAAGTTTGAAATGAAGGAAAATAAGGGCAGCCAGAGAGAAAGGTCAGGTTACCCACAAAAGGCAGCTAATCAGACTAACAGTGGGTATCTCTGCAGAAACCTTACAAACTAGAAGACAGTGGGGGCCAATATTCAATATTCTTATGTAAAAGAATTTTTCAAGCCAGAACTTCGTATCCAGCCAAACTAAACTTCATAAGCAAAGAAGAAATAAAATCCTTTACAGACAGGCAAATGCTGAAAGATGTTGTCACCATCAGGCCTGCCTTACAAGAGCTCCTCCTGAAGGAAGCACTAAATATGCAAAGGAAAAACCCATACCAGCCACTGCAAAAACATACCAAATTGTAAAGATCATCAACACTATGAAGAAACTGCATCAACTAACGGGCAAAATAACCAGCTAGCATCATAATGACAGGATGAAATTCACACATAACAATATTACCCTTAAATGTGAATGGGCTAAATGCCCCAATTAAAAGACACAGACTGGCAAACTGGATAAAGAGTCAAGACTCATTGGTGTGCTGTATTCAGGAGACCCATCTCAAGTGCAAAGACACACATAGGATCAAAATAAAGGGGTGGAGGAAGATCTACCAAGCAAATGGAAAGCAGAAGAAAAAAAAAAATCCAGGGTTTCCATCATAGTCTCTGATAAAACAGACGTTAAACCAACAAAGATCAAAAAGACAAAGAAGGGCATTACATAATGGTAAAGGGATGAATTCAACAAGAAGAGCTAACTATCCTAAATATATATACACCCAATACAGGAGCAGCCAGATTTATAAAGCAAGTTCTTAGAGACCTACAAAGAGACTTAGACTCCCACACAATAATAGTGGGAGATTTTAATACCCCACTGTCAATATTAGAGCAACAAGACAGAAAATTAACCAGGATATTCAGGAATTGAACTCAGCTCTGGATCAAGCAGACCTAATAGACATCTACAGAACTCTTCACCCCAGATCAACACAATATACATTCTTCTCAGCACAATATCACAATTATTCTAAAATTGACCACATAATGGGAAATAAAACACTCTTCAGCAAATGCAAAAGAATGGAAATAATAACAAACAGTCTCTCAGACCACAGTGCAATCAAATTAGAACTCAAGATTAAGAAACTCACTCAAAACCGCACAACTACATGGAAAGTGAACAACCCACTCCTGAATGACGACTGGGTAAATAACAAAATTAAGGCAGAAATAAATAAGTTCTTTGAAACCAATAAGAACAAAGACACAATGTACCAGAATCTCTGGGACACAGCTAAAGCAGTGTTTAGAGGGAAATTTATAGTGCTAAATGCCCACAGGAGAAAGCAGGAAAGATCTAAAATCGACACCCTAATGTCACAATTAAAAGAACTAGAGAAGCAAGAGCAAACAATTTGAAAATCTAGCAGAAGACAAGAAATAGCTAAGATCAGAGCAGAAGTGAAGGAGACAGAGATATGAAAAACCCTTTAAAAAAAATCACTTGAATCCAGGAGCTCATTTTTTGAAAAGATTAACAAAATAGATAGACCACTAGCCAGATTAATAAAGAAGAAAAGAGAGAAGAATCAAGTAGATGCAACAAAAAATGGTATAGGGGAGATCACCTCTGATCCCACAGAAATACAAACTACCATCAGAGAATACTATAAACACCTATATGCAAATAAACTAGAAAATCTAGAAGAAATGGATAAATTCCTGGACACATACACTCTCCCAAGACTAAACCAGGAAGAAGTCGAATCCCTGAATAGACCAATAACAAGTTCTGAAATTGAGGAAGTAATTAATAACCTACCAACCAATAAAGCCCAGGACCATATGGATTCACAGCTGACTTCTGCCAGAGGTACAAAGAGGAGCTAGTACCATTCCTTCTGAAACTATGTGTGTGTGTGTGTGTGTATATATATATATATATATGCTACATTTTGTTTATCTGTAACCACCCAGTGGGTTCACCTTGCCCAATGCCTAGACAGAGCCAATTTATCAAGACAGGGAAACTGCAATAGAGAAGAAATAATTCATGTAGAGTCAGCTACATGGGAGACCAGAGTTTTATTATTACTGAAATCAATCACCTCAAGAATTCAGGATTTGGGGTTTTAAGGACAATTTGGTGGGTAGGAGCCAGTGAGTAAGTAGTGCTGATTGATTGGGTCAGAGGTGAAATGATAGGGTGTTGAAGCTATCCTCTTGCACTGAGTCATTTCCTGGGTGGGGACTACAAGACCAGATGAGCCAGTTTATTGACCTGGGTAGTGCCAACTGATCCATCAATGCAGGGTCTACAAAATATCTCTAGCACTGATGTTATGTTTTACAATAGTGATGTTATCCCCTCCAGGAGCAATCTGGGGAGGATCAGAATTTTGTAGCCTCTAGCTGCATGACACCTAAACCATAATTTCTAATCTTATGGCTACTGTGTTAGTCCTACAAAGGTAGTTTAGTCCTCAGGAAGGACAGCTTGGAGGGTGGAAACAAGATGGAGTTGGTTAGGCCAGATCTCTCTCACTGTAATAATTTTCTCAGTTATAATTTTGTGATGGTGGTTTCATATTCATTCATCTGTTGGTGGACATTTGGATTATTTCTACAGTTTGATTATTGTGAATAGTACTTCTATGAAGTTACATGTACAAGTATTTGCTTGCATACCTGTTTTCACTTCTTTTGGGTATATCCTTAGGAGTGGAATTGCTGGGTAATATGGTAATGCCATGTTCGACATTTGAGGAAATGTCAAGCTGTTTTCTACAGCAGCTGTACTATTTTACATTTCCAGTAACTATGTATAAGGGTTATAATTTATTTGTTTTTCTGACTCTGTACTTCAGTAGATGCAAAAGGACTCCCAAAGACCACTTGTTATTTTTTATTTTTCAGTTATAGCCACCTTGTAACTGTGAACTGGTGTCTCCATTTTGCATTTCCCAAGTGCAAATGATGTTGAACATCTGTTCATGTGCTTGTTGGCCATTTGTATATTTTCTTTGGAGACACATCCATTCAAAACCTTTGCCCATTTTTTATATTGAGCTGTTTGTCTTTTTGTTGTTGAATTATAAGAGTTCTTTGTGTATTCTGGGTACTAGACCTTTATTAGAAACATGGTATGCAAATATTTTCTCTCATTCTGTAGGTTGTTTTTTTACTTTCATGATAGTATCTTTTGATACACAAAACTTTTTAATGTTAATGAAGTCCAATTTATCTTTTCTTTTTTCCTCTGTTACTTATGCTTTTGGTGTCATATCTAAAAATCTATTGGTAAATTCAAGGTTATGAAGATTATGTTCTTTTCTATTTTCTTCTTTTTAAAAAAATGATTAAGTGTACTTTGTGCATTCAACTTTTTTCTCTCTTCTGGTTTGGAATTTTTAGTCTGTTTCTATTCTTTTGTTAATTTAGAAATTTTAATGTGATATTTAACTCCAAGTTTAAGTCCTGCAAGTGGAAAATTTTCCAAAGAAAAGTTATCTTTTGGACAGTGTTGGATAATGGATTTTCCATGGAAAAATAGCTGCAATAGGGGCAATCATTGTTTTCTCTCCATTCACAGTATCAGAATCTCCCTCTACATTGAAGAATCAGAAGAACTAGGCAGAGAAGAAAGAACATTGATAATCAGTATGTAGGATACAAGAAGGGACTGGAGACCTAAGAGTTGGTTACTTCTATAGACAGGGGTGAAACATCCTGGGGAAAGGTGGAGAAATTGGAAACACTAGTTAGGAAATGCATAAGTAGGAAAGGACTATGAATTTTGAAGACAGAAGGAAAGTGTTGAGGAACAAGGGATCATATATGTGGAAGAGTTCCTAAATACTAGGAAGCAAGGCCTTTCTCATTACAGACAAGCGAGTTCAGGAATGAACAGAGTTAAAAGACTATTATTCTATCTTACCACCCCAGCCCAACTCTGTTTGACTTTGAAAAACTGCCTGAACTCTACAGAAAGGAACTCCTTGAACTTCCATAAGGATACTGGGTAATGAAGTGGTGTCAGAAGCAAGTATTGGGAAGCTTCTCCTTTCATGGTCATCCATGGTCACAATTAGGACTTCTGATGTGAACTGCAGAGAAGTGAGGAGCAAATACCTGCAAACCATGATCAAAATAGAGAACAGTTTCCTGGGGTTCTGTTCCTCAGGGGAGCATCCTGTAAGACTGTAAAGACAGAAACCTACCACATGGTTCACATAAGTACAGTAGTGTACAGCCTCATGTGATGAGTATTGTGAGAGGAAAAATACAGAATGTGGTGAGAGTGACCAGAGACTCCCAGAAGGACTTGTTTAAGCTTAAGTCTTACAGTATAAAGAAGACTTGTCTAGGTGAAGGTGATGGTGCTGCCATAAGTGAAGAGAAAGTTCTGGCACAGAGAAGAACACATTACAACCTTAAAAGTGAAACAGAATGTGGTATGTTTGACAGACTGTAAATTTAATGTAGACCATTGTGAACAGGGAAGGACGTGGCACGAGATGGGTTTGACAAGGCAGGAGGTGCCAAATATCCTCATAAACCATATCATAGATTTGGAATTTAATCCTATAGGCCATGAAAAGCCATTAGAGTTTCTAATTTGCTTTGTTTTTACAAGTAATTGACTTGATCTAGTCTGCATCTTTGAAAATGCATCCTGGCTGCTCTGTGAATTGGAAGAGGGTAGTGAGAGTGATTATGATGTCCATTGCAACATCCAAGAGAACAATGATGGTGGCTTTGACAAGGGTGTGGACAAAGGGAGATATGAACAGATTTGAGAGAAATTTAGAAGGTAGATAAACTAAGATTGGTAAGTATTATATAATGGAAGGGAGAAAGAGGAGATAGTCAAGAATCACTCTTAGATTGCTGGATTGATTCGCTTTGGTGCCATATATTAAACCAGGGAACCTTGGAAGAGGAACAAGTTTTGGGATGGCATAGAGGAGAGACAATAAGCCCAGTTTTATATGAGTTGAGTTGAAAACGGAGAGCCAAGTAGAAATTTCCAGACTTGCTCCCACCTCAGTACTTTTCCTGCTCTTTTTACCTAGAGCACTTCCCAGAGATACCTACATGGCTCACTTCCTCAGCCTTGTTAGGCAACAGCTCAAATGTCCCTTTCTTAATGAGATTTTCCCTGACAACCTTACCTGAAAACGTAGTAGCCCTCTCCCCCACTAACTCTGCATTCTCTATCTTCTCTCTGTGCTTTATTTTATTTCATAACGTTTATTACTTTGGCTTTTCCTGTAACCCCTCTATCTGGAATATAGCCTCATCCTTCCAAAACAGCCACAAGGTTCAGTTCACATCTTAGCTCCTCTGGGAAGCCTTCCTTGAGATCTCCAGGCTGGGTTAGGAGTGCTCTTCCCAGGGGTTTCATTCCTTATCTTGAACATCTCCACCACATTACATCGTAATGTCTGTTGATTCAGGACACTCTTCTACTGGCTTGTAAACCGTGGGAGGGCAAGGACTATGTCTTTATATTAGATCCCTGACAGCACAGTGCCTGGCACAGAGAACCTGCTCAGTAACTATTTGTTGCATGAAAGAAATAATTCTGGGGAACTACCATGGAGCGCATTAAAGAATGTATTTCCTCTCATCTGCCATTGAATAGATGTTTAACCACTGGACTTTTGATGTATTTTTCTTCCCAGAATGCATTTCCCCTTCTAATACTAGCACCTCCATTACCTTTGGATAATTAGTTTTCTCCATCGCATGCAATATGAGTTGGATTCTTAGTCAATATATCTGACCTTCCCATTCCAAGGGGTGGAAAAATACATGCAATTTAAGAAAAGCAATGTTTCTCACCTTAAAATTTATATCTAGAATATAGACAAAATGGCTAGGACTGAATAATCATCTCAATGGCTCCCTGACTATACCATTCTGTAGGTGCTTCTCTCCAGATCACTGAAAATTTTCTGGTTTCTGTCATTTCTAAAGCCTGGTTGTCAGGTTTTCTTTTGATTTGATGAGTAATCCATTTTCTTCTAATCAATTCATTTTTTTGGACTTAAGTGGACAGAGTTGATCCCTGTTGCATGTAACCAAAAAATATTAATGTAAACTGTGTTTAGTACTGCTAGTTAGGAAAATGATCAAAAAGCCTGTTAATGTGGAGGATACCAGAAAATGACATACACATATCTTAGATATTTTATTTGATCACCACACACATGAATATTCACCTGCCATCTTTTGATGCAGGGTTAAGGCTATTTAGTATAGTTTTATTTTTTTGAAACACCCATACCCAAAATATATGTCCTGTAATTTCCAGTTCCAATTTCTTTCAATTGGAGAACTTAAAGACATGTGTGAAACAGTTTGAGGGCAGAATTCTAGACTCTTACAAAATTTCCTTGATTATTTATAATTATCTCACTGGATTTAATTGAACAGGGATTTTAAAAAGATATTTATTGAGTGTCTTTGACCTTTTTATGTAAATAAAATTCTTTTTTTCTCATTCATATTTTATAAATTTACCAAATGTTTAATTAAATTGTTCCATTATGATAATAACTGGCAAAAAAAGGATTTGGGAACAAATATATTATACTCTTGGTAAGCACACATCCCAATTGGATGTGGGACTGCAAGGGGCCTGTGACAGACAGCCTGCCGGATGGGAAAATTTAACTTGCTTTTGTTATCTATGAAAGAATAAAGGACTTTAATCGATCCTGGATAAATGAATGCCATTAAAGACCAGTTTTATTAGACTCATATTTAACTTTAGAGCTTCTCAAGGAAAATACCATTTCTTTGCTTTCTTATTGTATAATACCTCTTCTTGATTTTCTCAATTAGAAGACAATGGATTATTTTGGAGTGCAATAAGAATATTTCTTTCAGAAGCATTACTATCTACCATGCTGAGTGTTTCAGTCCATTTTGTGCTGCTATCACAGAATACCTGAGACTGAGTAATTTATAATGAAGAGAAATTTATTTTCTCACAGTCCTGGAGGCTGAGAAGTCCAAGATCAAGGTGCTAGCATCTGTGAGGTCCTTCTTGCTGTGTCATCACCTGGCAGAAGGTGGAAGGGCAGTCCGGGTGCAGTGGCTAATGCCTGTAATCTCAGCACTTACATGCCTGTAATCCAAGGAAGGGAGGCCAAAGTGGGCAGATTACCTGAGGTCAGGAATTCAAGACTAGCCTCGTGAAACCCCATCTCTACTAAAAATACAAAAATCAGGTGTAGTGGTGTGCACCTGTAGTCCCAGCTACTTGCGAGGCTGAGACAGAAGAATCACTTGACCCCAGGAGGCAGAGGTTGCAGTGAGCTAAGATTGTGCCACTGTACTCTAGCCTTGGCAATAGAGCAAGGGTCTCTAGAAAAAAAAAAAAGAAGAAGAAGAAGGTAGAAGGGCAAAGGGGCTGGATTTACCATTCATAACAGCATTAATCACACTGACGAGTGTGGAGCCCTCAATGGCCAACTCATCTCTAAAAGACCCCACCTCTTAATACTGTTAAGATGGCAATTAGATTTCAACATACATTTTGGAGGGAACAGATATTTAAACCATACACTGCACAAGTGGTTAAAGGAATATAAGTGTGGTTCAACAGACATATAGTTAGCACTCTAACCTGATTAGCTCTATTGCTGGATGCAGGTGTACATAGTTGAATCAGAAGTGGTTTGGGTGTACATGAAACACAATATAGAAAGGGAAGTAGTTACTTCAGCACCCAAACATAATGTGACATTGGAAGACCAGACGTAGCATGTGGTCTTGAGTTGCCCATGAGTTAGCTGTTTAAAGATAGGACAAGGACATATGAAAATAGGTAGGTCATAATTCAAGATAGTTAGTGCTTCAGTGCCAGAGTGATTGTAGCAGCTAGCAGGTCTTCTAGTAAGAAGGGACCTGGGATACCTATTGGAGAAGGTCTCAGTACGTTGACCCTGAAAGACATACATTTATTCATTTATCATTTATCTAAGTTTTACTGTGCACTACCCTGTGCCAGGCAGTGCTCCAGACATTAGGGTTGTAAGAGTGAACAAGACAGATAAGTTTCCTGCTTTGGAGAGCTAAGTTGAGAGTGTGTGAATGTTTGGGGCAAGGTGAAGAGAACATGTGGTTCATGCATAGACATGGAAGTGAACAGACACATGTGCTACTAACAAGAAAAAAACAGGGTAATGAGTGGGAATAATGTTGGGAAAGGCTGCTCAATGGAGATAAAATCTGACCTGAATGGAGAAAGGGAGTCAGCCACATGAAGATTTGGGGGAAGATGTTTCAGGTAGAGGAATCAGCTATTGCAAATATCCCCAAACAGAACGAATCTTGTCATGCTTAGGGTAGAAATGATGGGGTCACTTTCAGGGCATGATTGGTTTCCATTTCTACAGAACTGACACAGAGAATTAATAGGTGTCTCCTGCTGAGTGTAACTAGAGGACAACTGTGGCCTTTTCCCAGCTCCTTTGGGAAACCCCAGATTCCTCGGTAGTCACATTACTTTGTGAAGCTGAACTTACAGCATTGGAATTCAATGTAACAAGCTTCTGTGAGGCTGCGCCAGGTAGGCATACCCTCTAGCATCTCCCATTCCTCAAGCTGCACCCTGATCCATGCCAGTCTTTAGAATAATATAGAGGAAACTGCAAACTCAAATAGGAAACTTCAACTCTATCATTTTAGTTTTCCCTTTCATAGCTTTCCTTTCCCTCAGGCCCTGTTCTGACAAGCCAAGGCTTTCTGGCAATTTAGCTGAGAAGTAAACTTAAGCAAATAAATATGATTCTAGGGATCCTGCCTACCAGGATAACTATTAGAGAACTTGTTTAGACAAAACCTATTTTCTCATTCTCAAAACTGACAAAACAGTGAGAAAATCATTCATGTTTGAAAGCAAAGTATAATAAAGTGCTATATTATACCACTGCCTTCATCAAAGGGAAAACAAACAAACAAACAAACAAACAAACCATAAACCACAATGTATTGCCTGAAAATGAGAGGTCAGAGGCTTAAAAGGAGAAAATAAAAACAACTAGACTTGTGGCTTGATTTCAAAGGCATTAACAATTGTGAAATAACTTTATGAACAGTATGCCATGATTCTTGACTTTGTGATTGGGTTAATATATCAATAAACAATAGTTTGGGGGAAAAATAGCACATTGCTATCTCAATGGAAAAAGTGAGAAGAATCTACCTGTTTTATCTACATATTAATCTCTAACATTAATGTTCTTCTTGTTAGCTTAGTTTGAAAACAAAATAAGTTAAGAAAATAGTCATCAGAAGTTTTCTTGCAAGTCTGGAGCCATGGATAGTGTTGATGATTTGGGGAGATTTAATAAAAACTGTATTCAGGGTGACCATATGTTCTGGAGTGCTCAAGATAGTCCCACTTCACACCTGTTGTCCCAATATGATTTACAGTGGCTCCCTTTCTGTTTCAAAATTGTTCCTTAGCTATAGTGGGTCCTGAAAGTAACCTCTCTCCCCAGGATGAAATCAGTCTAGCAACTGTGTCTTCCACTCTCCAATTTCAGTATCTGGTTCATTCATTCATTCATTCACAAGTATTTCTGAAAATTACAATACCAGATATTTTTCTCATCACTGGAATTATTTTTTTTTTAATTATATCCCTTATGGGGCTCATAAGGATCAGTGCAAGATGGACATAAATTGTTTTTCTCAATTCAATGCAATGTGCGTTAATGAGAACGCACCATGTGTTTTAAGCACTGACTAGTTATCAAGGGGATGGAGGAGTAAGCAAGACAAAGTCTATACCTTTAAGGAATCATTTTGGTTGATCTGCGTATCTCCATCTATTAATCTGACAATAAAAGTCTCCAATGGCTTCCCATTTCAGTTGGAATAATCTGAGCTCCTTATCATGACCTCAAAAGCCTGATCTGGCCACTGCTTACCTCTGTGACCTTATTTCGTACTACTTTTTTGGTTCACTAAGCTCCAGGCAGACAGGCCTTCTTTCTGTTCCTGGGCTTGTCCCTGCCTCAGGGCCTTTGCACTTACAATTTCTTTTATATAGAAACCCCTTTCCCCAGGTGTCCTGTGGCTGTCGTCTTCTCTTCATTTGTATCTAGGTTAAAAGTGACTTCTTCTGAGAGACCTTCCCAATCACATTATCCAAATCAGCCTTTCCTCTCTCTGCCTTATTTTACTTGGGTTTATTTTCTTAGCTGTTATCAACCTCTAAAAGTAATAATTAAGTATGGGTTGTTTTTTTGGGCTGTCTTCTCATGATAAAATGTAAGCAGACTCTTGCCTATCTTGGTCACCCCAACATCTCTGTATCTTGATCAGTGGCTAGCACACAGTAGGTGCTTAGTATTTTTGAATAAATGATAAGTAAACTTTGTGACTGATTTATAGATTTACATTTATTTCTCACAATTTAGTATGTATTCTTGAAAGCCTTTTCTTGCCTTTTACCTTTTTCCTTTCTTATGATTCTTTCTACACTTTGAGTCCTCGAGTCTGTTATTGTCACTCCAATCTCTCGACAAAGGAGTTATCTTACATATCCTGCACCAATACACTAATGTTGACTGTTGAAAATCACACAGGTACAGAATGAATCTGGTTATTGTTTTCTGTGCCTCTCTCTCTAATAAACCCAAACTTGAGGATATTTTCAGTTATTTCTCTTGCCTCCTTTCATATCAAGGGTAACTCATACCAGTCCATTTCAGTCTGGAGGGGCCATTGAGAAATTTTTGGTTTGAGCCTGGTAGATTAAAAGAGGCATTATTAGTTCAGTGTAGAAAGAAGATGAAATTTGCGTATTTATTTCTGTAATGGTAATGTTTTATCTGTTCCTTTTGGAAGCAGGCCTATTGACACAGGTGAGACATGCCTTGTTTGTCCCCAGTTCAAAGTGAATTGGTCAGTGATGGGATCAAGTTTGCAACATTGGCTGCATTATCATCATATTCCAACTAAGGCCAATGGCCGGCCAGGATAACTTATTTGAAGTGTGCGTAGGCTTTGTTGTACCTCTACAGGGGATAACCTTATATTTCCTATAAAATAAAAAATTCAACTCCTCAATGAAATGATGTGGCTTTAACTAGGGATAAAAAGAGGTGCAACGATTCAAATGTGATAACAAACACAGGTGATGACTTGAATGCTAGTGATTTGCTTTTGACAATCCTGTGAGGCAGGCAATGTGGGATGAAGCCATTTCTGAGATGAGTTTAAAGAGTGAAGGCCATAGGGTTGGAAAATGGCAAAGCAAGAGCTTGTCCCAGGTCTTTTGAGGGCAGTCCTTTATAATTTCTATTACATTATACTCTCTCCCTCTTTCCCACCTTATAGTATATTTAATTTATATATACCATTTTATTTTTAGTTACCTTTTTTTTTCTTGAATGGGACCAATGCAGCAATTTTTACTTTGTGTTTCATTTTATTCCTAACTTAGTTACATAGAATCTACTGGCAGCCAATCACATTTAAAATAAATACAAGGAGTGCCAGTTGCGTCTTCAAAGTAGCAGACACCAGCATGGAATGATACATGCAAGAGACTTTATTGAGTGAAATACCTGTGAAGAATAAGAACTGGAAGGAGGAGGAGTAGGTAGAGAGCAGGAGTGGACAGGTCTGAGAGAAGTGAAAGGAGAGATGGAGGGAGAGACTGATTAGGAAGAGCCTCAGATCACACATAGTTCTGAGAAATGTTCTGCCAGGTCAAGGGGTAGTCCCTGAGCTCTTTCAAGCTAAGGTTGGCAAATTATTTGGCCCATGGGACAAATCTGACCTGCTACCTGATTTTGTAATTAAAGTTTTATTGAGATTCAGTCATGTCTATTCATATACATATTGGCTATGACTGCTTTCGTACTTAACTGGCAGAGTTTAAAGTGTTGCAACAGAGAACATGTGAATGGAAAAATATAAAGTATTTGGACCTTTATAGAAAAGTTTCCAACCTTTGCTTTAGAGTAATCTCATGTTAGACAGAAATGGCCCACTGTAATACCCCCACCATATTCAGTTATGGGCTGAGAATAGCCCTAGGAGACTGTGGTTATGGGGCAAATGATGCCCCCTGGTGGACTGAAAACTGTGGCAGTTGGAGCCTCTTAAGCTATATTCTAAAAGGAGATCTGAGTGAGACACACAGATTGTGTGTGGCTCTTTATTGAAAAAGTTTGCTAACCCTGCTCTAGAAAGGAGTTATTATTTATTCCACAAGGGACATGGTCATTTGTTATAAGTGATCAAATTAATAGTCTGTTTTTTAAAGCAATTTCCTATAATACTGCCTAGCAAGAATTATTTTCCTCAGATTCTACTTTGTCAGATAAAGGTATGTTGTTGAGGGAGGCACAGGGTGGTACCGGAAAGAACGCTGAATGGCTGGAAGACCTGGGGCCTTGTCCAGTACAGGCTGCTAAATATCTCTGTGGTTGCCATGTGTTACATCACCTCTCTGGACTTCAAAAGTCCTGTTCGTCAAACATGGGGTTTAGACTAGAGGACCGTTAACTCCTTCTAACTGCAACAAGAGTATCATACAGGACAGTACTAATCAATGGGGTGGGCCTGAGCTGGGGATTTGGTGGACTAAGTGGGAGAAAAATGACCTAGTGTAGATCAGAGATCTTCTCTAGCTGGTGTGCAAAAAATTGCAACAAGGAGAGACTTGTTCCAGTAACCCAAACTGTTCCCTTTTAATTACAGAATAAACATGAGTCTATTTATATGGATGTTCGATGATACAATGATGTTGCCTATCAAGTGGAAGCAACCAATAAAGCAGACAATGGTGGTGCAGGCCCAAGGAGGACCTTGGGTGCTCACAGGAGGACCCTTGTGCTGGGACATAGAGGAGAGGCTTTTCTTCCTGTTTGCAAGATCTACTCTGTCTTGTTGGAGGGGAAAATGAGGTGAACATTAGCTTATTACCTCTGTGTGTATGTGTGTGTGTCTGTGTGGGCGGGTGGGGAGGGAGGAGTTGAACACCTAGACAGCTCCGGAAACATCCCAGTCTCTATGAAACCCGGACACTGAAGGTTTTATATATGTGTAACATAGATTGTGCTTGTTTGAACTTCTAGTATAGCTCTGTGGTAATAAGATTAGTGTCAAAATCCTAGATATCCCCAGGAGGGAGGGGGAGGGTTCATGGGAAAGGACAAGAGTCCTTTCAGTAATATTCCATGTACTTGCTGGACCTAGAAAACAAAAATACAGGATGCATATTTATGTAAGAATTTCAGATAAAGAACGAATAATTTTTAGTATAAGTAGGTCCCATGCAATGTTTGTATTTTATTTGGTAACCCTAACTGAATGAGAGCAATTTCCTGAAAAAGTTAATGAATACAATAGATTTTGGTGCTACATAAAAGTTACAAGAATCAGTGGACTCTTTAACAGGGGTACCATGTCATTAAAATAATTGTTTTTAATTTTTGTGGCTATAGTATGGTCATTTAAATACCTGTCTTTGCCATTTTTTTCATCTTCCAGCAGCCAAATAGTGGATATATATATATTTTAAAGTAAGAAATAAAGCTTTAACCTTACCCTTAGATTTATCAGTGTTTGTTTGCAGAACCTGCTAGAACTTTGAGTTTAGCTGTAATTACAGAACTGACCCAGACCATATCAGACATTGAGATAATTGAGTTTTTCAAGTCATAGTGAGAGGGAGATGGAAAGCTATATTGTGGCTGAGCTAAGAATCTATTCTATCATTTTATGGGGAAATAAGCAATGCTGGAAATATAAACACCTATTTTTGGACATTTTCTCAATCCTATTAAACTCACAAAATGTGAAACTTTTTAGCTGGTTCAAAGCAATGATGAAGAATTTTACCCTAGACTGTCCTTTAGCTAGCAAATAGACATGGAAAATATTGTCACATAGAGGAGCTTCGGGTGCTAGAATGTTCTTCTCTACTGTTAAAGAAGGCCACTGTGAAAAAAATTTCAAAAAATCTTTCCATCATGAGTAGATTATAAGCTTTCTTTTCCAACACCTTTTTCTTTTATTGTTCATTGGAAGTGTGCTTATGCCAGCATAATTTTGACAAGCCTCAAAATATTTGCCACTAGAATCGTAGGAGTCTTCCTTTAATAAAATAAAATTTGATTTTGATTTACCTTACGTAGTAGGCAGTTGCTCGATTTAAAAAATCATTGAAAACACATTATCAAAAATAGACCAGTTTAACTGAGTTTCATCACTGAAGTTGCACAGATATTAACTAGAAAGTTAGTCTTCACAAGGTTAGAAGCTGCCAGCAGAGTTCAAAAACACTATGATATCTTTTGAGTCATTTAGCTCTTTTCCCTCATACTGTTTCTCCTTTTTATGCAATAATTCTTTTTTCAAGGTGCACTTTTCATTTTCTAATTCCTCGTTCCTTTATTGGCATGCCATTAACCTAATAATTGATTCATATTGTTCTTAACATGGGGAAACGTAATTTCTCATTTCTCATCATATGTTCCTTAAAAAAATTCATATTCTCAGCTCATCCTACCCTCTCCCCAGCTTAAAATCTGCCTGGTGTTCTTAGATTATGTTGAGGACTGTCCATTTTGTTGTGTTGTTCTACAGTGTTCCAGTCTGTTATGTGGTGTGTTTCAGTTATAGTTGCTGCATAGCAAACTACCCTAAAGCTGGTGGCATAAAACTGCACTATATGTGTGTGTGTGTGTGTGTGTGTGTGTGTGTGTGTGCTGACTGATTCTGTGGATTAGGAATTCATAGAGGAAGTAGTAGAGATGGGCTCATCTCTTAGATATCTGAGACTTAGCTTGGGAAAGCTCAAACAACTGAGGGTGGCTCTTCCCAGCAGCCTCATCAACTCCAAGCACATGGCTCATATTTGTGTAACAGTATTGGGGCAACTGTATTGGCTATTGAATGCAAGTGTCAGTTGGCACCCACTGCATAATGGCTGTTAAATATTTTAATCTTCATCTGTAAGTATCAGTTTGTCAAACTCTCACCATATGTCCCTCTGCTGGGAACCCACTGGCCTTGCTCACTTGATGAAACCCTTCTGTGTCCTTCAAGACTCAGCTCAAGCTCCTTCCTCAGGGTTCCTGTACTACCCTTTGTTTCCTCTGTTACGGCACTGGCTGGACACATTGCATTGCAACTATTTTTTGATTTTTCTCCTTATGTTTTGAACTGCTTAAGTAGAGCTCCTTTTTTCTTGGTCATCTCTGCACTGTGTGCCTGTCACATAGCAGTCTTCAAGGGATAATTGGGTTTTGAACATCAAGTAAACGTCTCACTTAATTTTCTGCCCTTTGAAGATTGATTGTGTTTCTTGATAAATCAAACTGAGTTGAGTTTTTTGCCTCTAATATCTGTGAACATTATAGCATCTTCATCAGAGAACTGATCATGAACTTATTTTTCCTTTTCTATTGCATATACTATTTAAAAATCCCTCCCCCTTAAAAAATACAAACTATAAGTTCCATAAGGGCAAATATCCTTTTCCCAGAGTTTAGCATAGAGTGCAGAACTGTGCTCAGTATTTATTAAATGTATTATTCAGGCTAAATAACATTAAATATGCTATTGCTAATATTTATAGCAAGGCATATATGCAAAGTGTTTTATTTGCATTCTCTAACTTAATATTCTTAGTAACATAACAGGCACCTCCCATTGTTTTCTTTATAGAGGTTTTGTTATTTCATACTGAGGCTTACAGAGGTTAAGTAGGTTACAACATCAGATGGCCAATGAGTAGTAGAACCAGAATTTGAATCCAGATTAACCAGTGTCAGAAGCCGACATCTTATGCATCACATTTCAATACCACCTTAAGGAAAGGAATGTCAAAAAAATCTTGAAATCATTCTGGATTGTGGCCTTTTTAGTACCATTCATGCCATCTGTTTCTGCTTATTTACCCTGACTTCTAAATATTTTATCTGCAGGAATAAATTTGGTATGTTCAAGAAGTGACAAAAAGGCCAGTGTGGTGAGAGCATTGGGAGAAAAAGAGACGAGTAGGAGATGGAGTTGGAGAGAAAAGTGGGGGTCAGAGCACACAGGACTTTGAAGAAGTTTGGGTTTTATGTAAATGAAATTAAGTCATTGGAGGGGTTTTGATTTGATCTAATTTACTTTAAACACTTTGGCTGCTGTTGTAGATAATCCACTGAGAGGATGGGGTAGAGGCAATGGAGGCTTTTGCAGAAGTTGTAACTGAAAATTTCAACTACTGCAAAAGAGGGAATTTAGACTTGTGTGACCACAGTGGGCATGATGAAAAATGGATGAATTTGGGATATTGTTGGAGGCAGGGGTCCTTAATAAATATTTATTGAATTAATGAGTATATAATAAGCATAAAACAATTAGCACAGAGACAATGATGGTTACTCTTACTATCATCATCGTCTCTTCTACCTCCTGAGAGGTGAAATTATAGTATCAACACTCATAAATCATTAGCTTCCCACTCTGCACGTTATCCTCCATCCCTTCAGCTCTTGTGTCTTACTCTACAGAGGCTACTCTCTTAAAGTGACCCCCAAGCTATTGAATTCAGTGTAATTTTCTAATTTTTCATTCCCTAAGGCCTGTCTGCCCCCTTTGACTTCCTACTCCTTGCAATGCCTTGACACCTGAGATGATATACTCTCTTAACTCTTCCTGCACATCTCTTGGGGCTCCTTCTCTGTGACTTCTTTTTCTCCTCTTGCCCTCTCAGTATAGAGGTTTCTGAGGAATCTGATCTTGAGACCCTCGTTCCAATAGGTCAGGTCCAGACGACCAAATCCTCATCTTATGACTATATTTTTAGCTTAGCCTTTCATTTCTGACTTATATCTTTTTCTTCCAAAGCCATGACTTGAAACTAGAAGAGAGGGGAACTTTACCTGTGCCCCTAAGTCCTTCAGTTTCCTACCCAAGATTATAAAATATATATCATTGGAAATCTTGGGCAGCACACAAAACATAATTTACCAGGAATGAAATTCATATAGAGAACTAATTTTCTATTGAGGAAATTAAGAAGAGGTTTGAATTTGGCCTAAAATATCCATTTCTAAAATTAATCTTACATGTGCTCTCTTTTTTTGCTAGCCTATATGATATTTATGCTTTACTTATTGAATAATTCATGTACCACTGACCAGCACAATAAAATATTTCACTTTCAGCATACATCTACATTTCTTAACTTAGCTCTCAATTCTAATTACTACACTCAATTTCTGTTTCTCGATGGAAAGAGGAATCCTACATAGAACTGAACACCAGATAACGAACTCCATTAAATAGGGATGACTGAGTAGTGCTTACTGAGAAGATTTAAGTATAAATCGAATTTTCTTTCCTGAGTTTAAAGTTTCATAAACGATTAAATAGGCAAAAGTTTACTACAGAGTAGATAGCCTTTGGGGTGGGATAATACCCTGTTGTCTTTTCTTCTTTCCTTTTTCATAGTTCTTTAGGCTCAGGAGCTCTCTGGGATGCAGAAAAGAGAGAAAGGCTCTTCCCTCCTGCTTGATCCTGACATATATCTGCTTTTCCAAACTATGATTTTCTTCATCTAGGATGAGTTTAGGGAAGGGAGAAAAAGAATGGCTGAAAAAGAAGTGGCTTCCTCATTCTCCAGTTTCCTAGCACATGCTATTCCAGCACCACAGGAGAAAAAATTCTGCTGTGTTTAAGAAATCAGCAGATTCTCAGAGTATTTCTAAGAGCATCATAGGAGATATATAATGCTGAACTGTGCTGGGAAAAAGCAGGGAGAAGGGAAGCTGTTTGCGGAGCTTACTCCTCAGATTTCTACTTTGAACGTAAGTTGCAGGACCCATGTTATTAGCCTTGAAGTAGAAGAGGGGTCCAGGCAGCTCTTGAACTTCTCTGTCAGTGCTGAGGCTTCATGAGGTAGGAGCCTAAAGAAGAGCATCCCACATAGACCTGAAGACACATAAGGGATACTTAATAATATTTGAGTAAATGAGAAAATGGCAAGAAAAGGCTCTTTTTTTTCTGTGATTTTCAGAAACATCAAGGATGTCAAAGCTTACCAGTTCTGACTTGATTTGTATTACAGTCAACAACCTTAAAGTCATTGAATTAAAAGAAACAAGACTGCTCTATTTCCTTCCATCTCACTGCCCTTTTTGACTAGTTTTTCAGAATGTTCTCTTGTAAAAATTCCAAGCATACAGAGTTCTTTATATTAGCTCTTTTCATGAGAACAAGGAACTTTTTAATGTTGGTTGTTCATTTTCATCCTGATTTCCTACTCCTATTTTACCGACTTTTCCATATGTGACCAAGTTCATGTTTGGTGTGATCCCTTTGCTTTTATATTTTGTAAAATGTGTGTCATATTTTGTGTGCATTATTTTTAAATTTACATTGTACTGTGACACAGATCTTCTTCTTCCTACTAATATTATATATATTTTTTCCTCTGTGCATAGTCTACTATGGGGTACATACATTTTATTCTATCTATTTACTCCTCAGTGTTGGACACTTGGATTGCCTTTGATTTCCTGCTCCAAAAGTGGTGTTGTGGCAAACATCCTGGTACTTGTCCCCTTACGGAGGTGTATGATAATTTTGGGGGGCATATATATCCAGGATTAAAATTAATAGATTATAAGGGCAAAATTATACAGTTATTTTAATCAACTATAGCCAATTCCTTACCAGAATGGCTTTCCAGTCTGTCTTCCCCCAAGCAGTGATGAGGGTTCCTCCATCCCTGTATTTCTGCCAGCGTGGCATTATCCAGCTCTCTACTTTTTGCTTGTCCTATGGGTAGAAAGTGATCTCCCATTATTGCTTTAATTTACATGTTTTTACTAATGTTTCTCTTTAGATATTGACTTTTCATGATGCATCTTCTGTAAATTAACTGTTTTTTTTGCCTGTTCTCTATTGGGATTCCTGTCTTTTTCATGTTGATTGCTGGAGTCTCTTGTCAGTTTTAGATATTGCAAATATCTTTTCAAAATTTGTCATGACTCTGTTAACTTTGACCATGACATCTTTTGTTGAGCAAAAATCCTTAATTTTTATAAAATCAAATTCATTTTTTTGCCTTATATTTTATATCTCTGGGGTAAATAGCTTTATTAACGTAATATTTTTATGACAATGACAGAATAGATGGAAAAATGTTTTTTGATAGTTTTATGTCAAATAACAAGCATCATTTCTACAGAGTTGAACATGAACTTCTTCTAATGTCTTTAGGCTTCTGCATTAGTATGAGTAGCTCTGCAGGTTTCTCTAGACCGAAGTGGAGAATGGGGTTTGTTTGTGGCATGCATACTAAAAAGCTTTTCACCTAAGGAGAGAAGGCCTTTTGAAGAAATAATCTTATTCTACTGCATTTGTGAGCTGTTTGGCTCACATGTATATGTATGTGTGTATACACACACACACACACACACACACACAAACACATATATATATCTTAGTTTCTTTATCCACTCATTGATTAATGGGCATTTGAATTGGTTCCATGATTTTGCGAATGTGAATTGTGCTGTTGTAAACATGCATGTTCAAATATCTTTCTCTAATCATGATTGCTTTTCCTCTGGGTAGATACCCAGTCGTGGGGCTGCTAGATCAAATGGTAGTTCTACTTTTAGTTCTTTGAGGAATCTCCACATCGTTTTCCATAGTGGCTGTACTAGTTTACATTCCCACCAGCAGTGTAGAAGTGATCCCGGATCACTGCATCTATGCCAACATCTACCGTTTTTTGATTTTTTTATTATGGCCATTCTTGCAGAAGTAAGGTGGTATCTCATTGTGGTTTTGATTTGTATTTCCCTGATCATTAGTGATGTTGAGCATTTTTTCATATGTTTGTTGTCCATTTGTATATCTTCTTTTGAAAAGTGTTTGTTCATGTCCTTAGCACACTTTTTGATGGGATTGTTTGTTTTTTTCCTTACTGATTTATTTGAGTTCATTGTAGATTCTGGATATTAGTCCTTTATCAGATATACAGATTGTGAAGATTATCTCCCACTCTGTGGGTTGTCTGTTGATTTTTCTCCCACTCAGTGGTTTGTCTGTTCACTCTGCTGACTATTCCTTTTCCATGTGAAAGCTCTTTGGTTTAATTGGTTCCCAGCCATTTATCTTTGTTTTTATTGCATTTGCTTTTGGGTTCTTGGTTATGAAATCCTTGCCTATTCCAATATCTAGAAGGGTTTCTCCAATGTTATCTTCTAGAATTTTTATAGTTTCAGGTCTTAGGTTTTTTTTTTTTTTTTTTTTTTTTAAAATTTTACTCTAAGTTCTGATACATGTGCAGAATATGCAGGTTTGTTACATAGGCATATATGTAGGCATACAGTTTCTACTGCTCATGTCACCTTCTTAGGTGCAGGGAGTGCACAGAGATCTAAGAGATAGCTGAGTCTTACAGATTTCCTGTCAAATCTTGAGGCCTGGTACTCTAGCGTCTCTGATATCCCCTCTGTGATATCTGAATTTTCTCACTCTTAGAATCTGAACAGAATTTCTCAAGGTTCTAAACTCTGACAAATGATGTATACTTTAGGAATGTCTTCTTGGTTGCCACTTGCAAGGGTATTCCTAACTCTCTGGCAAAGAGGCAAGTACCAGAAAAATATTGCGGTCAGTGAGAGATGAGTGTGCCTAGAAGTAGAAACTACAGCATTATAGCAGGGAAAGCAGATATGACAATTTAATACATAGAAGGAGTGCAGAGAGATGGAGGTGTTACATATGGTCTAGGAGAGGAAATTTACAGAAGAGAGCAATGAACATTGAAGAAAATTGTTTTATTACTGAAAGAAGAGTCTCAGCTGAGAAAGTCTAGGTGGCACTGGGCTGGTTTGGATTCCTCCAGGATTGAGTGAGACCAAATCAATGGCTATTACAGGAATGCTCAGGCATGCAGCCTGTATCTCCTTCAAGGAGGCCTTTCAGAGTCATGTTCCATCTCTGGAGAGTAGGGCTTAGGTCCAGCCATGGGTTGACCCACTGTTAGGTCCTTAAAGAAGCAGTGGGAGGAGGAGTTGATTGATTTGTTTTCTGAGGTATAGCAGAACTCACCCTCAGACCCCTCTGACCTATATGGTGGCAGTGGAGCTGAGGGGTAACCTTTATCTAGTAACTGCATCTGTAGCAATCTATTATTTCAGAGTCAATTGACTCGATTGATTGAGATCACCAAACTCCTCAGCCTGGCATTTAAAGCTCTTTACAATTTGGCACTTCTTTTTCTTTTCATGCTTAATTCTCAGGATATGCCTCAATATACCTGACTTCAGTCACAATCATCCACTCACCATTTCCCAAATGTCGCCTTCAGCCAATAGATGCTAAGCCATTTCTCAACCTGTCTTCTTTACTTAGAATGCCTTCTCATACTATGACTGCCAAAGTCCAACACATTCTTCATGTCTCAGCTGAAATCACCCTCCTTCCTCATAGATTCTCCCAGTAGAAGTTAATGCTCCTTTTTCCATATTTGTAAAATCTTTTGAACATTTGTTATATAATGTATCATATTTTATCCTACAGTGAAATTATTTTATATATATACCTGATATATATATATATACACACCTGTTTTCTTATCCAATTTGGAAGTCTCATTAAAAAAATAAAAACAATATAACCCTATTATACTTAGGATAGTACTTTGGATATAGAGGTACTCAATAACGCTTGTTGCCTTCAACTCCAAAGTTGAGGCAAATCATAAATGTGATTGGATGTTGAATATAGAAGATTGAATGGATTTTCAACATTTAAAATACCATCTGATCTTTTTTGGCATCTGGCACAACTTTCCATAAGTCTTCATTTCTTTTTGTTGGTTCTGCTCTGCTTTCTCACCACAACTCTAGACTGTTAGCCCTTCCTCAATCTCTGGGAAGGCCTGAAGCATACCGTGTCTTGGATCCTGGTGGGGCTGTTGTGCTGGCAGCTGCCTGGTTCACCTCGCCAGCCCAGAAGGGGCCCACACACCCTCCCCAGAGTGGCTCCTGGGAGACCTGCACATTCTTCTGCCTTTTAGTGCTATTGGACTTTTTCTTTTAAGATGATTCTTCTACATCTGTTCTCCTAATCAATATACTCTAGAACACAGGAACCAAGGTAGTATGATAGTTTAAAGTGTGGACTTTGGAGTCCTGTTATCTGAGCTTGAATTCTAGCTCTATTACCTACTAGGTATCATCATGGGAAAGAAGTTTAATATTATCAAAGCAACTCCCTTCCCC
>NW_012101615.1:3446-12234 GCF_000951045.1 Mandrillus leucophaeus | reverse complement strand
TCCCCTTCCCTTCCCTTCCCTCCCCTTCCCTTCCCTTCCTTCCAGAAATGGGGCTCTCTGTGTTGTCTCGGCTAGTCTCTCAAACTCTGGCCTCAAATGATCTTCTCACCTTGGCATCCCAAAGTACTGGGATTATAGGCAGGAGTCACTGTCCCCAGCCAGTAACTTTTTCAGTGGTGAAATAGAAATAATAACATATTAACTCATAGAACTCTTGTGAAGATTAAATTATCTAGATGCAAGCACTTAGCAGAGCCTAGCATGAGGTAATCAGATCCTTCAACAAAATAGTGGCTGTGACTCTCATTCTTCATCTGTATTCCTACATATTTTGTTAAGAGAAGTGTTTGGTACTCTTATATTATACTCTTTAAGTATAATTTACCTTATCCATCTGCAATGTCTCCAGTCAGAGACACTTCGTATATATTTACAAGATAAAGGCAACCTCATCTTCTTCTGGGTGATTTCCATCTTTCCTTTCTCAATATTGCTATTTTTGGAGGCCTCTTATTTATATTTTCATTTAGAAATGAATGTCCTTGCTGTGGAGCTATTTTCTCAATTTTGCACTAACTTTTATGGAGATATGTATATTATTATTATTATTATTATTGTTTTCTCTAGTATAAAAGAGCAGGGATATAAACTAGACATCAAGACAATCCTGTTCCCAAAGCACACCAGAACAAACCAGCAAACCACAAACCTGTAGCAAACTTGGGTTAGTAAAAACAAGACTTCATACTTCAATTTTCTTTGTATTTAAAAACCTTCACAAATGTTAAATTAGTAGTCTCATAGCAGCTCTTTCAGGTAAGCCCTTAGGTAAATGTTTTCTCATGCAGTTTTTGAATCTGAGTCAATACTGGAGACTAGCTGGCCAGCCTGTTGTCCAGCCACTGAATTATGCAACTCATCTCCCAATGAAGCCTGAAGTGATGCAGAAGGTAATCAATAGAAGGGTTTGATCAATATTCGATAGAGGAAAGAAAGTCTATTGAACAAAATACAGGACTGGGAGCATAGCCAGGACTGAATTCCAATCTTCTCTTGGTCTTGTAAGCAGAAGACTAACTTGGTAATTTCATTCCTGGAGTATATTCCTATAACTGCATCCTTCTCTCCATGGATCCTGCTCTGCTCTGAGCCTCTTACTCAAATGGGCAAATGGTTGAAGAGATCATGAGACAAAGACATGCAGCAGCAGCAGAAGCGACATGAGCCTGTGTTTTTCATCGTTTAACTCTGATGCCAGAGCATGTTTGTGTGTGTGTGTGTGCACACGTGCATGCTTATGTGTGTGTGTGTGCATGTAGATACATACTCATGTGCATTCTTCTTCCTTGCTCTCTCTGCTTACTGACTCTGTCTCTGACCTCTAATACCATGACATTCATTCAGTCAGTGTCTATTTACTGAGCTCCACTCTCTGTGGGGAACTGTGCTAGCGACCAGGGACTCAGTCATGGACAATACAAAAGGATCTTGCTCTCAATTCTTAAAGATCCATTAGACAAGATAATTTGTCTTTGTTTTATTTTACTTTTTACTATTTTATTATGAACACTTTCAAGCATGCAATAAATGGAGGAAATAGTAAGGCAAACCCCAATGTACAAGTATCTACTACCCAACTTCAAAAATTATCAACGATCTTGTTTTATATTGGCCTTTATCTACTTGCCCATCCCTCACTACATGCACATACACACTTGATGATTGTGAAGTGACTCCCAGCCTTCATGCCATTGCAGCAGGACAGTTTTGATTTCCTCAGATGGAGTCTGAAGAGAGGACTCCCATTTTGCCAGTGCTCCTCATTGGTGCCTTGGCAATGCTGCCTCGTCTTTTTCAAGTGTTAGATTTAAGACATGGCAAAGGACTGGTGAGAGAACCTCAGTCACACCAGTCCCCTAGAAGAGCTCACTTATTCGTAGTGCTTTTGTTTCCAGAGAGCTCTACACTGCAAAAAATGATGGGAGCAGAAAGGCAATGGAGCTGGGTTTGGGTGTGGAGTAGAACAGGGTTAATGAGTACCCTGACCTGTCATGCATCTGCCCAAGGAGACATCTTTGTATGGCCAGTTGCCTGTGGCTCTCAAACTCCTCCTAACACCCTTTAAGGCCTGTTGAGCCCAAACTTAACTAAAAGTCTTGAGTGCATCTTGATCTGAATTCTGGGCCATTGCCGGTTGTGAACTTTTTTGTTTCTCTGTCATTGAAGGCTTGATGTTTGACCTGTGGGACAGATTAACAGGGAGGGATCTTGAGAAATGAGAAATAGAGTAATAGTACTAGTAATAATGATGATAATAATAATAATAGTAATAATAATAAAACAAAGAGCTATTGAGCTTACTATGTGCAGTTGTATCAAATGAGTGTGCAGGTACCTATTTGATACAATTCTATGAGGTCGGTAGTATTATTATCTCCATTTTATAGATGTGGAAACCATAGATAACTTGACCAAGGTCACGGGCAGTGTGAGGCGAGCTGGAATGCAGAGCCTAGTTGCAGAGCCCACCCTCTTAACCACTATACTCTATATTATATATTACATATTATATATTATAGTTTTTCTGGTGTCTCATGAATAACCACTAGCCTCTGGGGGAAAATACTCTGACAAGTGTAAGGTAAGGACAAAGATGAATGAGAGAAGGTGATATTAAAAAAGAAATGAAAAATCTGGAAGGGTACGGTGACTCACGCCTGTAATCTGAGCACTTTGGGAGGCCAAGACTGGAGGATCACTTGAGCTTAGGAGTTCGAGACCAGCCTAGGCAACATAGTGAGACCTCATTTCTATTTTTAAATATAAAAAAATAGTGGGATCTACTTGTAACAAATGTACCATACTAATGTAAAATGTTAATAATGAGGACAACTGTATGTAGGGGAGTAGAGAACATATGGGAACTTCATTCTTTCTGTGCAATTTTCTTGCAAACCTTAAACTGCAAAATGAAAAGTTTTAAAAAATTAAGGCTTCCCAAGATGATACTGAGTGATAAGCTGGGACACTTTGACATAGCATGGCTGAAAACAGAGGCTAGAAAAACTGTTATGTTTAGTTATCAAGGAGGTTCCTTCCAAACTTGACTACTTATCACTTATAATATGTTGTGAAGATCAAATGAGATTCATAAATGGAAAAACACTTAGTTATGGAGACGCATTCATGTTTCTGCTGATTTATATTGACTTTCCTCTTGGGCCTGTATCTCTTCTCTTCTGGTTTCTGTTTCCTGCAAGTATTTCCTGCCAAGTTGGTCTCTATGTTGCTAGAAACTGGTTCCTTGTGTTCTGTGTTCTGTATTATTTTCTTCTTCTTTTCCTGTGGAGACAGGGTCTTGCTCTGTTGCCCAGGCTGGAGTGTAGTGGCATGAACACAGCTCACTGCAGCCTTGATCTCCTGCGCTCAGGCAATTATCCCACTTCAGCCTCCTGAGTAGCTGGGACCACAGGTGCACACCACCACGTCCTGCTAATTAAATTTTTTTTTTTTTGTAGAGACAGGGTCTCACTATGTTTCCTAGGTTAGTCTTGAACTCCTGGGCTCAAGCAATCCTCCTGCCTCGGCCTCCCAAAGTTCTGGGATTACAGGTCTGAGTCACTGCACCTGGTCCCGCATTTTTGTTACAATCCTTATCCTGGGAGGATCAGGATATGCCAGAACTTTGCCCAAAGTATCTCTGCCTCGGAGTGACTCTAAGAAAATATCTGTCCATTCTCATCATAGCCAATATTTGCATCAATTATTATCAGGGTTGGGGGGCACAGTGAGTGTACATCTGGGTTAGTGTGTGAATAGTGTAGATTTCCAATCAGGCCCCCTCCACATACATTTTTTGTGAGTGCGATTAGGTGAGTATGACTAGGTAGTCATGTGCTTCATAATTATTGACTTATACATTTCCATGTTTCTTATAAAGAACATGGCTTATTGGGTAATAACTTCTGCTTCTGGTTTTTCCTTGAGGCTAATAGAATTAAGAACTGAGATATCTGAATTAGAGTGCTGTGAATAATAACCTGGATATTTTCCAAAGAAGCTCTATGCTAATTTTGTTTGTTGCCATGACCCAAGAGGAGGCCATGAATGACCCCAAGCAGTTACATCATGGTTTTTACTATTAAGTAGTTCACCTTTTATGAGTAGATTATAAAACCACAGGGCAGAGCTCTGACATCTTCATTCAGTTTTATAGCTCTGTGTAGTCAGTGCTTAATAAATAATAGGGGCAATACTGCTAAATTGATAAAAATAGATCTTACTGCACATAGAGCATTTGGGAACCATGAGGATTAAGCCACAGTTTATTCTGTGTATTGTAATTCAATCATACTTTAGACGGTTTAGCTGTGGGAAATTGCTAGAACTACAAAATCAAGTCACCCCTTTTGCTTTTACCGGTTTTGAGGAATGTATAAAATAATCTAAGAATAAAAACAAGGGAAAAGTAAGCTCACATGTTTGCCAAACAAACAAACAAACAAACAAGCAAACAAAAAAACCCAAGGGTGTAATTTTAAAAAACTATGATGTTTTCGAGTATACAAATTTTGAGAATTGTTTCCAGGTGCTACAAGTGAGATTAAAAGCTATTTCTAGACATTAACTCACATTGCAAGATGTCTGGGTATGCACTCATCAGTGTGTGAATATGCAGTTGCTTCTTCACGAAAATCTGAAATGTTCTGGAGTATATTTTGTCAGTGCTCTGTTTCTCACCAAGAGGCCAACACTCCTCTAAAAATATAAATATATGTTCTAGAAACGCAGATCATCCACCCATGGCTTCTCCCCAAATTATAGTCGAGATCACTTGGCCTCTGTACTCTTCTATCTTCTTTGCTTTCAATCTGTGAACTTTACTTTGCTACCTGCTCAAAACAGAACTCCATCTAGGTGCTCGGAGATATCTAGTCATGGTTGCAGTTCCTGGCTTTACCTCCACCTGCCTGCCCTTTCTTTCTTGTCATTGCTGCAGTTACAGACGTTACGTTTTCTTAGTTAGACCCTTCATGTATCTTTGTTCAACATGTGTATTTTAATGGAAAATCCAATTTTTATCAGTCACTGTTACACTCTCTGGCCATTTCAAATGTATAGGTTACATTTGCACATTTGCATGTGACTTTGATGTCATATAAATAAAAATAAGCAAAAAAATAAAATTACACACACACACGCACACACACACACAATGAGGCAATGCCAGGGAGTCTCCAGAAGATAGGTGTGCAGCTGCTTCTCTTGCCCCATGATTCCTCAGCTGTATCTGGCTCAGTAATGCGGATACTTATTTATAAACTAATCAAGGCATAAGATCCTACTTTTGCTTTAGAAAGCATTATTTTTCCAAAATAAATATAAATGGGACCTGAATGAGTGATTTTGAATGTTTGGCTATTTCAAAGAATAGAGGAAAGAAAAGAGGGACGTCTATCTTTATTCTAAGTGAGGATACTCTAAATGAAGAAAGCTTTTTTACTGGAGAAATTTTGGCTTGAAAAGATGGGGAAATCTTATGTCTCAGCTCTTTATTCCTCCCGATTCTTTTCTAGCCTTTGCAAATGCTTGCGCAAATTTTATTTTATTAATGAACTTGGATTTAAGGCTATAAGCATCCTTTAATAACATGGAAATAAACTATCACATTCCATGCTGATATTATCTCCTCAATTTTTTCTTTCCTTTAATGAAACTTTCCAAGCTATCTATTTCATACACTAATATTTGCAGATAACTGCTTTATGTTGCAATGTATTGAGTCATTTTGTTCCATGCCTCTCATTCTATTATCTTGATTTTTCTCCCAGCATTCTCTTTCTGCAGAGATCCAGTTTATTGATCACAATTTCTGCCAGGGTCATCTACTCCTAAAAGTTCAAACGGGCACCACCACCAGACTGAAGACTTTTATCTTGGCTCCTGAACTAACACACCATATATTTTTTTCCCATTACATCTACAGCAAGCATGTGCTGCCTTTTTAAAAAATATTTTTGTTTTGCTCTTTATCTTATTGCTGGAGAAATTCCAACGAGTTTCTTAAGCCTTCTGATCAGTTTCTCAGGATTATTTCCTTTTCCTCTCCTTTCCACATGATGTATGCACTCATCTCAATTCTTATATCCATATCCAGTCATTTATTTTCATTTTATGACTACACGTCCAGTAATGGCAGGTAGACAAATTTTATTAGAGCTTGTTTTTCAAATTTCACATGAGCCCCTGAAGATTCAAGTTTATTTTTAACTCTTCAAAACATAAAATTTCCCTGTTTATATTGAGAGCAAACAGGTTTTGAACAGTGGTTTAAATTTTGTTTCCAAACCAGAAATAGTTGAAATCCACTTCAAAATCAAAACAAGGTGGTTTTCCATTGTCCCAACTCTTTGTGCTTTTGTCCTTAACAATATTTTAGGCTACAAATGGTATCAAACATGTCTTTGAACACTCCCACTCCAATCTCAAATCAACTATGTTTAGTATCACTTCATTACATTTTACAGTCAATACCACCATTACAGACTTGATTAAACGAACTCCACTGGGTTCTATAACATTAATTATAGCTGCACAGCTCCTGCAGCCATCAGAGAACATTCATTATGTATGACTCCATCCACAGAAGGAGAAATTGCTGACTATTTGGGTGATGTCTTTTCAGAGGAGCTCTATAGTGACTGTTGATCTCCACAAATGTAACCTATTTGAGGAAGACTCTAAAAGCGTAAAACTTTGTAGGGTCATTTTATCCCTTAAAGATGAGACAGCAAAAGCAGCATATTCTAATGCTAGTGAGCTCAATTTAGGTTTTGCATCCTACTTCAACTTGGCCCAATTCTACGATAAACAGGGTTCCCCCCCACAATTAACCGTTATTCAATAAATCTTTATTAAACAGCAATTACATTGCCTACTTTGCAACATAAAAGATGCAAAGATAAAGTCTCCATCTCAAAAAGTTTATATGGGCAACAACATCAACTATGTGTAAAAATGATAAGGTTTATATGTATCTGATGAAGCAAAAAAGTATAAGCTCAGGAATAAGACAGTTCTTAAACTCGAATGTTATCTTTTGCCTTCTATTACTTCCCATATAGGAATAGTTCATGTTTACATCCAGTTCTGGGTGGGTTCATGGAACAAGTGGCCTGGATGTCCAAGACTACCTGGATTCCACAACAGTGATCCCCACATGATTAGCTAATTCTTCCTCCCTGATTTGAGTTTTTCTGCTTGTAGAAACAGTCTCGAATGGAAGAGACACTAGAAGCAAATAAATTAGTTAAAAAGAACCAATACATTATGAATAAAAGAAATACAGTTATCCCTCAGTATCCATGGGAGATTGGTTCCAGGACCCATGTGGATACCAAAATCTGTGATGCTCAAATTCCTTATGTAAAATGGTATAGTGGTTGCATGTAACCTGAACATCTTCCTGTATACTTTAAATCATCTATAGATTATATATAATACCTAATATGATGTAAATGCTGTATAAATAGCTGTTGCACTGTATTATTTAGGGAATAATGACAAGGAAAAGAGTCTGTACATGTTTAGTATAGATGAAACCATGGTGGGCCCACCTCCATTTCACTCTGTGGTTTGTTAAATCTGCAGATGTGCTACCTGCAGATATGGAGGGCTGACTGTATGTGGTTAGAAAACAGTTAATTTAAAACATATTTGTGTTCAGACGGTTATTTATACCTGAATTCTGTAGGTGTGTTTCTTGGTTTCCTCAACAGTGCATCCTCTCTGGGAGTTTATAATCTCCCTCCAACGAAGGACACCTGGAACAAGAGAGTTGCCCCTCCTTTTGGCTCTTCACATCTTTGATGTCATCCTCTTCACTCCTGAACAAGAGGCCCTCTTCTTGAATCAAAGGTGGCTTGTCTTCACTATGAGAGCTTAGACTCCAAATTTACTTAATGGATTCCTAACTGCAAAAATGCCATTAGTACTACAAACATTATTTATCTTTTACTATAGTAATTATTATATTTCTTTAAATTTTCTTTCTAGATTCAATGCCAAAATTCTGACTCCATGTGGGAGATCATTTTGTTTTCATGAGAAGAAAGCAACACATTTTCCTCTTCTTTCTATAGGAGAAGCCATAATTATATGAGTCATGATTCTGAAAGACTTATGGTTTCCAAACACAAGCAGGCACTATCTCTCTATTTTTTACATGCAAAATCTTCTGACATGCCAAGAAAGTGACTGCTCTGGGCTGCAGCTCTTGTCTTCAGGCCAGCAGAAAAACATTAACCCTTTCCTGCTTCTCATGCAAGGATCACACTAACTCATAGAACTGACTTGTAGTGCTGACGGCAACTTGAGTCACAATATTCAGGGAGTTCAAAGAAAAATTTATAGGTAAGATGGAAAGAGCTGTTTCTTCTTTTCAATATGCTGGTCAAAGGGCAAAGGCAATGTCCTCTACTCATCTCAGGCTCAGTTGGACAAATCACAAAGAAGAGTTTCAGACATATTCTACTTTTGCCCCTCATTTAGGCATATGACTTTTATATGACTTTTTCCGCAAAGGTATTTCTTTTCTTTTTATAAGTTTCTCAGCATCCTTACCAGCATTTGGTTTTGTCACTTTATTTATTTGTTATTATACTTTAAGTTCTAGGGTACATGTGCACAACATGCAGGTTTGTTACATATGTATACATGTGCCATGTTGGTGTGCTGCACCCATTAACTTGTTACTTACATTAGGTATATCTCCTAATGCTATCCCTCC
>NW_012101615.1:0-731 GCF_000951045.1 Mandrillus leucophaeus | reverse complement strand
GTTCATCAGGGATATTGGTCTAAAATTCTCTTTTTTTGTTGTGTCTCTGCCAGGCTTTGGTATCAGGATGACGTTGGCCTCATAAAATGAGTTACGGAGGATATCCTCTTTTTCTATTGATTGGAATAGTTCAGAAGGAATGGTACCAGCTCCTCCTTGTACCTCTGGTAGAATTCGGCTGTGAATCCATCTGGTCCTGGACTGTTTTTGGTTGGTAGGCTATTATTGCCTCAATTTCAGGGCCTGCTATTGGTCTATTCAGGGATTCAACTTCTTCCTGGTTTAGTCTTGGGAGAGTGTATGTATCCAGGAATTTATCCATTTCTTCTAGCTTTTCTAGTTTATTTGCGTAGAGGTGTTTATAGTATTCTCTGATGGTAGTTTGTATTTCTGTGGGGTCGGTGGTGATATCCCCTTTATCATTTTTTATTGCGTCTATTTGATTCTTCTCTCTTTTCTTCTTTATTAGTCTTGCTAGTGGTCTATCAATTTTGTTGATCTTTTCAAAAAACCAGCTCTTGGATTCATTGATTTTTTGAAAGGTTTTTTGTGTCTCTATCTCCTTCAGTTCTGCTCTGATCTTAGTTATTTCTTGCCTTCTCCTACCTTTTGAATGTGTTTGCTCTTGTTTCTCTAGTTCTTCTCATTGTGATGTTAGGGTGTCAATTTTAGATCTTTCCTGCTTTCTCTTATGGGCATTTAGTGCTATAAATTTCCCTCTACACACTGCT
>NW_012101614.1:170275-174737 GCF_000951045.1 Mandrillus leucophaeus | reverse complement strand
TGTGGTTTAGGCACTGCATTAGGACACAGCTGTGGTCCTTATCTGTGTGGAATTTTCAGTCTAGTTGGGGGGTAAGGAAGATTAGAGGCTGTGCAGTAGGGGATAATGGACATGAGATGGAAGGAAGGACAAGCATCTGGGGAAGCTTTGAAGAGGGACCTAACTCAGAACTGAACATTAGAAAACTCTTCTTCACTCATTGAGTCATCATCTACTGGGGGACTATTGGGTTACAAAGATAAATCTGAGATGGTCTCTCCCAGAAGAAACCCACACTTATGACACTGCAGAAAAATAACCGAGTCAAGTTAACACTGCTCTGGCCTCTTGAGAAGGATAGCCCATAGGAAAAAGAGTTGGCCCTTCACTACTGGGAAGCCCAGGAGGCCTTCTTGAAGGAGGTAGCTTGGTGCTGGGCCTTGACAGATAGATATGAGTGAGACGATAATTCCAGGTAGCAAGCACAGTGTGATCAGAGGCCTAGAGGTTGAAATGCATAGGCAGGTAGTGAGGTAGTGAGTAACACATGGTAAAGGAGGAGAATGGGAAAGAAGGCAGAGTGGTATTGGGACCAGTCCATATAGGGCTTGAACACTGTCAGGTCCCCACATTGGTTCTGCTCTGCTGAGAACTATGTTGCCTCCTTTACTGAGAAACAACAGGCCTCAGCTCCCTGCAACCTCTATCTCCACTTAAGTGTGTTCAATTCATAGCACCTTGGTGAGTCCCTCTCCATGCAGCCCTTTACCTTGCTCTGTTCCTACCTGCCCCCATCCCCATGCAGGGATAGTAGTGCACAGGGGATGAGCTGTGTCCCTCCTCAGCCCTCTTGCTGCTCCTTTGTCTTTTTCCTCTGTTCCTCTACACTTGGCATGTCTAATCTTTTGGCTTTCCTAGGCCACACTGGAAGAAAAAGAATTGTCTTGGGTCATGCATAAAATACACTAACACTAATGATAGCTGATGAGCTCAAACAAATTGCAAAATAATCTCATAATGTTTTAAGAAAGTTTATGAATTTGTGTTGGGCCACCTTCAAAGCCATCCTGAGCTACACGCAGCTCCATGGGGCATGGGTTGGACAAGCTTGCTCTACACACCTGAGCTGACCATCAAGGTGTGCCAGGATTTTGCTGATTGCTGGGGCACAGGGAGGGGATGACATGCTCACATCCAGGGAGCTCACTGTCCGGGTGTGTGGGAGGAGAGCCAGGAGGTCAAGAGACACTGTTCAATGTGCAACTCAGACATCAGTCTCCTCACCTGGAGGACATCGTACAGGCTACCCCCTTCATGTGTACCCACAATTGTCAGGTTTTCAGGTCCTAAATCACGTGTTGTGGAAATTCCGTGAGTCTTGGGGAAACTTACTTAGCTAGTTGGTTTCCTACACCAGCAGATCTCTGCCTCGGATATCCACCCCAGCAGAGTGAGCTCTTTTCCTACAGTCTGGCACCTTCTCAAATTCCTGCCTGTATTCGTCACAGACCATGAACTCCTTACGGCACGGATTCCTCAGATGGGTGTCTGTGCTCCCAGGCAATCGCAGGGCCAGGCAGAGAGGATGGCATTGAGTGACTGGGCAGGGAGCATCTGGAAGCCTTGTTCTTTAAGAAAAGCCAAGGCTCATGGGGTAATCAGCCTGGAGACAATCAGGCATTGCCCTCCACGTGCATGACTGCCATGACACACTTGATATCTGCAGAAGGAGGGCATGGGTGATAGAGCTGAGGACCAGCAGGATGGACTTCATGGGACGAGTGAGCTCGTCATGACTGGGACAAGCTGACACCAGAGAGGTAGGCTGGGTGTTCCTTTGAGGCCTCATGTTTGTTACAAAACAAAGCTTTTCTCTATGGATTTTGTGACCAGGGTCTCAGAGCCCCATCCCTCTTTGCCCTCCCACTCCCCCATTGAGTTCCTCCTTACCTCCTGTTTGTGCCCGAAGAGCCAGTGGGAGGGAGGGCACGGGAACTGCTGGAAGGCTTTGAGCAGCCACTGCCTGTGCAGGTAGAGCTGAGCAGCCTTGATCAGCAGCAGAAGCAGAATGAGCAGGGAGGCCACTTCGAGGATCCCGGAGACACCACCCAGGAGTCTGCTGGGGCTCAGCACAGAGACACTCATGGTGTAGCACCTGCTGGATCTCTGAGTGCCCCTACCTCTCCCTGCCCACCCCTGTCCAACTGTGCTGAAGTCCTGGGAGGATTGTCCCGCCCACTTGTGGGGAGAGTGAAGGGGGAGGGCAGAACTTGGACCTCAGGGTTCATAATCAGTTGACTATGGATGATCCAACTAGGGGAACAGTGGGGGAAAAGCTTCATCAGCTGTCTACTACATTTCCTTGCCCATGTACCTCACAAATATTTAATGAGCATTTACTGTGTGCCAGGCAGTATGCTTGGTGTATGGGCACCGCTGCAAGGAAAACAGACTTGAATGCTGACCTCAAGGAATTTACATTCTGCTTTACTACATTGCAGTAATGTTCGCTCAGTAGCACTTTTTTTGGTTACACGTTCAAAGAAAATTCTCAACATGATATGTACATTTAAACTTAACATTAACCAAGTCCTGAATCATAACTTTTGTCTTATTGCAAATCTAATTGTATTTACTGTAAAAACCACTTCCATCTATATATTGAGTGAGGAGTGGGAATTATGTCTTTCTATTAACTGGATGATGATATGGACAAACAGATGCTAATATGGCTGTTCAAGTACTTTATTTTATTCCATTGGGGAGACTGGTCTCATAATATCCATAGATGATTTTTTTTCCCTCAATTCATATACATGACAATTTTAAAAAATTCTACATAATGTTAGTTATGATTCTTTTCCCCTATTGATAGGTCTACCTTCTTTACCAGAGAAAGTCCTAGGGCAATTTTAAGTCCTACTTCTGTCTAGTACTATAGCCACAGCAGGAGCATGTTTGCCAATTCTCTTTCATCCTACAATTGTACATAATTACACAATCAGACCTTTGCACTCGGTTTAGGAGCCCTGACTACCTTGTTGAGTACAATCTGTACTGAACATAAATTAGTATTTAAAAAATGATTGTTTTGCTAACCTCTAATAAAGTAAGTGAAATAGTAACTATTGCTATGAATTAACCCTCTCTGGCATTTTTACATACATATCTGTGCATGAGCATTCTTTTTTCTCCTTGTTTTATAATTTCAACTTTTAGTTTAGATTCAGATACGTATGCAGGTTTTTTACACTGTTATATTGTGTGATGCCAAGGGTTTGGATACAAATGATTCTGCCACTCAGGTAGTGAGTATGGCATATATTAGTCAAACTTTCAATGCTTACTCATATCTGTACCTACCCCTCTAGTAGTCTCCAGTGTCTATTGTTCCCATATCTATGTCTGTAAGTACCCAACATGTAGTTCCCACTTATTAGTGAGAACATGTGGTATTTGGTTTTCTGTTGCTGTGTTAATTCACTTAGGATTATTGCCTTCCGATGCATTCATGTTGCTCAAAGAACATGATTGCATTTTTTTCTTACTGCTGAGTATTCCACTGTGTAAATGTATCACATTTTCTTTATCCAATCCATCATTGATGGGCACCAAGCTTGATTCCTTGTCTTTGCTATTGTGAATAGTGCTGTGATGAATGTATGAGGGGAGGTGTCTTTTGGTAGAACAACTTATTTTCTTTTGGATATATAGCTAACATTGGGATTGCTGGGTCAAATGGTAGTTCTATTTTAAGTTCCTTGAGAAATCTCCAAACTGCTTTCCATGGTGGCGGAGCTAGTTTACATTTCCAGAAATAATGTATACACATTATGTTTTTTTTTTCTGCAGCCTAGACAGCATATGTTGATTTGAAACTTTTTAATAATAGCCATTCTGACTTGTGTGAGATGTGGTTTTGATTCACATTTCTGTTGATCAGTGATGTTAAGCAATTTTTTGAAATATTTGTTGGCTGCTCATATGTCTTCTTTAGAGAAGTGTCTGTGTCTTTAATAGGGTTGTTTGTTTTTTGCTTGTATTGGAAATTCTGGCCAGGTAAGAGAAAGAAAGAAAGGATATTCAACTAGGAAGAGAGGAAGTCAAATTTTCTCTGTTTGCAGATGACATGATTGTATATTTAGAAAACCCCATTGTCTCAGTTCCAAATCTCCTTAAGCTGATAAGAAACTTCAGCAAAGTCTCAGGATACAAAATCAATGTGCAAAAATCACAAGCATTCCTACACACCAGTAATAGACAAACAGAAAGCCAAATCATGAGTGAACTCCCATTCACAATTGCTACAAAGAAAATAAAATACCTAGGAATACTACTTACAAGGGATGTGAAGGACCTCTACAAGGAGAACTACAAACCACTGCTCAACAAAATAAAAGAGGACACAACAAATGGAAGAACATTCCATGCTCATGGATAGGAAGAATCAATATTGTGAAAATGGACATATTGCCCAAGGTAA
>NW_012101614.1:169198-169467 GCF_000951045.1 Mandrillus leucophaeus | reverse complement strand
ATTCAGGACATAGGCATGTGCAAGGACTTCATGACTAAAACACCAAAAGCAATGACAACAAAAGCCAGAATAGACAAATGAGATCTAATTAAACTAAAGAGCCTCTGCACAGCAAAAGAAACTAACATCAGAGTGGACAGGAAACCTACAGAATCGGAGAAAATTTTTGCAATCTACCCATCTGACAAAGGGCTAATATCCAGAATCTACAAATAACTTGAACAAATTTGTAAGAAAAAATCAAGCAACACCATCAAAAAGTGGGCAAA
>NW_012101614.1:150333-167816 GCF_000951045.1 Mandrillus leucophaeus | reverse complement strand
GTTATTTCTTGTCTTCTGCTAGCTTTGGGGTTTGTTTACTCTTCCATCTCTAGTTCTTTTCACTTTGATGTTAAGTTGGCAATTTGAGATCTTTTTGACTTTTTGATGTGGGCATTTAGTGCTATGAATTTTCCTCTTAACACCATTTTAGCTGTGTCCTAGAGATTCTGGTATGTTGTATCTTTATTCTCACTAGTTTCTAAGAACTCAATTTCTGCCTTAATTTTATTAATTTTCCAAAAGTCATTCAGGAGCATGTTGTTTAATTTCCATATAACTGAATGGATTTTTTTGCAACTTTTCTTCATATTGAATTCTATTTTTACTATGCTATGTCCTAAGAATGTAGAGATATGATTTTCATTTTTTTGAATGTGGTGAGGATTGTTTCATATCCAATTGTATGGTCCATTTTAGAGTATGTGTTATGTGGCAATGAAAAGAATGCATATTGTTTCGTTTTTGCGTGAATGGTTCTGTAAATGTCTATTAGATTCATTTGGTCAAATAATCAACTCAGCCCTTGAATATCTTTGTGAATTTTCTGCCATGATGATCTAATACTGTTAGTGGGTTGTCGATATCTCCAACTATTATTGTGTTGGAATCTAAGTCTCTTCATAGGTCTCTAAGAATTTGCTTCATGAATCTGGGTGCTGCTGTGTTGGATGCATATATATTTAGAATAGTGAGGTCTTACTGTTGAATTGAACCCCTTACCATTATTTAATGCCCTGCTTTGCCTTTTTTGATCTTTGTTGGTTTAGTCTGTTTTGTCTGAAACTAAGACAGCAACCCCTGCTTTTTTCTGTTTTCTACTTGCTTGGTAGATTTTTCTCGACCCCTTTAGTTTGAGCCTATAGGTGTCATTGAATGTGAGATGGGTCTCTTGAAGACAGCATATCCTCGGGTTTTGCTTCTTTACCCAAATTGCCACTCTGTGCCTTTTAGTTATTATTCAGACGTGTTTGTGTGTTTGCTTTATAGTGTCACTGGCAAGTGTACCTAAGTGTGTTTTTGTAGTAACACTACAAAAAAGCTGTGTAATAGCTTTTCCTTTTCATATTTAGCACTTCTTTCAGGAGCTGTTGTAAGACAGGCCTGGTGGTAATTAATTCCCTCAGCATTTCCTTGTCTGTAAATGACCTTATTTGTCCTTCACTTATGAAACTTAGTTTGGCTGGACATGAAATTCTTGGTTGAAGATTTATTTCTTTAAGAATGTTGAATATAGGCCCCCAATCTCTTCTTGTTTGTAAGGTTTCTGCTGAAAGGTATACTGTTAGCCTGATGGGATTTTCTTTGTAGATGGCCTGTCCTTTCTCTCTAGCTGGCTTTAACCTTCTTTTCTTTAATTTCAACCTCAGAGAATCTGATGATTATGTGTCTTCAGGGTGATTTTCTTGTGCAGTACCTTGCAGTGGTTCTCTGCATTGCCTAAATTTGAATGCTGGCCTTTTTAGCAAATTTGGGGACGTTTTCATGGACAATATTCTGAAATATGTTTTCCAAGATACTTGCTTTCTCCCCATATCTTTTAGTAACACCAATGAGTCAGATTTGGTTTCTTTACATAAGCCCATATTTCTTGGAGATTTTGTTTAATTCTTTTTATTCTTTCTTCTTTATTTTTAGTCTTATTTCAGAGAGCCAGTCTTTAAGTTCTAATATTCTTTTCTCAGCTTGGTTTATTCTTCTGTTAATACTAGTGTGTTTTTCAGCTTTATCAAGTTAGTTTGGTTCCCTTTTTATACTGGTTATTTCATCTATCAGCTTCTGTATCATTTTTTGGTGATCTTCAGCTTCCTAGATTTGGGTTTCAATGTTCTCCTGAATCTTGATGATCTTCATTTTTATCCACATTCTGAATTCTAGTTATGTTATTTCAGCCATCTCAGTCTGGTTAAGAACTCTTGCTAACTTACTAATGTGGTCATTTGGAGGAAAGAAGACACTCTGGCCTTTTGAGTTGCCAGAGTTCTTGTACTGTTTCTTTCTCATCTGTGTGTGCATGTATTCCCTTAACTGTACTATAAATTAAGTACAGTCAGTAGACTTTTTTTTCTGGACGTTTTCAGAGAGCAGAGGCTTTGTGCAGGGCCTTCATTTGTAGATGATAAAATTCTTGTCTTTGATTTCACAGAGAGGTATGTCAGGAAAATATTTTTGCTGTTGAAGTTCTGGGGTATGATCTTGTAGGTGACACTTAAGTGCAGTAGTTTGTCAGTTGGCTTTTGCTCAACCATGAGGCTCCTCTATATTTTTTCATGGTTGTAGCTGTGCTTCCTCTCAATGCTCTGAAAATGTGTGCTCCTCTCCCACTTTAGTGCTTGTTGCAGATCTTGTCTTGGCACTCCTGAGCTACACACTACAACTCTGGGTTGATCTCTGGCCGAATGATCCCGCCCCCCCAACTTGGAGGCAGCAGATGAAGGGACTTTAGCAGTGGTTGTGGTCAAGGGTCTTGCACTTGTCTCCTGGGGCTCCACTCCAAAAAGATGTGGAGCTGCAATCAATCAGTGCAATCAGCCCAGGATTGTGTGGCTGTGCTGTGGGCCCAAACTTGGCAGGGGTTTCCTACCTGGTAATGAGCAGGGGGAATGAGTAGAACCCAATGGATACAGACTGGCCTCATGTCATTAGGGCAACTGCAACTTGCTAGAGGTGTAGAAAAATCACTCAAAGTCTTTGCTCCTTTCCCAGTCCAATGGCAACAAGGGCAGTTCCACAGCAGAAGCAGTGGCAGAGGGGATTTCAGTTGCCCCTGGAAGTGCCACCTCTGAGAAACATGGAGCTGCTGCTACTGGGAGTGTTCTAACCAGTTGGTGGGGCAGCTGCATTGCTGGCTGCAGCTAGGGGCTCTTCTTGTTGGGCAGTGGGGTAGGTCAAAGGCTCACAGGCAGGAGATATTGGGCTCCTCTCCATATGATGGCTGTGTCATGCTGTAAGCTTGAATGAAACCCTCAGGGCCTTTGTTTCTTCCCCAGACTAAGGACAGCAGGAGCAGAATTGCTGCTGTGGCCATGGCAGAGGGGCTGTCAGTTGCCTCTGGTCTGGAAGCCTATCTCCAGGCAAAACTCAGAGCCACTAGCAGTGGTTATGCTCAGCCATAGGTGGGGTGGCTGTTCTGTGGTCTTGAGCAAGGGCCCTGGCTGGTGAAGAGTGAGAGGTGGGGACTCCCAGGGAATAGGGACTGGACTCCTCTCTGTGTGGCAGCTGTGGTGTGCAGGGGATACCAGCATAGTGACTAGGTCCTTTGTTTCCTCCCCAGTCCATGAACAATTAGGGCAGTACCACTGCAGCTGCAATGGTAGAGGGATTGCAGGTTGACTCTGGGATTTCCTCCTCAAAGAAATGTTGAGCCACTTCTGATTGAAGTGTTCAGGCAGAGGCAAGGTAGTTGTGCTGGAGTACCAGGCCAGGAGGCCTCACTTAGCAAGGAGAACTGATTACAGTGACCTGCGTGGAGAACACCCAGCCAATTTTTTATTATGTGCCTGCACTATGCTGGGGGCCATGACCAGTCCCTAGTCACCGCAGACTCTCCAGAGCCTGAAGACAGCAAAGGTGAGGGCTGCAAGACAGCAAAGATGGTAGCCTTCCCCTTCCTTTGAGTGCTCTGTCCCTGGAGGTGTGGATCTGCTGCTGGCAGAGAACCCAACTGGGGGTAGCTGGAGTCCCAGACCAGTGGATCTTATACTGTAAGGTGCAGTGAAAGCAAGGCCTGCAGATCACCACTGCTCAGCCTCCTGAATTCAGTCCTTTTCCTGGATTCTACCTGTTTCCTGGGGGCAGGGGATCTTTGTTCTGTTCTAATATAAGAATTGACAGTTTTTCTTCTTTCAGTATATATGTATTTTTGAGATGGGATCTCCCTCCATCACCGAGGCTGGAGTGCAGTGGTGCAATCTTGGCTCACTGCAACCTCCACCTCCCAGTTCAAGTGATTCTCCCACCTCAGCCTCCTGAGTGGCTGGGACCACAGGCATGCATCACCACACCTGGCTAATTTTTTGTATTTTTGGTAAAGACAGTGTTTCACCATGTTGCCCTGGTCTCAAACTCCTGAGCTCAAGTGATCCACCCATCTTGGCCTCCCAAAGTGCTGGATTACAGGCATGAGCCATCTTTCAGTATTTTTTTGAATGTTGTTTCACTATTTCTTGGCTTGAATAGTTTCTCATGAAAAGTTTGCAGTTATTTTTATATTTGTTGGTCTGTATTTCATGTAATATATTTTTTCTTTTGACTGCTTTCAATATTATTTCATTAATATTGGTTTATCATGATGTGATCTGCTGTAGTTTTCTTTATGTATTTTGTGCTTGAAGTTCATTGGGTTTCTTAACTCTATAAATTTATGTTTGCATCCAAGTTGGAGACATAGAGGCCATTATTTTTTCTCATTTTTTTGTGTGTTCTTCATTTTGCCCCCTCCTTCAGAGATTACAATTACACATATATTGTATCTCAGTTGTCCAGCAACTCACCAGTTCTGCTTATTTTTATTTTTGGTCTTTTTTTCTCTCAGTGTTTCTTTTGACATAGCTTCTATTGTTATAACTTCAAAGTCAGAAGTCTTTTCTTCTAGTGTCTAAAAACTGTTGAACTCATCCAGTGTTATTTTGGGCATTCTGGTTTTCATCTCTAGAAGTTCAATTTGGGTCTTTTTTATGCCTTCTGTATCTCTGTTTAAAATACACCATCTTTTCTCTATATTCTTGTACTTATGGGATGCATTTATAATGACTTTTAATATTCTAGTCTATTGATTCTATTATTAGTGTTATTGGAAAGGTTTTTCCTATTGATTGCTTTTTCCCCTCATTATGAGTTCTATTTTCTGATGTTTGCCATGCATGGTATTTTTTTTATTGGATGCCAGACATTATGAATTTTATCTTTTTGGGTGCTGCATATTTTTGTATAGCTATAAATATTTTTGAAGTTTGTTCTAGAGAAAAGCTAAGATACTAACAGACAATTAAAAACTTTAAAGTCTTCTTTTCATGTTAAGCTGCACCAGAGCAGGATTTAGCCTAGGGCTAAGGTTGTCTCATTACTGTGACAAAATCCTTCTGAGTATTTTTCCTGATGGCTTATGAATTGTGAAATTTCTCATTTTGACTAATAGGAACACAAAGTATTCCCAGATTGTGTAAACTTTAGGCATTATTCTCTTTAATATTGTCAGGTATTCTTTCCCAGCCTTTCTCAGGTATTCTTACCGGCACATAAATGTGAGGAATTTACCCAATTCCCAGAGGAATTAGAGAAATGAAAATCAAAACCACAATGAGATACCATCTCACACCAGTTTGAATGGCGATCATTAAAAAGTCAGGAAACAGCAGATGTTGGAGAGGATGTGGACAAATAGGAACGCTTTTACACTGTTGATGGGAGTGTAAATTAGGACCATGTAAAATTTTGGCTCATTCATTATCTCTCTTTGAAATAGCCAATTTCCCAGAGAAATTGGATAAATTCCTCACGTGTATGTGCTGGTAAGTTCCTTTTAAAGAAATGAAATCCTTTCCCACATTGGGAAGATTCTGTCTCACCTTGCTGGCTCTTGGCTATTTCAAGGAAGCAATCCATGGGACAAAAGAATCTGAACAGCAGCCCTTGAATCCCAGATCTCCCCTCTGACATAGTCTATCCAAATGAGAAGGAGCCAGAAAAAACAATTCTGGTAATATGACAAAACAAGGTTCCTTAACACCCCCAAGAGATCATATCAGTTCACCAGGAATGGATCCAAACTAAGACAAAATCTCTGAATTGCCAGAAAAAGAATTCAGAAGGTCGAGTATTAAGCTAATCAAGGAGCCACCAGAGGAAGGTGAAGTCCAACTTAAAGAAATCAGAAACGTGATACAGGATATGAAAGGAAAATTCTTCAGTGAAATAGATAGCATAAATAAAAAACAACTTCTGGAACTGAACACACACTTAGAGAAATGCAAAATACACTGGAAAGTCTCAGCAATAAAACCAAACAAGCAGGAGAATGACCTTAACAACTCAAAGACAAGGTTTTCAAATTAACCCTATCCACCAAAGACAAAGCAAAAATAACTTTTAAAAATAAACAAAGCCTCCAAAAAGCTTGGGACTATGTTATAGGTCCAAAACTAAGAATAACTGGTGTTTCCAAGGAAAAACACAAATTGAAAAGTTTGGAAAACATATTTGAGGGAATAATCAAGAAAAATTTCCCTGGCCTTGCTAGAGATCTAGACATCCAAATACAAGAAGCTCAAAGAACACCTGGGAAATTCATAACAAAAAGATTATCACCTAGGCCCATAGTCCTCAGGTTATCTGAAGTCAAGATGAAGGAAAGAATCTTAAGAGCTGTGAGGTAAAAGTGTCAGGTAACCTATCGAGAAAAACATATCATATTAATGGCAGATTTCTCAGCAGAAACCCTACAAACTAGAAGGGATTTGGGTCCTTTTTTTTCTTTTCCTTTTTTCTTTTTTTTTTCTTTTTTTTTTGAGATAGAGTCTAACTCTGTCACCCAGACTGGAGTGCAGTGGTGCAATCCCAGCTCACTGCAACCTCTGCCTCCTGGGTTCAAGTGATTCTCCGGCCTCAGCCTCCTGAGTACCTGGGACTACAGGGCACACCGCCACACCTGGCTAATTTTTCTATTTTTTGTACAGTTGGGGTTTCACCATGTTGGCCAGGATGGTCTCGATCTCCTAGCCTTGTGATCCACCTGCCTCAGATTCCCAAAGTGCTGGGATTAAAGGTGTGAGCCACTGTGCCCAGCTTAAGGTCCTATTTTTTAGTCTCCTTAAACAAAACAATGATCAGCCAAGAATATTGCATCCAGCAAAACTAACCTTCATAAATGAAGGAAAGATAGTCTTTTCCAGACAAACAAATGCTGAGAGAATTTGTGACTACCAAGCCAGCACTAAAAGAACTGCTAAAATCTTTAAATCTTGAAACAAATTTCTCAAAATACATAAAAATAGAACCTCCTTAAAGCATAAATCTCACAGGATCTACATAACAATAACTCAATTAAAAAAAAGGTATTCAGGCAACAAATAGCATGATGGGTAGAATAGTTCCTCACATATCAATACCAATATTGAATGTAAATGGCCTAAATGCTCCACTTAAAATAAACAGAATGGCAGAATGGATAAGATATTACCAACCAAATTTCTACTGTCTTCAGGAGACTCACTTAACACATAAGGACTGACATTAACTTAAGGTAAGTGGAATAAGTTATTCCAAGCAAATAGACACCAAAAGTGAGCAGGAGTAGCTATTCTTATACCAGACATAACAACTTTAAAGCAACAGCAGTTTAAAAAGAAAAAAAGGGGCTTTTTGTAATGTTAAAAGGACTAGTCCAACAGAAAAATATTACAATTCTAAATATATATGCACCTGACACTGAAACTCCCAAATTTATAAAACAATTACAATTAGACCTAAGAAATGAGATAGATAGCAACACAGTAATAGTAGGGGACTTTAATACTCCACGAACAGCACTAGACAGGTCATCAAGACAGAAAATCAACACAGAAACAATGGACCTAAACTATAACCTACAACAAATGAACTTAATAGATATTAATGAACATTCTATCCAACAACTGCAGAATATACATTCTATTCATCTTTACATGGAACATTCTTCAAGATAAACCACATGGTAGGCCACAAAACAAGTTCAGTAAATTTAAGAAAATCAAAATTATATCAAGTACTCTCTCAAATCGCAATGGAAAAAAAATTGGAAATCAACTCCAGAAGGAACCCTGAAACTCATGAAAATACATGGAAATTAAATAACCTACTACTCCTGAATAATTTTGGGGTCAACAATGAAATCAAGATGGAAATTTAAAAATTCTTTAAACCGAACAATAAGAGTGACACAGCCTATCAAAACTCCTAAGATAGAGCAAAAACACTGCTAAGAGGAAAGTTTATAGCCTTAAATGCCTACATCAAAAGTCTGAAGGAGCAAAAATAGACAATCTAAGGTCACACTTCACAGAACTGGAGAAAGAACAATCAAAACTCAAAACCAGCAGAAGAAAAGAAATAACAAAGATCAGGGTAGAACTAAATGAAATTGAAACAAAAAAATACAAAAAATAAATGAAATGAAAAACCTGGTTCTTTGAAGAGATAAATAAAATTGAAGAACCATTAGCGAGATTAACCAAGAAAACAAGAGAGAAGATCCAAATAAGCTCAATTAGAAATGAAACAGGAGCTCTTACAACAGATACCAGAGAAGTACAAAAGATTATTCAAGACTTCCATGAATGACTTTACTTGCATAAACTAGAAAACGTAGAGGAGATGGAGATGGATAAATTGCTGAAAATATACCACCCTCCTAGGTTAAACCAGGAAGATATAGAATCCCTGAACAGACCAATAACAAGCAGCGAGATTGAAATTGTATTTTTTTAAATGCCAACCAGAAAAAGTCCAGGACCAGATGGACTTACAGTTGAATTCTATTAGACATTCAAAGAAGTGGTACTAATTCTATAGACACTATTCCACAAGATAGAGAAAGAGGGCATCCTCCCTATATCATTCTGTGAAGCCAGTATCATCCTAATACCAAAACCAGAAAACGACATAACAAAAACAGAGAACTACAGACCGACATCTCTGATGAACATAGATGCAAAACTCCTCAATCAAATACTAGTGAACCAAATCCAACAGCATCAAAAAGATAATCCACCATAATCAAGTGGGATGCAGGGATGGTTTAACACACCCAAGTCAATAAATGTGATACACCACATAAACAGAATTAAAAACAAAATCACATGATCATCTCAATAGCTGCAGGAAAAGCATTTGACAAAATCTAGCATCCCTTTATGATTAAAACTCTCATCAACAAAATCGGCATACCTTAGGTAACAAAAGCCACATACAACAAACCCACAGCCAACATTATACTGAAAGGGGAAAAGTAGAAAGCATTCTCTTTGAGAACTAGAACAAGAGAAGGATGCCCGCTTTCACCACTTCTATTCAACATAGTACTGGAAGTCCTAGCCAGAGCAATCAGACAAGAGGAAGAAATAAGGGGCATTCAAATCAGTAAAAAGGAGGTGAAACTGTCACTGTTTGCTGATGATTTGATTGTATACCTAAAAAGTCCTAAAGACTCATCCAAAAAGCTCCTAGTTCTGGTAATTAAATTCAGCAAAGTTTCAGGATGCAAAATTAATATACAAAAATAAGTAGCTCTGCTGTACACCAGCAGTAATCAAGCTGAGAATCAAATAAAAAACCCAGCCGCTTTCAAAATAGAAAACAACAACAACAACAACAACAACAACTTAGGAATATACCTATCCAAGGACATGAAAGACCACTACAAGAAAAACTACAAAACACTACTGAATGAAATAATAGATGACACAATAAATGGAAACACATCCCATGTTCATGGATGGGTAGAATCAATATTGTAAAAATGACCATACTGCCAATAGCAATCTATAAATTCAATGTGATTCCCATCAAAATACCACCATCATTCTTCACAGAACCAGAAAAATAATCCTAAAATTCATATGGAAATAAAGAGCCCCACATAGCCAAAGCAAGACTAAGTAAAAAGAACAAATCTAGAGGCATCACATTACCAACTTCAAACTATACTATAAGGCCGTAGTCACCAAAACACCATGGTACTAGTATAAAAACAGTCACATAGACGAATGGAACACAATAAAGAACCCAGAAAAAAACCCAAATACTTACAGCCAACTGATCTTCAACAAAGCAAACAAAAACATAAAGTGGGAAAAGGATACCCTATTCAACAAATGGTGCTGGGATAATTGGCAAGTCACATGTAGAAGAACGAAACTGGGTACTCATCTCTCACCTTAAACAAAAATCAACTCAAGATGGATCAAAGACTTAAATCCAAGACCTGAAACAATAAAGATTCTAGAAGATAACATCAGAAAAACCCTTCCAGACATTGGCTTAGGCCAAGAATTTATGACCAAGAACCCAAAAGCAAATGCAACAAAAAGATAAATAGGTGGGATTTAATTAAACTAAAATGCTTCTGCACAGCAAAAGAAATAATCAACAGAGTTAACAAACAATCCACAGAGTGAGAGAAAATCTTCACAATCTATAGATATCCAACAAAGGACTAATATCCAGAATCTACAAATAACTCAAACAAACAGCAAGAAAAAAAAACTCATCAAAAAATGAGATAAGGAATGAATAGACCTCAAAAGAAGATATACAAATGGCCAACAAGCATATGGAAAAATGCTCAGCATCACTAATTATCAGGGAAATGCAAATCAAGTGGACAATGCTATACTATCTCACTCCTGCAAGAATGAACATAATCAAAAAACTGAAAAATAATTAATGTTGGTGTGGATGTGGTGAAAAGGGAACACTTTTACACTGTTGGTGGGAGTGTAAATTAGCACAATCACTATGGAAAACAGTGTGGAGATTCCTTAAAGAACTAACGGTAGATCTACACTTTGATCCAGCAATCCCATTACTAAGTATCTACCCAGAGGAAAAGAAGTCATGATACAAAACAAAGATACTTGCACATGTATGTTTATAGCAGTACAATTTGCAATTGCAAAACTATAGAACCAGCCAAATGCCCATCAGTCAACAAGTAGATAAAGAAAATGTGGTGTGTGTATGTATGTGTGTATATATACCATGTGATATATATGTGTGTATATATATGTGTGTGTATATATATCACATGGTATGTATATACATACACATAGTAACAGGATAGATTATGCGCGCGCGTGCGCGCGCGCACACACACACACACACACACACTATGGAATACCATTCAGCCACAGAAGGAACAAAATAATGACATTTGCAGCAACCTGGGTGGAATTGGAGACTATTATTCCAGCTAGAGGAACTCAGGAATGGAAAATCAAACATCATATGTTCTCACTCATGTGTGGGAGCTGAGCTGTGAGGATGCAAAAAGGCACAATAATGATACATTGGACTTTGGAGACTTGGGGGAAAGGATTGGGGGTGGCAAGGGATAAAAGACTACACAATGGGTACAGTGTATACTGATTGGGTGGTGGGTGCGCCAAAATCTCAGAAATCACCACTAAAGAATTTATTCATATAACCAAACACCACCTGTTCCCCCAAAAACCTATTGAAATAAAAAAAGGTTTTTTAATGAATAAAAGGCATCTGTGATGATTAACACTGAGTGTTAATTATACAACACTGCTCAAAGAAATCAGAGGTGACATAAACAAATGGAATAACATTCATTGCTCATGGATAGGAAGAATCAATATCATTATAACACCCCTACTGCCCAAAGCAATTTACAGATTTAATGCTATTCCTATCAAACAACCAAAGGCATTCTTCACAAAACCAGAAAAAACTATTTTAAAATTCATATGGAACCAAAAAAGAGCCTGAATAGGCAACACAATCCTAAGTAAAAAGAGAAAAGCTAAAAACATCATGTTACCCAATTTCAAACTATACTACAAGGCTACAAAAACCAAAACAGCATGGTGCTGGTACAAAAGCAGACACGTAGATGAATGGAATAGAATAGAGAACCCAGAAATAAGGCTGCACACCTAAAATCATCTGATCTTCCTCAAAACTGACAAAAAACAGCAATTGGAAAAAGACTTCCTATTCAATAAATGGTGCTGGGATAACTGGCTAGCCGTATGCAGAAGATTGCAAACATCATACATAGCATGCAGAAGATCCTTATATCATATACAAAAATCAACTCAAAATGGATAAAACACTGAAATGTAAAAACCCAAAACTACAAAACTCTGGAAGACAACCTAGGCAATACCATCCTGGACATAGAAACAGGCAAATATTTTATGATGAAGATGTCAAAAGTAATCTCAACAAAAGTAAAACTTGACAAATAGGACCTAATTAAACTAAAGAGCTTCTGCATAGCAAAAGAAGCTATCAACAGAGTAAACAGACAATCTACAGAATGGGAGTACCCAAAGAAAAAATAACAAATTTATTTTAAAAGACCAATAAAGGATTAACTAACAGATATGTCAACAATGGAGTGATGTCACCAAAATGCTGAAAAAAAGTAACTGCCAACTAGGTTCTATTTTGCAAGATAGCAACATCGTTTTTTCTTAAGTGAAATGAAAATATCATAATATACAATTACATCTTTAAGTGTACATTTCAGTGGCACTTAGTGCTTTCACAGTGTTTTGTGACCACCACCTCTGTAGTTTTAATTTTTTTCATCACCCTCAAATAACACCCTCTATCCATTTCTTCCCATTCCCTCCTCCTCCAAATTCCTGCAACCACAAATTTTCTTACTGTGTGTGTGGATTCACCTTCTGGATTTTTTTCATATAAATGAAATTATACAATATGTCTGACTTTGTTTTCCTTAGCGTAAAATTTTCATGACCTCATGGAAAATGGTAGGGAATTCTTGGAAAAAAGGGAATTTCCAAGAATCATTCCCTCCATCAAAGCAACTATTCAGCTACCAAAAACCATCAAAGTCAATTATTTTGTAATGCTGGAATCTAACCAAAAACTTACAGCAAACGGGAATGTTTAGTGAAAAATGAGGCTGGTAAATTTTGGCATTTTGCATAGCAGCTGTTATCTCTTATTCCTTTGTCCCATGGTAGTCATGAGGATGCTGATCCACATTTCTGCTATGGCTTACTTGTGCAGCATTGGCAATAAGGACTTTGTCCTCCAAAAACCGGGATTGTGTGTTTTGATCTGTCTAGTAGCTCACTGAAGGACTGGCACAGAAGCTTCATATTGTTTCAACACCTTCAGGGAAGAATGGCTTCCCTGGTGGCATCTGTCACCAAGGTAGAACCTTTAAAAGAATTTAAAGAAATAGATAGTACTTTTTTCTTTTCTTTTTCTTTATTTAATTTTTTATCCAGATATTTAAGGAAATTTTTTTCAAGTCACTGGCTGAACACAGAGATAAAGAAACAGACACATCAGTGATCACATATGATAACGAATATCATATGTGACATTTAACCCCCTAAGAGGGTTAGGGGGAAGGATGGAAAAATATTTAAAGAAATAATGAATGAAAACTTCCCAAATTTGAGGAAAGACACAAATCTACAGATCTAAGAAATTCAGTGTCTAAGAAGCTCAATGACATCCAAGAAGGATGAACTCAGAGACCTACACCAAGAGACCTACACCAAGACATATTACAATTAAACTGTTAAAATAAATAATCTTGCAAACAGCAAGAAAGAAGTGATTTGTCACATACAAATGAGGTAGGAGGTGGGGCTGAGACACCAGACCAGATTGAGGACTAGCTAAAACAGTGCTGGGAAGAAAACAGCTTTCAATCAGACACACCTACCAGTGTGCCACATCAATTTATCATTACCATGGCAACACCCAGGAGCTACTGCCCAATTCTACAGCAATGACCCAATGACCCAAAAGTTACTACCCTTTCCCTAGACATTTCTGCATAACCACTCCTTAATCTGCATGCAATTAAAGTGGGTGTAAATATGACTGCAAAACTGCCCTAAGCTGCTACTCTCAGCCTATGGGGTAGCCCTGCTCTGCAGGAGCAGTCATGGAGCTGTAACACTGCCAGAATTATAACACTGCCTCTTCAGTAAAACTGTTTTCTTCTGCCTCTGAATTGTCATTGAATTCTTTCCTGGACAAAGCCAAGAACCCTAGTAAGCTAAGCTCCACTTTGGAGTTCACCTGCCCTGCATCACAAGGAATCCTCATTGAGATTAATAACTAGTTTCTCATCAGAAACCATAGAGGCCAAAAAATCATGGGATGATACACTTAAAGTATACTTTTTTAAAATCCTGATCCCTTCACAAAACAAGCAGAGCAAATAGGATAGAAATAAAAAAGAGCTACGGACAACTCAACAAAGGTGGATGACAAGTGGGAGGGGAAAGATTAGTGATTATAAGATTCTCTTGGGCCTAAGAACCCTGAAAACTAATCAGGAAAATTTCCTTTCCAGGACAGAGTCCCACATTGGGAACAATTGTGAGCAATAGAATCCAAAAAAGAGGGGTGAAGGAAGTACATGAGTCCTACAATAGTGAGAAAGTAGGAAACAGGAAGTAGATTTCAAAAATCACTATGAGGCCATAATTTTGAAAAGTCCTGAGTTACAAAAGAAGAGAGAGTCTTTGAGCCCTGAAGCTAGGTAAACTATCCTGACAAACTCCCAGTCCCCTGCATAGTAAACTCCCCCCAAAAGTTCAAGAAAAGTCCCATCACTTGAACAGGAGCAACAGAAAAAGATTGTGCTCTATCCCATATCAAAATACCACAAGTATTTTCTGCTTAATGTCAGCAGTCTTCCTGAATATCAGACAATCTGCATAAAAATACTAATTAGGGGACATTTTCCCTTTATTTTGAATGGTAAAAACTATAAGCATTACATATTAGGGCCACTAAAACACCTAGGGTGTAAAATTTCATAAAGCACTCCCACTCAGGTTCACGGAAGTGTGATTAAGGTAATAGATGTTCTAGGTGATTTGTAATTTTTCATGCTTTTTCTGTATTTTTAACAGTTGTTTATAATTCCCAAGTAACATTTATCTAATCCAAAAATAATAACATTTCTGTTTTAAAAACATAAAGGACACTTTGGGTCTTGTTTGAAAAGATCAGTTCTTACCCTTAAAGACACAGGTCAGAAACACAGGCAAGTATATTGTTAAAGATGATGGTATAAAAATCTCCCATTCCAACAACCTCAGGAAGACATTAGAATACTCCGTTGCATTCTGAATATGAACATCAGAGCCTGAAGTTTCTGACTTCAAGACCAGGGCTTTTCCTCAGTATTGCTCTGTCCTGGGACTGTACCTTTTCTCTTTTTCTCTTTACTTTTTTTTTTTGAGATGAAATTTCGCTTTTGTTATGCAGGCTGGAGTGCAATGGTGCAATCTCAGCTCACCACAACCTCCACCTCTCAGGTTCAAGCGATTCTCCTGTCTCAGCCTCCCGAGTAGCTGGGATTACAGGCATAAGCCACTACGCCCACCTAATTTTGTATTTTATTTTTAGTAGAGAAGGAGTTTCTCCATGTTGGTCAGGCTGGTATTGAACTCCCGACCTCAGGTGATCTGCCCGCCTAGGCCTCCCAAAGTGCAGGGATTACAGGCATGAGACACTGCACCTGGCCTCTTTACCTTTTTAAAAAAATTTTTAGTTGACAGGTAATAATTGTTTGTGCCTTCCCTTTCATGTAAATTTTTGTTGTCGTTGTTGTTGTTTTGAGACAAGGTCTCCCTCTGTTGCCCAGGCTGGAGTGCTGTGGCACAAACACAGCTCATTAAAGCTTCTACCTCCTGGGTTCAAGTGAGCCTGCCACCTCAGCCTTCCAACGAGCTGGGGTCACAGGTATGTGCCAATGTGCCCAGCTAATTTTTTTTTCTTTTTTGTAGAGACAAAGTCTTGCAATGTTGCTCAGACAATCCTCCCTACTCACCTTCCCAAAGTGCTAAGAATACAGGCGTGAGCCACCACGTGCAGCCAATAGAAATTCTTTGATTTTTTTGATAGATTTTTTTCCCCAAGATAAATAGAAAGATTTTCCCCAGCCTTTTAATTTTTAAAAACTTTTAAGCTTAAGACACCCTTTTCTCAACCCCTCAATCTGGCCCTTCATGTTTGCTCAAAAGAGATTTCTAGAAGCCAATGTGAGAAAGCGGCACACTATATGATTCAAATTATATGACATTCTAGAAAAGGCAAAACTATGGAGACAGTACAAAGATTAGTGGTTGCCATGGGATGGAAAAAGAAAGGCATGAATAGTCAGAGTGTTTGGGTGAAGGAAAAAGGACAAGATGGAGGAAGGTGAACAAGAAGGCACAATCCATGTTGCTTCTGGGTTCTTCCTCACCAACATTCCCGCACGTAGGAAAATGCAGCCCGCCCCGGGAAGATGCAGATCAACCGAGCATGCGCCAGGTGATGTCAATCCGAAGAGATCCAAACTTACCCGGCCACGCCTACGGAGACGCCCCTATCACGCCCTTATCCTGCCCACTGCCCTCCCCTTTCCAGTACCAATGCATAAAAGTCTGCCACTGGCAGGAGCCAGCATGACTTCTTCGGCCCCCGCATTTGTGGACCGGAGAACAGCACCTGAGAGTGCCGGCGCGACTTCCTTGGCCCCCCACACCCGAGGACCAGAGAACTTCGCCCGAGAGTGTATGCATATTTGCAATAAAAGACTGCCACTTTCTTATGTACTTTGGCCTCATGTTTAATTACTTAGCTCTCCTAAATTAAGTTACATTAAATTAAATCAAAACAGTTGGTGCAGAAACCCGACCCAGGAGGAGACCCTTCCTCAACATCCCCTAGGGGTCTAACGAACCTCCTCCCCAGCGAACCAGCTCCCAACCCAACCAGCCACGAACACTGAACAAGTGTTCCAGCTTTCCACTGGTGCCGCTCTGAGAATTTCTTCTTCTGTGAGTACTCCCCTTTGTTAACCATCTCCGTCCATTTCCGTGTCCTTGGCCTAGAGTCGTACGTACGCCCAAGGACGTAGCCACCCTGTGGCGCAGTGAGGCCTTCAACCCGGAGACGTCCGTCTTGAAGTTCCTCAATTCTCCATTAGTGGCTCCAGGAGCCCCCGGTCCCCAGCAGCGGCAAAGGACGCTTTGCCACTGCGTGAGGTCGGTTTCCATTTCTGGTGGTTAAACAATCGGAACCTCACAATCGAAAATCCCTACGAACACCCCTTTAGGGTGTCTCCTCCAAAACTTGGAAGCCTTACATCTAGCTCAATATTTAAAACGAAAGCGGCTAATTTTCCTCTCCACTGTGGCATGCCAAAAACCCAGGAGGAGACCCCTCCTCAAGGCCCCCTAACGTCCGAGGAGCCTCCTCCTTCCACGCTGCGGATGGACCAGGACCTAAACATCACTTTCCACACCTCCAAGTCTCCTAGGGGTGAGTATCTCTTGCCTCCCTCTCATACTCCTTGGCCAGAAGTCCTGCGCAGGCCCAAGGATTTTTGGTCACCAGGTGACCCACAGGAGAGTTCCCAAAGGTAGAGACGTCTGCCCAAAGGAACTCCATTCCAGTCCATGTGAGACCTGTCCAGGACGGAGACGTCCGCCTGGAGGTAATCTCCATTCCGGCTCCAGGAGCCTCCCGGTCTCTAGTGGCTCCAAAGGACGCTTTGTAGCCAGGTAGAGTTCGGTTTCCGCCTATAGGCGAGAGAAAGGCAATAGGAAATCCCCAATCCAAAATACCTAGAGACACCCCTTTAGGGTGTCTTCTAACTAATCTCAAAACTTTACAATTACAGCAAGATCTTAAATGAAAGCGACTGATTTTACTCTCCACTGTGGCGTGGCCAGTCTCAACATTGAGACTGACAACCAGTCTCAACGGCC
>NW_012101614.1:73930-146898 GCF_000951045.1 Mandrillus leucophaeus | reverse complement strand
GCGCGACTTCCTTGGCCCCCCACACCCGAGGACCAGAGAACTTCGCCCGAGAGTGTATGCATATTTGCAATAAAAGACTGCCACTTTCTTATGTACTTTGGCCTCATGTTTAATTACTTAGCTCTCCTAAATTAAGTTACATTAAATTAAATCAAAACACAGAGCACAGAGGATTTTTTAGGAAAGGGAAACGATATGGTACCACAACGGTGGATATATGTCATTATATATTTGACAAAACCCATAGAATATAAAACACCAAAGAGTGATCCATAATGTAAACTACAGATTTTGGGTGACAATTGTCAGGCCTCTGAGCCCAAGCCAAGCCATCGCATCCCCTGTGACTTGCAGGTATAAGCCCAGATGGCCTGAAGTAACTGAAGAATCACAAAAGAAGTGAAAATGCCCTGCCCCACCTTAACTGATGACATTCCACCACAACAGAAGTGAAAATGGCCGGTCTTTGCCTTAAGCGATGACATTAGCTTGTGAAATTCCTTTTCCTGGCTCATCCTGGCTCAAAAAGCTCCCCCACTGAACACCTTGTAACCCCCACTCCTGCCGGCCAGAGAACAACTCCCCTTTGACTGTAATTTTCCTTTACCTACCTAAATCCTATAAAACAGCTCCACCCTTATCTCCCTTTGCTGACTCTCTTTTCTGACTCAGCCCGCCTGCACCCAGGTGAATTAAAAAGCTTTATTGCTCACACAAAGCCTGTTTGGTGGTCTCTTCACATGGACCCGCATGACAACAATGATGTGTCATTGTTGGTTCGTTAAATGTAAAAGTGTTATACTCTGGTGGAAGATGTTGATAATCAGGGAAGCTGGAAGGGAGGGGTGATATATGGGAACTCCCTGAACTTTCTGCTTAATTTTTCTGTGAACCTGAAACTTCTCTAATAAAATAAATTCTATCAAAAACATAAACAAAAAAGAACAGAGAATGAGAGAGAGGGAGATTTTTTACAAGAATGTATAGAGGTGCTACAAAGGATGACCAGATGGGAACTTTTAGATTCTGGAAGGGCACAGCAGTGCCTCAAAACTTTCATATGGATATGAGGTGTCATGCACACGGCTCCTATCTGAAAATCTAGTTCTTCTGGTCAACATCTTAGCAGTTTTCACCCTGCAGGCTTAATTAGACTTCCTCTTCCTTATGTCCCTTTCATTTTGAAAGCCCAGTGTTGCCCAGGGGGCATCTCCTTTGTATTTATGAGAGACCTGCATTCTCCCTGGCTCTGTTCTCTCAGGTTCTCTAGAGCTCAGGACCTCTGAGAAGAATGGAGCCCTCCTGGCTTCAGGAACTCATGGCTCACCCCCTCTTGCTGCTGTTCCTCTTCTGCATGTCTCTGCTGCTCTTTCAGGTAATCAGGTTGTACCAGAGGAGGAGATGGATGATCAGAGCCCTGCACCAGTTTCCTGCACCTGGTTCTATGGCCACAGGGGGGTAAGATGAGAAAATTTGTTGGGGAGGTTAAGGGACAGAAACATGAGGTATTTTTAAAAAACAAACAAACAAAAAAAAACAGCACAGGCTGGTGGGTCATTATGTAATATGCAAAATGCTTTCACACCAATCTCATTTTGATTTTTACAAAAATTCTATGATATGAAGAAGAAAGATATTGTTATTCCTATTTTACAGGTAAGAAAACTGAAGCCAAAAATAGAGATGCAACTTTCCTGTGCTACCCACCTCATAAATGACAGAAATGAAACTTGAACCCTGGTCTTCTGATTGAAGGCCAAAGTCTTTACTACTTTCAGGACTCTGGGTGTTCTACAGAGAAATAGACCAAGCCAACTGTTTTTTTTGTTTTGTTTTGTTTTGTTTTGTTTTGTTTTGTTTTGAGACAGAGGCTCGCTCTGTCGCCCAGGCTGGAGTGCAGTGGCCGGATCTCAGCTCACTGCAAGCTCCGCCTCCTGGGTTCACGCCATTCTCCTGGCTCAGCCTCCCGAGTAGCTGGGACTACAGGCGCCCGCCACCTCGCTCGGCTAGTTTTTTATGTATTTTTAGGGGGTTTCACCGTGTTCGCCAGGATGGTCTCGATCTCCTGACCTTGTGATCCGCCCGTCTCGGCCTCCCAAAGTGCTGGGATTACAGGCTTGAGCCACCTCGCCCGGCCTCAAGCCAACTGTTAACAGGAAATATACAAAGATGCTACAGCTTCTAATGAAGCTGGAAATAGGAAAACATGTAGCAAATTAGAAAGAAAAGTAGAAAGATGAGCAGCAACCACAAATTAGTAAAAGGCATGTGGGACTTTGCTGCTTTGGAGGCAGATAAAGCATGAGTGGGCATATCCAGAGCAAAGACGAGGTAGGGAATCGGTGGTGACTAAGGGTTTACCTTGTGCCAGGAATTTTATGTTTATAATCTCACTTAATTTTCACGGCAGCTTTGTGAAATATATTTGGTCTTCCTATTATACATGTGAGGAAATCATGGCCCTGATGACCTAGATAATGAATAAGTGTCAGATTGGGATTTGAACTTAAATCTCCAAAGCTGACGCTGGAGTGAGAAGACCAATCACTCAGCAACAGGTCCTGAGTACTTGCCCTGTGCCAGGAAGTTTCTGTGGAGGTGCTGGAGACACATGGAGAAAAAAACAATGCCTTCAGCAATTGTGAACCTGTCTGATGGGGTGGTGTCCACAGGCCCTCAACTTAGCACATGGTCCATCTAAGGGAAAGGGGTTCTCCTGGGGTGACAACATTTACTAACCAGTCATGACTTATCTTATGACAGTTTTACCCAGTACAGGAGTTTGAGGTGTATCATGAACTGATGGAAAAATACCCATGTGCCGCTCCCTTGTGGGTTGGACCCTTTACGATGTTCTTCAGTGTCCATGACCCAAACTATGCCAAGATTCTCCTGAAAAGACAAGGTAAAAACCAAGAGGGGCTTCCAGTACAGAGCAGCAACAAAAGAGTCTCAGGGTGTCTATTGCATTAGGGAAGGACAGCTTGAAGCATTTTTAAGGGAAATCCATCATTTGATACGTAGAAGGAAAGATTCCATGTCCTCCTTGACATCATAGTCAGGACTCTATTGAGGGCTGTTGTAGAGAATTCTCTGATCCATTTCCAAGCAACCGTCTCTCCCTACATCGAAAATTTTTCTGATGCTTCCATCACATTTACTTACCTCAGACCCCCAGGACTACCACTTACCACCACTGTGAACATACAGTGGGTTGGGGATGCAGAGGTGGTTTGCTTACAATTGGCTTAATGCCAGTGTTGCACAGAGATGAGTGTTCACCATAGATGCTTTGCCCATCAATGATGCCTGTCCTCTGGGAATGGCCAGTGCCAGGTGGAGGCTCTGGCAAGTGGACACCAGTTCTCCATCAGGTCCCTAGTGTGGGAATTCCATGGAATTGCAAAGCTGCTTCTTGGCCGTGGCAAGATGTATGTAGGATTCCCCTACTGGGCTTTCCTCAACTGCCTGTTGGCATGTAAGGCTGACCTTTGCCTCATTCTCCCAGCTACCTAGATGGCTCACTCAGTTATAAAATGCCTCCACAACTCTCTTCATGCTTCTGCAAAATTTCAAGCAGCCTATGGCTCTCTCATGTCACAGGTCACTCTGCCAGAATCACCACCTTTGCATCCTTGTTGAAAATGAATTGACAACAGATGTATGGGTTTATTTTTGGACTCTGATATCTACACTTAATGCCAGTACCACATTGTTTTGGTGACTATAACTTTGCAGTAAGTTTGAAATCAAGATGTATGAGTTCTCCAGCTTTGCTGTTCTTTTTCAAGGTGGTTTTGACTGTTTTGTTTCCCTTAAAATATCATAGAAATGTTAGAATTGGCTTTTCCATTTCTGCAAAGAAGGCCAATGTGATTTTCACAGGGATTCCATTGAATCTGCAGATCAACTTGGAGAGTATTGTCATCTGCACAGTATTGTCTTTCAATTTATTAACATGGATGTCTTTTTTCTTATGTACGTTTTCTTTAATTTCTTTCAGCAGTGTTTTTTAGTTTTCAGTATACAAGTCTTTTGTTTCGTTTGTTAAATTTATTCTTAAGTATTTTATGTTTTGATGCTATTGTAAATAGAGTTTTTTAAACTTTCTTTTCAGACTGTTCATTGCTAGTGTACAGAAATACAACTGATTTTGGTGTGTTGATTTTGTATGCTGCAAAGTTTCTGAATTTGTTTATTAGCTCTGACAGTTTTCTTGCAGATTTTTTAGGATTTTCTATATTTAAGATCATGTAATTTGTGAATACAGATAACTGTAGTTTTTCTCCTTCCAATTTGGATGGCTTTTTTCCTTTTCATTGCCCAATTGCTCTAGCCAGAACTTCTGTTACAGTGTTGAATGTAAGTTGTGAAAGTAGATGTCTCTGTCATGATCTTAGGGGGAAAGATTTGAGTCTTGCACCACTCAGTGTAATACTAACTGTAAGTTTTTCATATATGCCTTTTAGCATGTCGAGAAACTTTCTCTGTAATCCAAGTTTACTGAGTGTTTTTTATCATGAAAGGGTGTTGTGTTTTGTAAAATATTTTTCCTGTAACAACTGAGATCATCATGTGGTTTTTTTCTTCATTCTATTAAAGTGCTCTTGCATTCCTGGAATAAATCCCACTTGGTCATTATGTAAAATTGCCTAATATCCTGCTGGACTCCATTTGCTAGTATTTTTTGAAGAATTTTTTAATCTGTATTCATAAGGAATATTGGGCTATACTTTTCTTTTTTTGTATTATTTTGTCTGGCTTAGGCATCAGGGTAATGCTGGCATCATAGAAGGAGTTAGGAAGTGCTCCTTCTCTCCTTCTTCTGTTTTTTAGAAGAGTTTTAGAAGTATTGGCCCTAATTTATCTTTAAATGTGTGGTAGAATTCATCAGCAAAGCGCTCAGGTCCTGTGCTTTTCTTTATTAGCGATTTTTGATTGCTAGTTCATTCTCTTTACCTTACCAGCTATAGGTCCATTCAGATTTTCTACTTGTTCTTGAGTCAGTTTGGTAGTTCTTGTGCTTTCAAGAATTTGTCCAATTCATCTAGGTTACACAATTCGTCAGCATACAATTGTTCATAGTATCCTCTTTATTGACATTTAACATGGAAACATCACTTTTATTGACAGTTTAGGGCCACAATGAACAGACAGTTTCACTGAACAGAAATAGGACAGTCTCAAGACAACAGAGTATAAAATTGTAGGAAAAGGGTTAATATTCTTCACCCTCATCCTCTCCCTCTGTGCTATCTGCTTCAACCTCCTCATAATCCTTCTTAAGGGCAGCCATGTCCCCTCCTTCCTCTAGCCACTCATTCATATACCAGTGAACAGAGGCATGCTTATCATACATCAGGTCAAATGTGTGGTCCAGGCAAGCCCAGGCCTCAGCAACTGCTGTGGTGTTGCTCAGCATGCACACAGCCCTCTATACATTGACCAGGTCTCCCCCAGATACCTCACGGGGAGGCTGGTAATTAATACCAACCTTAAAACCAGTGGGATACCAATCCACAAACTGGATAGTAGGCTTGGTCTTGATGGTGGTGATGGCAGCATTGACATCTTTGGGGACCATGTACCAATGGTACAACAGGCAACAAGCCATGTATTTACCATGGCAAGAGTCACATTTCACTATCTGGTTGGCTGGCTCAAAGCAAGCATTGGTGATCTTTGCTACAGCAAGTTGTTCGTGATAGGCTTTCTCAGCAGAGATGATGAGGGCATATGTGGTCACAGGGAAGTGGATGCAGAGGCAGTGCACCAGTTTGGTCTAGACTTCTGTCAGATTAACATTCAGGGCTCCATCAAATCTGAGGGAAGCAATGATGGAGGACACAGTCTGCCTAGTTAAAGCTAGTGTAGGTTGGGCACTCAATATTAAGGTTTCTCCACAGATGTCATAGATGGCCTCATTATCTGCCACGAAGGCATAATCAGAGTGCCACAGGGTGATGTGGGAGATGAAGATAGAATTATACAAGTATAGCTGTGGAAATAATGGGGGGTTGGGTATGTGGAGAACTCCAACTTGGACTTCTTGCCATAATCAACAGAAAGAACATTCCACCAGCAGAGAAGTGAACCGAGAATAAGTCCCCTCACCAAAGCAGTAAAAAACCAAGAAATTCTGAAGACCTGTGCACTAGTCAACCATCTTGCAAATTCAGTCCAAGATGAGGTCAGTATAATCCCCTTGCCTATGCAATAGTGCCCTCAAGTATAGTTATAGGCAGCATCTTCCTTGCCTGTGATGAGCTGCCCAGGGTGGAAGAACTGGCAGTAGGTGCCAGTGTGAACTTTGTCAATGACTCCAGGTTCAACATCTACAAACACTGCCCTAGTCACATGGTTGTCAGCACCTGCCTCACTGAAGAAGGTACTGAAGGAGTCATTTCTTCCCACAATAGTCTTGTCTCTTGGCCTTGCCATCAGGCTAGAGGCCATGTTCCAGGCAGTAGAGATCCTAGCAGGAACTGCCAATCTGGACATCAGCCTAGCCAACGTGGAGCTGCACTCACATATGACAGGGACTTGTGAGGTTCTGCAAGGTTGAAGGAGGTGAAGGGACAGCAACAAGGATCTCCCACTAACAGACAACCATGGAGTCCAAGGGAGTAGTCCATAGTGTCCTCTTATAATCCTTTTATTATCTGTAATAATAAGTTGATAGTAATGTCCCTACTTTCATTTCTGATTGTAGTAACTTGATTCTTCTCACTTTTCTTGATAATTTAATTAAAGTTTTGTCAATTTTGTTAATCTTCTCAAAGAAATAATTTTTATTTGTTGATTTTTTTCTGTTGTTTTCCTGTTTTTATTTTATTCATCTCAGCTGTAATCTTTATTATTTCTTTCCTTCAGTAGTTTTGGGTTTCATTTGCCCTTCTTTTTCCAGTTCATTAAAGTATACAGTTAGGGTATTGATTTAAGGACTTTATTTTTTAAATGAAGATATTTAAGCTATAAAAATCTCATTAAGCACTGCTTTTGCTGACTTCCATAACATTGGGTATATTGTTTTCATTTTCATTTGCCTTGAAATATTTTCTAATGTCTCTTATGATTTATTCCTTGTCCCTTTGGTTGTTTAAGCATGTCTTGTTTAATATTCATGTTCTGTGAATTTTCATGTTTCACTTCTGATACTGATTTCTAGTTTTATTCTATTTCTACTTTTATTCTATGGAGAGGTATTTTTGTATGATTTCAATCTTTTTAAACTTATTGAGACTTTTTTTGTGACTTACCATATGATCTATGCTGAAAAATGACCCATGCGCTCCTGAGAAGAACATGTAATCTGCTGTTGTTAGGTGGAGCATTTAGAACATGTCTGCTTGGCATAATTATAGTGTTGTTCAAGTTCTCTATTTCCTTATTAATTTTTTGTATTGTTCTGTCCATTATTGAAAGGGATGTAGTGAATTCTCCAGTTATAATGTTAGAACTGTCTATTTCTCCCTTAAATGCTGTCAGCTTGCCTCATATACTGTGGGGTTCTATTGTTAGGTATATATGTATATATTTATAACTGTTATATCTTCTTGATGGATTGACTTGTTAACAATACATAATGTCTTTCTTTATGTCACAATATTTTAAAGTATATTTAACTGATAATCACCCTGCTCTCTTTTCCTTACTGTTTGCATAGAACACCTTTTCTACCCTTTCACTTTTAATCTCTTTGTTTCTTCAGAGCTAAAGTGAGTCTCTTGTAAGCAGCATATTAGTGGATCCCATTTTTTAGTCCATTCTGCCAATCTCTGCCTTTTAATTGAATAGTTTAACCCAGTTACATTTAAAATAATTACTAATAAGGAAGCACTTATTTCTGACATTTCACTGTTGGTTTTTTATATGTCTTATACCTTTTTTTAGAGATAGCATCTTGCTCTGTCACCTAGGGTAGGGTGCAGTGGTGCCATCATAGCTCACTGCATCCTCTAGCTCTTGGGCTCAAGTAATTCTCCCACTTCAGCCTCCTGAGTAGTTGGGACTATAGGCCTGCACCACCATGCCTGGATAATTTTTTCTTTTGTATAGACAAGGGTCTCACTATGTTGTTCAGGCTGGTCTCAAACTTCTGGCTTCAAACAATGCTTCCCCATCCGTCTCCCAAAGTGCTGAGACTACAAGTATCACCACTGTGCTCAGCCTGTCATATATATTTTATGTTCCTCACTTCCTCCATTACTGCCTACTTTGGTGTTTAATTAATTTTTGTTTTTTCGTATGGTGACATTTTTATGTTACTCTTCTCATTTCCTTATCTATATATTTTTAGTTATTTTCATAGTGGTTAATGTGGGATTACAATTAATATCTTAAAGCTATATCAACTTGGTTTAAATTAATACAAATTTAGCTCAATAGTATCCAAAAATTCTCATCCTATACATCTCCATCTCTATATATTGTTATTGTCACAGATTGCATCTTTATACATTGTGTGCCCATAACATAGATTTATAACTGTTGTTTTATGCATGTGTATGTATACCATGTAAGCAAAAAGAGGAGTTAAAAACCAAAGATACAATAATACTGACTTTTATGTTTACCTATGTAGTTACCCTCACCAGTGTTCATTTTTTTACATGGCTCTGAGTTACTGCTTAGTGATCTTTCATTTCAGCCTGAAAGGCCCACTTTAGCACTTCTTGTGGAGTAGGCCTATTAAAAACAAACCCTCTCAATTTTTGTTTATAGGGAATGTCATAATTTCTCTTTCATTCTTGAAGGATCATTTGGCTAAATATATAATTCCTAGTTGGCTTTTTTTCCTTTCAGCAGTTTGAATATTTCATCTCACTGCCTTCTGACCTCCATGGTTTCTGATTAGAAATAGGCTGTTAATTTTATTGAAGATCTCTTGTATGAGATGAGTCACCTTCTCTGTTCCTGCTTTCCAGATTTTCTCTTTATCTTTGGCTTTCAACAAATTGATTCTAATGTGTCTCAGGGTGAATCTCTTTGAGTTTATCCTGCTTGTAGTTCATTGGGCTTCTTTTCCTATAGATTCATGTCTTTCCTCAAATTTTGGATATTTTCAGTCATTATTTCTTCAATGTTAGTTCTCTCTCTTCTCTCTTTTGGGACTTCAATTATGCATATGTTAGTATGCTTGAGGGTATCCCACAGGTCTCTTAGGACCATTCATTTTTTTCATTCTGTTTTCTATTTCTGCTCCTCAGATTCAACAATCTCAATTGACCTATCTCCAACTGCTAATTTTTTCTCTCCCTGCTCAAATCAACTGCTGAAACCTTATAAACTTTTTGTTTCAGTTACTGTATACTCTAGTTCCGGAACTTTATTTGTTTCTGTTCACAACTTCTATGTCTTTGTTAATATTCTCTATTGTTCATACATCAGTATTTTGGTTTTGTTTCATCTTTGGCCGTGGTTTATTTTAGGTCTTTGAGCATATTTAAGACAGTTGATTTAAAGTTGTCTAGTAAGTCCAACATCTACGCTTCCTCAATAACAGTTTCTTTTCATTTATTTTTCTTGTGCATAAGTCATACATCCTTTGTTTCTTTTATATGCTTTGCAATTTTTTTTGTTTAAAACCGAACATTTCAAATGTCATGTAAGAAAAAAAGGAATAAAAGAAAAAAAGTAGAAAAGAAAATAAAAATATTCTCCAGGTCTTTCCTGGTTGGTTCTGTGTTGGGGCACACCTTTAGTATTTAATCAGGGCATTTACAAGTTTGCCTTTTTAGCTTTCTCTTTCTTCTTGCACTTTGTGTAAGGACTAGTCAGAGTTAAAAGCCTATGGTCTTATCATGTCTTTTCCAAGCATGCAGTCTACCCTGTGTATGTGTAGGTACCCTGTTATATGTGAGAACATCTTAAAGTGTTGATTCCAAAAAAAATTCCCATTCCTGGCTTTTCCTTCTAGGTTTCAGTGTGTTTATTATTGCCTCAATTATTCTTTTTTGTCCCAGGAAGCAGTGATAGTTCTTTTGCTTCTCAATGTTTTTGAGGAACACTTCCCTGCCCTGAGAGAATTCTGAGTTAGGTAAAACATAGGCAAGCCCCAGTCCTTTAGAAAACCCACACAGAGGTCAAAACAAACAAAATTCCTTGAGAACAAAGACCACTCTGCTTTCTCTAGGATCCAGGAATCAGAACCCCTTGAGAATGCAAGCTGCCATCTTCAAGATTGCCATGGCACTGGAGAGGGATGTGGGGCAAGGCTAAATTACAATGCCATTAATCTTTTCTATTCTTTTTCAGTGGCCTTTCTTCTGATTAAGTGCTCACTTGGTTGCTGTAAACAACTAACTGTCTTCCAGAATTCTGCTAAAGTTGACTATAACAGTTTTTTTGCCAGATAATTTTTGTTTTTGCTTTGGGGAGGGATGGCCCTGGACAGTTCCTAATCTAGCATTTTTGCTGATGTCACTCCTAGACATTATTTTTTAGGACCCTGGAATGTCTAGAGTAGAAAGGCTCATGCTTATTAGCCCTAAATGTAAACATACATACATTCTTCCCAAAATAGTTTTGGAAACATCCTTAACAATTCTATCAGTCTCTTTTAACCGTTTCCGAAGAAATGCCAGAATTATCTTCCAACAAGTAGATTTGGAGGATGAGAATGAGGAATTAGTTAAGAAGGGGTCCCAACTTTTGACAGGGAATAGGGAATATAGTCATGTCTTTAAGTGGATAGAGGAAGAGGAGGCTATCTGGTGTTGAAGGGATAGATCAGGTTTGGATTTGCTGGGGCCCTGAGGTGTCTGTGTGGTACACAAAGGGAAATGCCTAGAGGGCAGTTGTTTTATATTGAAGTCTATGAACAGAGAGAAAGACAGAGAGAATACCCTAGGGCCTGAGAGAATGAATGCCGTAAGGTATCTTCCTACCCTTAGAACTCAAGGTATTTTACAGGTTCATTTCACCTGGACTTCTGCAGAAAGTGAATCTCATATTAACAGTCCTCTCTTTTCCTAGATGTTCATATGTTTTCTCCCCCATTTTTACTTCCCTGTCTTTATCCCACATAAAGACATTGATGGCATGAATGAAGGATACTAATTCTTGTTTTCCAAAAACTGTAAAACCAAGGTTATGTCCCTTACCTTTTCTTCTGATTCATTTATATACATCTTTCTCAAACAAATCCAACAAGGGTAAAATCTACAATTTATCTCAAAGTCATGTTCCTGTGTCTAGCTTTACATGTCTGTGTCAAAAGAAATTGAAGCTTTAAAATGTTGTCAGAGAGTTCCCCAACAAAAACAAATGTGTTTTTTCAACTTACATCATGGGGTCATTTCAATTTCCACAAAGAAAATTATACTTTGTTTTCCACTGCTATTGACCTTGTAGCACCAAGTGCTGTGGAGAAAGAATAAATAAGTTCTCATTCTACTTCTGTGGCTTCCCTGGGATTCTAAGGGCTGAAAAACTAGCCTCCAACCACCTTGCACACTAGCTATTTGTGTTACTCCCAAGAAATATGGAAACGTACAAAAGTTACCTCTCATTTTAACTCGTGATTTTCACCTAATGCCATTTTTTGCCTCCTTTGTTCTGTTTTACAGATCCCAAAAGCACAATTATCCACAAAATCCTTGAATCCTGGGTTGGTATGTGTATTAGTCCACTCTCATACTGCTATAAAGATATAGCTGAGACTGGGTAACTTATAATGAAAAGAGGCTTAACCGACTCATGCTTCTATTGGCTATACAGGCTTCTGCTTCTTGGGAGGTCGCAGGAAACTTACAGTTGTGGTGGAAGGCAAAGGAAAAGCAGGCACACCTTCACATCGCCACCAGGAGTATGGGGGGAGACTGTTACACTCTTATAAACAAGCAGACCTAGGGAGAATTCTATCACAAGAACAGTAAGGGGAAAGTCCACCCCCATGACTCTGTCACCTTCCACCAGGCCTCCCCTCCAACACTGAGGATTACAATTTGATGTAAGACTGAGGTGGAGACTCAGAGCCAAACCACATCAGTATGTGTGTCTGATCCTTTCTCATCTGAGCCTGGTGGAGGTAGAGGTGTGGGGAGAGATTACTTTCCTGATAGACACTAAATGCTCCTATCTCCCCCACCTTACCACAACCTACACTCACTTTTGCTTCAGAAGCCTGAGCTCAATCCTGCCTTGTCCTTCATAGCGTCTCCTCTTATTCTACATGTTTGGGACTGGTCCTTTATTTCTGGTGTAGCTAGGGGTAGGGGTGGAGGAATAAGAAGGGGCCTGGAGGTCATATTCTCTCTGCCTCAAACCAACTGATGTCACTATCCCAGGTAGTCGCCACTTGAAGATCATGGAAAAAGAAGGAGAGTCCCTCAGCCTGCTAGCATGGACCTTATTGAGAATGGTGCCCTGGAAGAGGTTGCCATTGTGAAAGTTGCTTAAGATCATTCTTTCTCCTTTTCCCACCACACTTCCCCTCCCTTTTCTGGGCAACCTGCCTTTGCAGCTAAGCAAGTTCACACCAGGAGATTCAGGATCCGGGTAGTAGCCCCAGATCCCTGAATCAAATGTGCATGGGTGCCTTCTCTCCCTCTCCTTAGATTTTCCACCCTACAGAGATTTTAATATTATTCACCACAAATTTCATTATCAGTTTTCCCAAACTAATTGTCCCTGGAAAATCTTGCTCTTGAGGATCCCTTTGAAAGAACCCACTCTCCTAAACTAAGTCTTTTATGAACTCAGTGGAAATCTCAAACCCACTTTCCCAGCAGGAATGATAAAGAAAAGCCCCTTTAGTCCTCCATCATTGATCCTCAGCCTGAAGAGAAGCACAAAAGTTATGGAAAGAAAGCAGCACCTCTGCTTCAGTCTGTAACTTTGTGCCAGTCTAAGGCAGTATTTCTCAAAGTGTGGACCTGAACTAGCTGGGACCCTTGTTATAACTCAAAAGTCCTTGATTCTACCTCAACACCTAGGAATTGCTGGCTCTGAAGGATTAAGCCAAGGAATCTGCCTCTATGAAGCACCTCAGGTAATTCTCACCCACCCTAAATTTGAACTCTTATCCAGAGGCTGATGAATCTGACCATCAAATAGGATAGGATGGACCTTTTTTTGAGTTCATTGCATAAACAAATTTTCTGATTTGAACTTAATTCCCAAAGGGTTAGGTCTACTCCTGCTCATTCACTCTTTCAGAGCTCTGTCCACTCTAGCTTCTCTCCAGTGTCATAGATAGGGAATTGCACCCTGTGTGCCTAGTCTTTCTTCACTTACCTGGCCTGTGATAGAAACATTTGCCCCTCTCATTTCATAAGGTCAAGGACTTGTGACCCTGGATGGTTCTAAATGGAAAAAGCACCACCAAATTGTGAAACCTGGCTTCAACATCAGCATTCTGAAAATATTCATCACCATGATATCTGAGAGTGTATGGGTGATGCTGGTAAGAGGAGAAGACAGCATTCCTTCCTGGCCTCTGAAGTGAGGTGCTGCCAGCCATATGGCGAGAGAGACTCTGAGTTCCCTCTGAACCATGTTCACAGCAGTTTATGTGGGGTTATTTGATGTTTAGACCATGACCATCATCATCAGGGCAAGGACCCAGTCTTATATACCCAACACTTCTCACAGGGATGGACTCAGGGTAGGTGCTCAATGAGAAGTAGTTGAATGAATGAATGGGTGAGTCCAGTAGACTCACTACATTTGGAGAACACAAGGCCGAAGAGCAAAGACAACAATAGGAGTAGCCATCCCGACATACAGAAGTGTATCACGTTCAGGAGGTCAAGTCAGGAAAGACTTCCTAAGAAAGGTGGCAGGAGCTTAGTCTTGGAGAATGGGCAGGATTTCTAGAGACAGAGGGTCAGAGAAAAGACTGCCTTGTGGTCAAGGAGAAAGGGGAGCTTTAGCTTTGGCTGAGACAGAAGAGGGTGCAGAGATTTCACAAGACTATCTAGAACCCATAGAGAAGACACAGTTGTATGTCTCCACACCTGCCTTCTTGGAGTTTGGATGGCACAGACATGCCAGGTGGTTTTGAGCACAGCTAAGGTCTGTTTCAGGGGTCCTGAATGAGGTGATTGTGACAACTCAAAGACTAAGTTTCTAGGATCCCAGGCACCGAGTAAAGCAATTCTACACACAGGATCCCAATCATAGTCACAAAGACTTATTAATGATGCAGGAGTTCAGAGATATGGGTTCACCTAAACACTTCACCTTGGATTCATACTTGCCCCATGCTTTCCAGCGTGCCATGCTGTTATCCTTTATGACCCTCGTCACCATGCCCATGTCCCACTCCAAAATAAAAATCAAAGCAAAACATATAAATACAGTGACTGCCAATACTTTTTAAGCACTTACTATGTGTCAGGCTTATTATATTCTCTTATACTACTACACTCTTACAATTTTGCTATATTATCTCCATTTTGTTAGTAAGGATATTGAGATGCAGAGATTAAGCAGTCTGTTCAAGGTCACAAGGCAGGCCGGGTGCAGTGGCTCATGCCTGTAATGTCAGCACTTTGGGAGGCCAAGGTGGGTGGATGGCTTGAGCCCAGGAGGTCAAGACCAGCGTGGTCAGCATGGCCAAACCCCATCTCTACTAAAAATACAAGATCATAAGGCAGATTAGAGGAAGAGCTGGGTTCAAACTCAAGCCTCCTTGAGTTGGAAGAGCACACCCTGAACTGATGCACCTCTCTTCGAGTCTGAGGCTTCTTCCTGACGATGCCCCCTTCAGCCCGCTCCAACCAGTGCCTCTCCTTGCAATGCCCTTACCAACATCCAAACAGACACCACCCCCATTATCACTGACCTCTTGCTCTTTCTCTACTCTTCTTGGCTCCATGACAATTGCAATCTTTCAGAACATCTGATTTTAGTAAAGTGTTTGGAAAAAAGCTTTCAAATTGAATTATTTAATTAATTCACATTACAGAGTTATTAAAACAGCTTAACAGTGCATAAACATTTATACTGAAATGGAGAACTTCATTTCCATAAACATTTGGCTTTTGACAAAGTGAAATTCTCTGGGATATTGGCAGGTATGTCCAAGGGTATAAACACATCTGGATCCTACTCTATAGGTGAGGATTTTTGGTCTTGACTCTTAACTGCAAAATCTTTGAGAACAAGAATTATCTCTAACACGTCTCTTTTTTTTTTTTTTTTTTGAGACGAAGTCTCGCTCTGTCGCCCTGGCTGGAGTGAAGTGGCCTGATCTAGGCTCACTGCCAGCTCCGCCTCCTGGGTTCACGCCATCTTCCTGCCTCAGCCTCTCGAATAGCTGGGACTACAGGCGCCCACCACTACGCCTGGCTAATTTTTTTGTATTTTTGGTAGAGGCGGAGTTTCACCGAATTAAGCATAATAGTCTCGATTTCCTGACATCGTGATCCGCCCGTCTCCGCCTCCTAAAGTGCTGGGATTACAGGCGTGAGCCACCATGCCCCGCCATCTAATTCGTCTCTAAATTATCACTGGATCTGGGAAAAAAAACTTGTCAAGTATTAAATATTTCAGGGATCTTTTCCTAGAATCAAAAACCTCTGTTTATTTATGCTCTCTAAGGATGTTTTTGAATTCTTGTTTTTTATTCCATGTTTTGTCAGCTTAGTTTTTCCATTATAAAAGTTATATAAATTGTAGTACTGCAACTTAGGAAAAAGAGAAAAAAAAACCATTGCCGCACCCTTACAAAGTCACAAATAGCATCTAAGGCACAATATTCATTTTCAGTACCGACAAGGTGTTTTCTTTTATATGGTTGGCATAATACGGCAAATTCATTGTGTACACTTTGTATTTTCAAACCCCAACAAGCTCTAAAAGGGACATAAAATAACTTAGAAATTGGGAAAAGAGGGGCATGTGTATGATCATGATATTCATCTCCTGCCCCACAGCAAATGGGAGGAGCACATTGCCCAGAACTCATGTCTGGAGCTCTTTCAACATGTCTCCCTGATGACTGTGGACAGCGTCGTGAAGTGTGTCTTCAGCCACCAGGGAAGCATCCAGTTGGACAGGTCAGTGACAAAAGGAAGGTACTTGTTCACCAATAACTGTGTCACCCACTAACATGTTCCATCTTCCCTATTCCAGTACCCTGGGCTCATACCTGAGAGCAGTGTTCAACCTTGGCAAAATCTACCAGCGAATGAACAATTTCCTACATCACAACGACCTGGTTTTCAAATTCAGCTCTCAAGGCCAAATCTTTTCTAAATTTAACCAAGAGCTTCATCAGTTCACAGGTTAGTCCTGGGATTTACATGACCAGAGTCCACTATGAGACATCTGATTGTCTGAGACATAGACTTTGGTTATGGCTGCTTCTACTATGGACATAGGGCATGGCCATCATTCAGAAATGCTAATTTGTACCTCTTAAATGAATGTGCTACATAAATCCTAGGTAGAGAGTATATTATTGACTATATATCTGCATTTTAATGTTTGGAGTTAGAATTAATACAATCAGCAAAACATCTGTCTATCTTGCTTCATTTCTAATGGAGCAGCTTCAGATGTGAAGAAAAGTAAAAGTGAAAGGAAGTACATTTCTGTAAGAAGACAGAACAGGACATCTGAGCAAGTACTGAACATGCTTGGGTACTGCATACTATGCACAGTTTATCAAACAACACAGCACACCACTGAGTGTCCCTTTTGCATGAGTTTTTGGGGACTTAGGACATAGATAGCTTTGAGGGACCATAAATCTACCTATGGCAATACCCATTTACAATTGGAATATATTTCTGATTTATCATTATTATCTTGATAAAATCACCTTCTTTTTCTCTAATAATGCTTCTAGTCTCAAGATCTACTCTATCAGATACTAATATGATAACCTCTGCTTTCCTTTAGTTAGTATTTTGATAGTATATTATTCTATACTCTTTTTTTTTCTGTTTCTGTGTCCTTACATTTGAGGTTTATGTCTTTTTTTCCTTTTCTTTTTCTTTTTCTTTTTGTTTTGTTTTGTTTTGTTTTGAGACAGGGTCTCACTTTATCACCCAGGCTGCCGTGTGGTGGCACCATCTCGGCTCACTGCAGACTCAACCTCCCGGGTTCAAGTGATCCTCCTGCCTCAGCGCCCCCAAGCAGTTGGGACTACAGGCGTGTGCCACCACACCTGGCTAAATTTTGTATTTCTTTTGCAGAGGCAGGGTTTCACCATTTTGCCCAGTCTGGTTTCGAATTCCTGAGCTCAAGCAATTTGCCTACCCAAAGTGCTAGGATTACAGGCGTGAGCCACTGTGCTCAGCCAAGGTTTATTTCTCATATGCAGCATATATTTAGATTTTATTAATGTAGTCTGAAAATCTTTGTGCTTTAGTTAGAGCATTTAAACCACTTATATTTAATGTAATCACTAGAATATCTGGATTTAAACAGGCCATGTAACTATTTGTTTTCTATTTAACCGATTTTTATCCCTTCTTTTATTAATTGTGGGATCATTTTATATTATTACTTTTTCTCTTTTAGATCATAAGTTTAGTTTTTTATGGGTATGCTAGAAATTACAACACGCAGTCTTTGTTTATTAGAATCTAACATATGCAATTACATTAAGCACTTCCCTGAAAATGCAAGGATCTTATACCATTTGAACCTCTATTTACTACTTCCCATATTCTTAAATATTTTAAATATTGTTCTGATGGGTTTTTTAAATAATTTTTTTTTAAGTTCCGAGGTATATGTGCAGGATGTGCAGGATAAGGATAATAATTAGGGAAAAATTACAAAAATTAGAATTTTACAACCAGAATTCCACATTGTGGTTGCTGCAGTATATAGTTCTTTTGCAAAAAGTAGCATAACTATAACAATTCCCACAAGAGTGGCATAGTAAATAATTTCCATTGAAAACTTTACTTGCCAAGACATAACATTTCCCTCTGGGGATGTACAAAGTTACAAGTGTGATTCTATGAATAATTAAAATCTCCCTGCAAATATGCACTAAAAAGAAGTTTTAGTATCTGGTGATGAACTTTGAGAGGAAAGGTTAGAAATAATAAAAAGTATCTGGTGAGGTAGGAGAGGGACTGAGTAAGATGAGTAGCCCTCACTCAGTTACTTATCTTTTATGATTTTCAGCTTACGATGCTCTATTTCTTCACACTGATATTTATGACACTCCTCTGAGCAGTCAGGGGTTGCTCCCTCAGCTCTTCAGGCTTTGACTTGAGTGTGATGTATCCAGGAGTTGATTCCTGTAAGCTTTACTGCTGAGGGGGTTGAAAGAAGAACAGTGTACGGCCTTTTCCAGCTTGACATAGGGAAGGAGACAGCTGAGAGTTTTCACCAATACCAAATTTCCTGGGTTAAATAAAGGTGGTTCTATTTCCTGGGATTTGGTTCTTGCTGGTTGTGTTAATTTCTATTGGAAGTGAGCTAGAGAGTTTACATGCTTAACCAATTGAGAAGTTTCCTGCCTGAAACAGTCTCTGAGCACATTGATAAGTTTTTTGTCCTTTCCCAAGTGAAAAGCTTGGCAAAGGATTTTAAGGATTTTCCGTTGGCTGGAGGCTGGCAAATAGAGTTTGCCATCCTGACTGTAGCCATCCTGACTGTAACCATACTGAGAACCGAAAAGTATGCCCTTGAGAAGTGGCCTATTTTATTTCTGCGGGGGAATACTGGGGCTTAATTTCTCTTATGAAGCCTTCCTAAATTAGAAGGGGCCTGAAGTATGTTGATGCCCTGAGGCTTCCTTGCCTTTGACTTAGCTGCCTGATCAGCTAACCTATTTTCTTCGGCTACTTTATTTGTTCCCTTTTGATGTCCCCTACAATGCAACCCTCCTATTTCTCGTGGAAGGAAAACTGAGGAAAATAACCTGCTAGTTTTGTGGTGATATTTTATAGGAGATCCATTGGTGGTCTTCGTTTTAAATGGCAGCATGAGCATGGAGAGCTAAGAAAGCATACCTGGAGTAGGTATAAATATTAGTTGCCTTTCCTTGCTTAATTCAAGTGCTCTTGTAAGAGCTATTAGCTCAGTTAATTAAGTGTTTGTGCCTGGGGAGAGACATTATTTAGAGCGACTACTGCTTATCCTGCCTTATGTACTTCTTGCTTTACTGGCTGTTTGTTAGCTAAGCGCTCCCCCTAGAGGACAGTGATTCTGCCTCATCATGTGGCATGTAAACAGGTAAACTATTTCCTAGGGTCAATTTGGAGGCTTTTTTTTTTTTCACTCATAGAGCAATTATGACAATGGTTTGGAAGCACGTGTACACAATAGGTTCTTCTAACTGCAACTAAGGTTAAGAAAAATATTGGAATAGAGTTTTTCCTGAGATGCCCCTTCCGGTCGTTCTATGGGAAGAGGGGAGGCCTGGATTTAGAGGAGAGAAAGGAGACTGGCTCTAGTGTTTAGAAGGAGGTCTGCTTTCCTTCCTTTAATTTCCAGAATCACCCGGGGCTCCTGTGCTGTAATGGCAGTTTGAGCCACTGGAGTTGGCATTTGAGCCCCAGAACCCATCAGTCCTGCTGGACCATCTGTGAGAGTGGTCCTGAACGCAGTGGCCTCCACCTCTAGGGGCAGTTCCATCTCCAGTGATCTCCGCCACAGGCTGGACAGGGTCCAGCTGGCTTCGTCTTGCTGCCTGGGCATTCCTTCTTAAAATGCCCTGCCCTGCCACACTGATAGCAACTAGTGGATGCACCTCGGGGATCCTGGACCTTGCAAGCCTGCAAAGCTGTTGCTAGAGCTTCTGTCCTTCTCCTGAGCTTTCTTTCTTTCTTTTGGGCCTCCCCCAGTCCCTATTACAAAAGACCGAAGTGGCCACCTTCAGGAGGCTCCCTAAGGTGCTATCTGGTCCTATAGCTTGCTTCTGTACTTTCCTTCTAATATTGGGAGCTACCTGTGTAATAAAGTTGTCCTTCAGGGTGAGCTGCCCCTCAACTGAATTAGGGGATAAGGAGGTGGGTTCTAGTACAGCCTCTCTCAGTCTTTCCATAAAGGCTACAGAATTCTTATCTGACTTCTGGTCTATTATAGACAGTTTCGAGTAATTGAGACGGTTGGTCCTGGTCTTCCATAGACCTTCTGACATGCATATTAAAAAGCACTTCCTTTTCCATTTATCTTCTGAGTTATTGGGGTTCCAATTAGGGTTGTTAACCAGAATTGCCTCTCTCCCAATTGGAAATGGAGTTTTTGCTATTTCTTCACTTTCCCTATCTGCTTTCTTCCCTTTTGCTGTATTATAACAGATATATTGATCATCTCCAAGATTCTCTGCTGCGTGCAGAGCTGCCTGCTTGTTCGCTGCTGTGAGGGTCGGGTTTAGGAGCAGCATAACATCCCTCCCTGTGAGGTGAAATACCTGAGTTAAATTTTGGAAAGCCTCTATATACCTATCAGGGTCATTAGAAAATTGGCCTGTCTCTCTTCATTTGCCTAAGGTCCTATAATGAGAAGGGAACTTGAAGGGGCCCCAAGTAATGGGAATCCTCAGACAGTTTCCCTGGAGGTTACTTCTCTAATTTGGGGGAACTATTCTTTTTTGGGCCCGCCTGATATGATTGTTAAAAGAGTTGGGTTGGTCTTACAATGTTTGCAAAGGTTTAGTAAAAATGCCATGCACTTGTGCAAAAGAAAATGAGTTGCTTTTCTTCTTGAAGTCCTGAGGTTAAAGAAGTTCCAGTGTCTCAGAGTGCACTCCAGAGGGGTGCAAGCTGAAGATAACCTGTTACCCATCTAGAAAAAGATGTGAGAGTTCTTTTAGTCTCCTTCCTTTCCATATGACCCAGGGTGGAGGACAAGACAGGGGAGCATCCTTCTGGCTGTTTTCCCTCCCTGGTTCTTGGGTCTCGGTGCCCTGTTAAATATGCCATCTATGGTTAAAGGCATGGTCCTCCGAGCTATGGAACCGGATGAACTAAGTGATGCTTTACCCACACAACCTTAGCTTATCCACCTTGTGTATTTCCTCTTTTGCCTTCCTACACCCTGTGTAATCTGCCTGGCTCCCCAAAAAATGAGACTGTGTCATTTTTGCACAAGCCTCCTTTAATGGAGGCAATGTGCCAAATTGCATTTACCTTAGAAAAATGGTTCTGATTAATTTCTAAACTTAGAATCCCCTTACTAAGTACCATTTTAATAGGAAACAGACTAGATGCCTTAAAAGAACAAAGGAACTGAGTGGCTATTTTCCTGCTGATGGGACAATATTGAGACTAAAATTTGGCTATGGAAGACATTTTACTCCTAACTGCTAAAGGCAGAACTTGTGTGCCAAGCACCTTCAATCTTTATTATAAATAATATCTTTATTTAAGGAAGAGAAATGGTGGCTCAAAAAGTGAAGTCAACTGCTCAAGATGACATGCCTAAAACTAATAAAGCCAGGATTTAAGACAATTCTGGTTCAGTCCAAATCCCATGCCGTTTCCATTGTACCAGATGACACCATGTGAACATGGTGTTCACATCATCATTTTCCTTCATCATCTCCAAGTGTTCAATAAATATTTGCTGAATTTAATTGTGCTGAATTATGTGAGGGAACAAAAATAAATAAATACTCTGTGAGGGAACAAAAATAAATACTCTGTGAACTCAACTTTCATTGTTTTGGCTACCTTTATCATGTGAAACACAAGTCTTCCTAAACCAGGACTACTAAGAACAGGGCACTGCAAAATGAGGTGGATTTGGAAGTGACCTAGAATTGCCAGGAACTAATGACTTGTTAAAAAAAAATTATTTTCTGCTGAGCATGGTGGCTCATACCTGTAATCCAGCGACTCAGGAGACAGAGGGAGGGTCACTTGAGGCCAGGAGTTTGAGACAAGCCTGGGCAACATAGCAAGACCCCATCTCTAAAAAAAAATTTAAAAACTATCCAGGTGTGGCAGCAGTGCCTGTAGGCCTAACTACTCTGGTGGCTGAGGTGGGAGGATCACTTGAACAGGAATTCAAAGCTAATGATGCCACTGCACTCCAGTCTGTGTGACAGAGCAAGACATCGACTCTAAAAATAATAATAATAAAATAAAATCACATTTTCTGATTAGAAAAAATAGTACACATTGTTTTTATTTTTAGTTAATATCTTTTTTCTTTTTGATTTCCAACTCTTAAGTTCAGGGGTACGTGTGCAGGATGTGCAGGTTTGTTACATAGGTAAACGTGTGCCATAGTGGTTTGCTGCACAGACCATCCCATCATCTAGATACTAAGCCCAGCACTCATTCTCTTTTTTTTTTTTTTTTCAACGGAGCCTCACTCTGTCGCCCAGGCTGGAGTACAGTGGCACAATCTTGGCTCACTACAAACTCTGCCTCCCAGGTTCAAGCGATTCTCCTGCCTCAGCCTCCCGAGTTGCAGGGACTACAGGCATTGCCACCAGGCCTGGCTAATATTTTTGTATTTTTAATAGAGACCGGGTTTCGCCATGTTGGCCAGGCTGATCTCGAACTCCTGACCTCAAATGATCTGCCCACCTCAGCCTCCCAAGGTGCTGGGATTATAGGCATGAGCCACCATGCCTGGCCTCATCAGCTATTCCTGATGCTGTCCCTCCTCCCAGCCCCCACCCTCCAACAGGCCCCAGGTGTGTTGTTCCTACACCACGTGTCCATGTGTTCTCATCATTCAGCTCCCACTTATAAGTGAGAACATGTGGTATTTGGTTTCTTTTCCTGTGTTAGTTTTCTGAGGATAATGGCTTCTAGCTCCATCCATGTCCCTGCAAAGGACATGATCTCATTCCTTTTAATGTCTGCATAGTATTCCATGGTGTATATGTACCACATTTTCTTTATCCAGTCTGTTATTGATGGGCATTTAAGTTGATTCCATGTCTTTGCTATTGTGAATAGTGCTGCAGTGAACATACGTGTGCACTTATCTTTATAATAGAATGATTTGTATTCCTTTGGGTATACACCCAGTAATGGGATCACCGGGTCAAATGGTATTGCTTTTGGCATCTTTGTCATGAAGTCTTTGCCCACGCCTTTGTCCTGAATGGTATTGCCTAGATTTTTGTCTGGGGTTTTTATAGTTTTGGGTTTTACATTTAAGTCTTTAATCTATCTTGAGTTGATTTTTGCACATAATGTAAGGAAGTTTCCATTTTTTCCATACGACTAGCCAGTTCTCCCAGCATGATTTATTACATAGGGAATCCTTTTTCCATTGCTTGTTATTGTTGACTTGGCTGAAGATCAGATGGTTGTAGGCGTGCAGTCTTATTTCTGGGTTCCCTATTCTGTTCAATTGGTCTCTGTGTCTGTTCTTGCACCAGTACCATGCTTTTTTACTTACTGTAGTCTTGTGGTATAACTTGAAGAGGACTGCAGCTTTGTTTTGTTTGTTTGTTTGTTTGTTTTCTTAGGATTGTCTTGGCTATTCAGGCTCTTTTTGGTTCCATATGAATTTTTTTTTTTTTTTTTTTTTTTGAGACTGACTGTCACTCTGTTGCCCAAGCTGGAGTGCAGTGGTGTGCTCCCAGCTCACTGCAATCTCCACCTCCCGGGTTCAAGTGATTCTTGTGTGTCAGCCTCCCGAGTAGCTGGGATTACAGATGCCAGCCATCATGCCTGGCTAATTTTTGTATTTTTAGTAGAGATGGGGTTTCATCATGTTGGCCAGGCTGGTCTTGAACTCTTGACCTCAAGTGATCCTCCTGCCTCGGCCTTCCAAAGTGCTGGGATTACAGGCTTGAGTCACTGCACCCAGTCCCATATGAATTTTAAAACATTTTCTAATTCTATGAAGAATGTCAGTAGTACTTTAAGGGGAACAGCATTGAATCTATAAATTGCTTTGGGCAATATGGCCATTTTCATGATATTGATTCTTCTTACTCAAGAGCATGGAATGTTTTCTCACTTGTTTGTGTCATCCCAGATTTCTTTGAGCAGTGGTTTGTAGTTCTTCTCGAAAAGGTCCTTCACTTCCCCTGTTAGATATATTCCTAGATATTTTATTCTTTTGTGGCAGTTGTGAATGGGAGCTCATTCATGATTTGGCTCTTGGCTTGCCTGTTGTTGGTGGAAAAATAGTACACATTAATTGTTAAACAAAATTAAACAGACAGTAAAGGAAATTAAAACTGCCTGCAATCCCATTTGGTAATACTACTATTTTCCTTCAATATTTTGTCTATTCAACTTGTATATTTTTAAATTACTATTATCTCACATATACCTATGTAATACATTTCTAATACTGCTCTTTTCACCTAATATTAAATCATGAGCTTTTCCCTTATCATTAAGAAGTTATTCAAAGACATAATTTTAGTTACTACATAATGTCTCATTTTATGGGCGGTCCATACTTTATTTTACCTTTCTCTATTTTTGGCCACTTACGGTCTTCCCTTCTTTTGACTATGGTATTAAACATTCTTGTACATAAATCTCTTGTGCAATTTTTAAACATTTTCTTAGAGTTTATTCCTTTAAGTAGAATTAATAAATCAAAAAATATGAATGTCAGTGGGACTCTCGATTTATTCTGCCAGTGGAATTCTGTTGAGTCATTTCTTTTTACATCGCCTGGTGTTCTGTTAAGGTTTGAAAAAAGTAAAATAGAAAAATATATGCCAAATTAGTTGAATTAATTTTGAATTTAAAACACTTCTTGTATCATCATTGCTATAATTGAAAAAGATAACAATCCATAGCCAGCTTTGATAAAGATCATCACTGTCATTTTTTAGAGCAAAAACATCAAAGACTTCTCTGAAGCAGATCTCCAGGCTGAAGTGAAAACGTTCATGATTGCAGGACATGACACCACATCCAGTGCTATCTCCTGGATCCTTTACTGCTTGGCAAAGTACCTGAGCATCAGCAGAGATGCCGAGATGAAATCAGGGAACCCCTAGGGGATAGATCTTCTATTACCTGGTAAGATCTGTATGCCTATTTCATCCTGAATTTTCTTCTTATACATTTGATTATTTCTCTCTTCTGGTATCAGTGAGTTATTGTGCATTGAGATAGTCTGTGTGCATTTGAGAGGGTAAGGGTGCAGGCTAGAGTCCTATGTTATTTAAAGATTATCACTAGTTTTTATATAGAAAAACATTGTGTCAGTCACACAGTATTCAGTATGCCCTATTTTATTCCTTTCCTCACTTCAGGCAATGGTACAATTGCGGAAGGAATAGTCTGCCTGCCTTAATTATGTCACGGAAGGCAGGAATATAACAAACCCCTCTTTCTCCAAGATGCAAATGGACTTCTTAGGACTCCAGCTTTTACCACCTTAGATTGCCCAAGTAAGATGTTCAATCACTTGACATGAAAGAGAATTCACACCCCTCTTCCTTATCACCATCTCTGAACCTTAAACACTGCCACCCCACAATTATGATTATCCTTGAGATGCTGCGTATTTATGGTGTTAATAAAACTAAACTGATCATGTTTTAAAAACTTTTAAAATGGTGAAACATAGAACACATTCAAAAAGTACAGGGAACAGATGTACAGCTTAAAATGTTGTCTAACAGCCATATAGTTGCAACCCTGGTTTAAAAGAAAAAAATTGCACATGACTAGCACTGCTAAAAACCTCATGCCTGCCTTCCCATCACAAACCCCCTCTCTTTCTCCAAGATGTGAATGTTTTCCTGACTTTAATAACATACATTCTTTGTTTTTGTTTATGGTTTCGTTGCTGCCATGCAGGGTGCCCTCCTTAGATAGCTGAGCACAGTTGCTTTTTTTTTTTTTCTTTTTCAGTCTTCCAACACTTACAGAAACAATTCCTTGTGTTATATTCCTCTGTTTGAACTACCTACTGCAGTTTCCATTTTCCTCACTGATCCTTAAATGTAAGAGTTGCATTCATATAAATTACTACTACAGACCCCACAGTGAATGTCATGTAAAGAAGACAAAACTCATCTTCTTTTAAGAAATACATAAAATAACCTGTGTCTACCAATCACTAGCAGCTCTTCCTGTTCTTTCCCCATCCCAGCCCTGCATTTCGGAAATGCACATGAATGGAATCTTTGAAAATTAAATATTGATTTCCCATTTACTGACACACTCTTTCTAGATTATTTTATTTTCCTATTGAATGATTTCCATTAAAATGTTTTATAATATTATGTTAAGCATTCAAATGTATGCTAATCCAGAGACTTAAAATTTCTTTTAGGAATTGGAAAAATTAGGTAGACTGGACAAAAGATTGCATCAAGGCAGTGCCTTCCGGTAAGGGATACCATCTTGTCTCTATGGATGCAGAAAAGAGCACAGTTGTCCATGATATCTTCTAAACCAATAGAAAGATAAATTTCCCTGGCCCCCAAAGAGATCAGAACAATAAAGATGCTGTTTTCAAATAGCAAATAACACAGGAAACCACAAATATGGAAATAAAGCCAGAAGGATATGTCTCAGACTCCCATAAGGAAACAAAACTTTATTGAATGTCTACTCTATAACAGACACTATACTATGCCTTTACATAAGAACTCTCCTTTCATCTTCTCAATAACATTATGAATGAAGTGTTGCTATGGTCAGTTTGACAGGAGAAAACTACAGCTCATGGAGATTATTCAGCTACTAGGAAGTGGAGCCAGGATTTGAAATCAAATGTGACTTGAACCCTAAAACCCAAATTTTCTAAAATTTAGCTTGTGGGAGTAGCTGCAGAAGACAGTTGGTTCCAGGGTGACTGCCATGAACACCCTCAGGTCTCCACATGTTGACTCTGTGGTAGTGGATGTTAGTGAAAGCCTTCATCTGACTTGCCAACACCATAGACCCAAAACACTGGGGACTTAGAAAGACGTGAGAACTGTCTCTAAATACATAAATAGTTGCCAAGGCTCCAAGAGTTTTGGGTCTGCTATTCAATGACTGAGAGATCTTGGGTATGTCACCTGATCTCGTTGAACTCCTCTTTACTCATCTGGAATTGAGTGTAACAATAATACTACATACATCACAAGGCGGGTGGTACAGATTCAATTATATAAAAGTAATAAAAGAACTCTGAAAACTATCAATTTATAAAGAAATTTTGAGTGTGCCAATGGGCAAAAGTCATAAGAAAGGTTTGGGTTCAGTATTCTGAAACACTTTTGTGAATGATAGCTGCCTAAGGATGGAATGACTTGCTTCCTGAGCTAATGGGTGCCTCCATTACTAGACAGGGACATTGCCAAAGTTCTTAATACTTAGGCAGAGGAAGGGCTCTCAATTGGGTCTAGACATGGGTTCATGGTTGACCAATGCCATGAAATCATAGACACATTGTTGGTGCTAGGAGCATGTACAAGTTTCTGGAGAAGATTCATGATATTCTTCCTATTTGGGAAAATGTCTATGATTCAGAAAAGGTAAAAAATAAAAACAACACTTGATATAACTGGCAACTTGGTTGGACATATTATACTTTATGGAAAAAGTTTAAGGTTACTGTTCAAGAAACTGAGCACTCTTTTTTGCTTCTGTGTCACCTCCCAGTTGAGGGAACAAGAAGAAAGAGTCACAGTATTTTGTCCAAGCCTATGTGGCTCCTTCAGGATGCTTGCCCACCCCCTCCATTTCTGGTTTACAACTGGATATTTGGTAATGAAAACTACTCCTTTCTTTTCTCATGAACCTCTTAACGGTTTTTATAAAAAGTAACAGAATGGGAAAAAATCACAAAGAAGAGTTATAACCAAGGATTATTATCCACAATATATAAAGAACTCATAAAAATCAGTAAGAAAAAGACAACTCTATAGAAAAACAAACATAGTGTACAGATAAATCACAGAGAACAATACAAAGATAAACATAAATGGCCAACAAATGTTTTTAAAATTTTAAATAACTTAAATATTAAATAAGGAAAATAGTTAAATAAATTACAGTACATTCTCATTACAGAATACCATGAAACCATGATAAGGAATGAGGTAACTTTTATTAAGTGAAAAAATCAGTAACAATATAGGTATTGTCCAGCAATTTTCCATTATTATTTTAAACAGCCCTGAAACAAACAGTAGAAATATACTGTTTGTACCAAGTAAAAGCAAACCGATCTTGATTATCAGGATAGACAGGAAATGAAAAGAAAGCACTGATCACACCAGTAACAGCTGACAGCTTACTTTAACAAAAAGGTCCTGTATAGAGGAGTTTCAACAAGATAATAATTCATTTGTCTCCTACATAAACGTCTTTCGAAGTTAGATGGTCCAGAGGTAGTCAAGTAGTTTGCTCTACAAGGTCATCCTGGCACCTAGGCTCCTTCTACACTGTTGTCCTGCTCTTTTCAATATATGGCTTTCAGTGAAAGATCTAAGATAGCTGCTCTAGCTCCTACCACCAGTCGCCTTTACGAAAGTGGGAAGGAGATAAAAGCAAAAGGGAAGGCATGTACTTTTCCTTTTGAAGATATTAGCTGGCTGTTGTACACATCACTTCTGCTCACAGTTCTGCTCACAGTTCTGCTCAAAATCTAGTCACATGACACATCTCACTGAAAGAGAGGCCGGGAATTATGGCAACCACGAGTTCAGCTAACATTTCTATTTCTGTAGGAGTGGAGAAAGAATGTTCAAGGGACGTTGAGTCACCTTTGCCACAAATAGCTTATGTTTTAAACATGGACTGGGATGTGTCCTTTAAAATAGAAGCAGTATAAAGGGTAGTATTGACTAGGTAGGGTGTCACATCATTTACAGTTCAGTAATCAAGAGTCATTCAAATTTCCCGCAGGCCATCTGAGTTAATTTATAAAGAAAATAGCAAGGCTCACCACAAATATAATTATTGCTGTAAGTTCTAGAATGCACCAAGCACACATGACCATAGGGGCTGTAGGCTTCCACTTACCCTTACTCCATGCTAAAGCACTGGACATAGGTTACAAATTAAACTGGTGGTCAGGGAAAGCTGCCCCCAAGTATTGGTGATTGATATGGTTTGGCTCTGTATCCCCACCCAAATCTCACTGTAATCCCCATGTGTTGAGGGAAGGACCTGTAATCTCCACATGTGGAGGGAGGGAGGTGACTGGATCATGGAGGTAGTTTCCTCCATGCTGTGCTTGGGATAGTGAGTACCCGGAGATCTGAGGGTTTTATAAGTGTTTGATGGTTCCTTCTTCAAATGCTAACTCTGTCACCTACTGCCATGTAAAACGTTCCTGCTTCACCTTTTCCCATGGTTGTAAGTTTCCTGAGGCCTCCCCAGCCATGCCGAACTGTGAGTCAAACCTCTTTTCTTTATAAATAACCCAGTCTTGGGTAGTATCTCTATAGTGGTGTGAAAATAGGCTAATACAGTTATCTTTCCAAATAGTGCATATGGACACAGAGAAGGCAACAGGAAAATAGGATCTATATCAGTTATTTGAACCCTGCCAGATATTTTTATATAGGGTATTTGAGGCCACTACCTTTGAGAACTGAATCCTCTCTATCCCCTCATAAACTCTTGGCAGGATATGAGTTTTGTCACACTAAGCATGGCGACTCTTCTATGTGGTTAAGGGAATTCTTGGTCTCACAAGCTACCTTCTTTCTCATACTTAGCCTCTCTCCTTATTAGATGCCTCAGGGGCCTACACCACTTTTACTATAGGATTTAGTCATAACCAAAATGTCCAGCAAGGCAAAGTATTGATGACTGCATAGTGAGAGCAAACCAGTCACAAGTACTGTCAAAATTGTTCCTATAATCAAATAGGATATCTTTGGTTAGTCTTCCTAATCTTAGATTTCTCCCAGTCCCTAACCACCTATTTCCAATTAATAAGTCCTAGCTTCTTTACCAAATGCCACCCAAATCCATTTCACATTCATTTCCCTTCAACTTCACCCTTGCCAAGCCACCACCATCTCTCCTCTGTACATTGCAACAGCTTCCTAACTGGTTTCCCTGTTTCCCCACTCTTGCCCCTTCTAATGCACTTACTTATTCTCCGTATAATGGATGTAAAACTTGCTTAAAATGTAATTCACCTCGTATCTCACCTCTGATGAAAGCCCTTCAAAGGCCTCCTCCTGCACTTAAAGACAAGTCTAAATTTCTGATTAGGCTCAAATGAGTGATGAATCTGGAAATTATGAAGACATTTCCCTTTAGGCTGTACAAGATTACCACCAGGAAAATATGCAGAATATATAATATTCTAGATAAAGGCTTTCTTATCCAGGGCTCAAAACCCAGAAACCTTAAAAAATATAAGTATCTTACTTCATGAAAATCTAAAAGGTTGTATATAGTAAAAGACATCATAAATACAGTTTTTTATGAAAAGTGACAGAATGGGAAAAATTACAAAAAATAGTTATAATCAAGGATTACTATCCATAATATATAAAGAACCCATAACAATCAATAAGAAAAAGACAATTCCACAGAAAAACAAGCATAAACAGTGTACAGACAAATCACAGAGAACAAAACAAATATAAACATAAATGGCCAACAAACCTGTTTTTAAAAAACTAGAAATAACTTAAATGCCCAATAAGGAAAATAGTTAAATAAATTATAGTACATTCATACTACAGAATACCATAAAGCCATGATAAGGGATAAGGTGAATTTTTATTAAGTGAAAAAAATCAATAACAATATAGGAATGATCACATCTATATGAACACATTGCTGTATTTTACATAAAAAATGTATAGGAAACAGCCGAAAGAATGCACACTAAATTATTCTGTTTTCAGGAAAAGCAGTAGGATTGGTCAGGGCATAGACTCTAGGTTATGTGAAGTGAGATTTAAAATTTTTATTCTACATGCTTTTCTAGTGTTGGGAATTTTTGATAGTGAGCATACATGCACTTATTACTTGCGTAATTCTGAAAACTATTTTAAAAACAACAGAAAATATAGGAAAGTCTATTGGTGTATATAGCATTAACAGTAGTGAAAGTTTAACAGAAAAGATCTGAAGATCTCCCAAAGTCATATAGAAACAGATCTAGCTGACACACTGTGTACCTAGAAATGATTTTGGATCATGTGTAGCTTCACAGAGACCCCTATCCCACCAACCTCCAATCCTCCCACCATACATTGATCCCTTTCTATCTGCTTGGATCATTAGCTGTAAATTTAACTTAAAAACAAAGTATATTTAATCATTGTACCCTGAGATCTAACATTCAGAGAGTTTCTTCAGGTGCAAATACATCCCATTCTTGGGCTTGAGGATAGAGTGGTTGGAGAAAGTAGGAGGCCTGGTGGGGTCTGGAGTCACTCTAAAGTGGAGCAGAATCAAAGCAATGGCCACCTTTAACTGAATCATGGCAAACTGCTGCCCGATGCAGTTCCTGAAGACAAGAGGGAAAGAAAGTGATACTTGAAAAAATGATGTGTCTTCTGACTATATTAAAATACTAGCACAAGAAGTCTACAGTACACAGTAAAGCGACATTTTTCCACCTAATGCCATTGAAACTTTTGAACTTTAGACTTAAATTGTTTACTGTGAGAATGTGAGCTGGGAGGCTCCAACATGATGCCTTCCCTATAACAAGGTGGCAGTTGGAGTTACTCATGAAATTATTTATCTCGCTTTGAAGGTGGACTGCATTGAGCCTGTGAGCAGTAGCTTACATTGTGGGACTGCTTTCGAGGCATAGCCAAAAAGGAGGTGACAGAGAATAAGGATTGTCCTTTGTAAAACTAACTGATCCTTTGGGGCTCAAATAGGCACCAAGATCTATGGTTCCCTGGAAGAATTTACAGAGCTGAGGAGCTGAAAGGAATAAACTACTCTCAAGTAAACATCTTTGGATACTTTGAGCAACGTCAAATTGTTCTCACCTTGATCCAGCTGAGAATGGTAAGTAGGCATAGGGGTGTCTCTGATCACAATTCTCCTGAGAGAACCTCAAGGGGTCAAAGACCTGAAATGAGAGGACAAGCCCACCACCATCCCCAAAACAACATGAACACGTTTCTTCACCTACTACCTAGCACTGATCAAGAGAAATATAATGTGAACTGCATGTGTAATTTAAAATGTTCTGGTGGCCACATTTTTAAAACGTGAAATTAATCTTAATAGAGTTTATTTAATCAAAAATTTTCATTCCAACCTGTAATCAATATAAATAATTACTAAAAGGAAATGTTTCACATTTTTTTAGGGTACTACATCTTCAAAATCCAGTGCGTATTTTACACTTACAGCACAACTCAATTCCAACTGGCCACATTTCATGTGCTCAGTAGCCGTATGTGGCCCGTGGCTACTACACTGGGCAGTGCACCTTCATACCTGCAGACCTTACAGCCTCCCAGTTGATTTGTCTGATACCCAGGGAAACAAAAGTACTATGGCAAGTGGTATTATTTTCACTATGGAGATACATCCACCTAGAAATGGATGTGTATCCACTTAGAAATCAAGCCTAAATGATTATGTGGCCAATTGTTACAGAGACATACACCCCAGCTTCCTATTACATGTAAGAGATCTTAAACCTTAGTGGCTTTTGTGAAAGAAATCACTGATACGCGTCAAGAGTGTTTCAAGAACATAGAATAGTTTTACATTTCTTTTGGCTTTTACGTTTATTTTTGTTTACTTTGTGTCATTTCCCTTAATTATATAGCCACTTCTGTGCTTAGCTACCAAAAAGTGACTTGCACAGCATTAGTTCTTGGAAATATTTACGTACAAGAGAGAATCATACCTTTGGGTTTTTCCAGACAGCAGGGTTGTGGTGAAGACCCCAAATACTAAGAACCACGGTGATCCCTGAGAAAGGAGGGAAATAAAAGAGATTGCAGGAGAAACAGCAAGTTGTGGGCTACTGTTATACTGCTCTTAAACAAGACTTTGGTTCTTGAAGGGACGAGCTAGCTCCTGGCAATGCTCTGCCTGCTGTAGCTGATGACACCAGTGAGGAACACCTAAGAAGATGCGGCTTGGGTTGGCACCTTAGCTTTCCACACAACAATTTACTTAATTCATGATTCTATCTTAAGTAGCTGTTGGTGTCATATTGAAGTGATAAACCATGCTTATGTTTTCTGCTATGTTTGGAAATTACTTAAATATTTGTTTTTTGTTTTTGTTCAGAGTTAGGGTCTGGCTCTGTCACTCAGGCTGGAGAGCAATGGTGTGAGCATTGCTCACAGTAATCTCGACTTCTGAGCTCAAGTGATCCTCTTGCCTCAGCCCCCCAAGTAGGCAGGAATACACGCATGCAATACCATGCCTGGTGATTTTTTTTTTTTGTAAAGACAGGGTCTCCCTATGTTGCCCAGACTAATCTCAGACTCCTAACCTCAAGGAATCTTCCCACCTTGGCCTCACAAAAAATTGGGATTATAGGCATCAGCCACTGTGCCTGCCCTAAATACCTCTTAATGGACTATTAAGCTCCTCCTGGAGACAGTTTGGGTATTAAAGCACAGAACTGGCTGGGCGCGGTGGCTCACACCTGTAATCCCACTACTTTGGGAGGCTGAGGAGGGCTGGTCTCAAGGTCAGGAGCTTGAGACCAGCCTGGCCAACATGGTGAAATCCCATCTCTAATAAAAATACAAAAATTATCCAGGCGTGGTGGTGTGCACCTATAATTCCAGCTACTTGGGAGGCTGAGGCAGGAGAATTTCTTAAACCTGGGAGGCAGAGGTAGATGTGAGCAGAGATGACGCCACTATCTTCTATCCTGGGCTACATAGCAAAAGTCCATCTCGAGAGGAAAACAAAAAAAGAATAAAAAAGCACAGAACTGTGATTCCATCATGCAGATACAGTGACAAATTTCTACTGGTGCCGTTCACATATGGAAAGTAGAGAGAATTTTGGCAAATATCCATGTGGTTTGGGGAGAAACAGAGTACAAAACAAAGGAGAGAGAATCTGAGGGTTATTTGGTTTCCAGAAATAATTCTAGTTTCCAGAAATTAATTCTGGGTCTGTCAGCAAAGTTACAGTAACAGGCTGTAGGTGTTTGCCACAAGCAATCCTGTTGGCTTGCTTCCTAAGACATGAATTAACAGAACATTGAATCAGATAAGTGAAAATATATCTCACATGGCCCCCTCTGCTTCCTATAAGCCCTGGTCACAAACCTGTGTTGTTCCAAAGAGCTCCAGGCTCCAGACTCAGGGCCTCTGCACGAGTTCTAGCTCTGCTCACATCAGTTAACCTCATCTATACACTGGGGCTCCCTTTGGATTTCTGGCCACATCAAAAGTATTTAAATGTGTTCAGTAAACTGTAAGTCATTGTATAAGCATCTGTTAACACTGGATTCCAAGGGGAAAAATGAGATAATGGGTTTAAAGGCTCTATATGAACTATTAAATGTTGCACATTTATAAAGGTGATATGATGATGAGGTCAAAGATCCCCCTTGGTCTTTCAGATAAAGATACTGGTGCTATTTTCTATGAAATTTCAGCTGGGTTTCAAACTCAGTCAAACAAAGGTTATCTTAGAAATGATGTCCCATAATGGAAGAGACCCTGGGTTGAATTCCAGAGACATGGATTCTGGGTTTAGCTTTGCTGCAACTGGCTATGTGCCTTTGGGAAAGTCATTGAAATTCACATCTGATCAAAGCATTATCCTCTGAGCTCCTCATAGGTGATTAAACCTAAGCCACTCGTTAGCATTATCTTTTGATTTCTCCAAGTGTTAAGAGACTCACTAATCTTTGTCACTGTGGTCTCCAGGATTCCACAGCCTCTAGGAACTGCTTAGGAAAAGAACATAAAGACCTGCAGGCAATGTGCATCCATCTGGGAAAGTAAGTGGCTTGCTGAGATCTCTGGAAATGGATGGGATGGCAGGAATCAATCGGCACGTCTCCTTGATGCACATTGTGGTGTACGACATCTCACCCAGCTGGTCCCTGTGAGGATGAGGGAGGGAAGGGACTCAGATATCATATCCAGTTTAATTTTTTTCTGTTCTATGTTTGTTCCTGGTCATTATTACCCTCAGGTCAAAGCCAATTTGCCACTGGGCTATGTAACAGAATTTTAAAATGGGACTCTCTGTTTTAGGATGAGCTGAGGCCCCAGAGGCAGAGGAACCAAATAAATATATCATATATCTTTATTATAAAGTGAGCTGCTAAACTACCAGTAAAACATTTGCTAAGGAGATTTCTGAAAACCACTTTTGCAACTCTTAGTTCATCATATAAAGTAATAATGCAAAAAAATGGCGAAGGATTGAAGAGGAGACGCTTAAGAATTTTGAGAGAAAAAATTCTTTAAAGTGTTGTTGGAATGCCAGAGTGCCATGGAAAAGGAAGGGTGCTTCCCCCATCTTAAACAAGAGGCTTCAAGAGAATCACTTAGATGATCTGACTTGTGCTCCTTGGAGATTGGGGAGTACAGGACTAACGTGAAAGGCTGTAACTCAGAACAGACAGAAAGGCAGAGGACAGTAGTAGAGGCAAGGCAAGGATGTGCAACTGTGCCCTTGAACCAATTAACTGGCAAGAGGGAGAGCTCTGGGACCAGCTTGAAAAAGACTCTGCCTAAGGACAAAGATTCTCTTGTTCCCTGAATCACCACTGGAAAGTTCTAGTGAGAGAGTCTCCAAGAAAGGGAGTTTCTCCTTGAGAGAAAGGGAAGCATGGAATATCCACCAAGCCCTTTGGTATGATCACAATATTACCAGCCCTTTACTCCTTATCCCCTTTCCTCCTAAAACCATTCCTGGAAGGGCCAGAAACAGCAGCTACTGGGTATTGGGGAGCTGGTCAGTAAGAATAAGTTAACGATAAACCCCTTGCCCATTGCTGGCTTCTAGGCCCAAAGAAGTACCAAGCCGGGATGGAAAGAAAAGCTCAAGTGGATAAGCATTTGAAAGTTTCATTACCACACTGGGCCAGACAGTTTAATTACTGACACAAGACTGTTCTTGTGATTTAAATGAATGAGAACTCTATGAGACCCACTCAGGATTTTTCCCCAGAGACTTGCTCTACAAAGCAAGTTTAAAGTTTGTAAGTGGGAGAAGAATAAAGTTTTGTTTTTTTTTTTAAATTTGCATCCTACCTAGTTAGATTGGTTCAATAAAATGACTGCATATAGTCTGTTTACCTTAGTGTGTTTTTATATGTTTTTCTGATTACTTATTTTGAATGCAGGCTTTGGCCATTAGGTAATGTGAAATTCTAATTTTGAATTCTTTCTTCCTCAAGCTCAGGATAAATAAGAGTAATTCTGGCTGGGCGCAGTAGCTCACGCCTGTAATCCTAGCACTTTGGGAGGCCTAGGTGGGTGGATCATCTGAGGTCAGGTGTTTGAGACCAGCCTGGCCAACATGGTGAAACCACGTCTCTACTAAAAATACAAAATTAGCCAGGCATGGTGGCACATGCCTGTAATCCCAGCTACTCAGGAAGGCTGAGGCAGGAGAATTGCTTGAACCCGGGAGGCAGAGGTTGCAGTGAGCCGAGATCATGCCACCGCACTCCAGCCTGGGCAACAAGAGCGAAACTTGGTCTCAAAAAAAAAAAATAGTAATTCTGTTTACCCTGGCACTTTGCATAATTAAAAAACCAATTTTGCCATTTCAATCATGGAACAAAAGTTATCTTCCAAAATGTAGGAGAGATAAAGACATCTCCAGATAAACAAAAGTTGAGGGTGTTCACCACTACTAGAACCACCTTACAAAAAAACACTAATATGAATTTTCCAAGTTCAAATGAAAGAATACTAATTAACAACATGAAAACTGAAAACAAAAATCTCACTGGTAAAGGTAAATACATAGTCAATTTAGAATACCCTAATAACGTAGTGGTGGTATGTTAATTACTTCTGTCTCTAGTATAAAGTTAAAAGCCAAAACTATAAAAATAACTGTTGCTACAATAATTTGTTGAGGGATACAAAATCAGGGCACACATCTCCAAAACTAGGTAAATTATGACATCAAAGACCTAAAATGGAGGGCAGTTGGCAGAGTAAAAGTGTATAGGTTTTTTTAAGTGTGGAAAGTTAAGCTGCTATCAGTTTAAAATAGCCTTTTATAACTATGCTTCATGTAAGCCTCATGGTAACCACAAAGCAAAAACCTATAGTAGAGCAACCAAAGATAAAAAGTAAAAATCAAAGTACATCACTAGAGAAAAGCACCTAATCACAAAGGAAAAGAGTAAGAGAGGAAGAAAGGAACAAAAGATCTATAAAACAACAAGAAAACAATTAACAAAATGGCAGTAGTAAATCCTTGTCTGTCAATAATTACCTTGAATACAAATGAATTAAATTCTCTAATCAAAAGGGTGGCTGAATGAATGAATGAAAAAAAAAAAAACAAGACCCAAGCATATGCCTCTACAGATTCTCATTTCATCTTTAAGAACACACACAGAGTGAACGTGAAGGGTTGGAAAAAATATTGCATGTAAATAGAAACCAAAAGAGAGCAAAGGTAGCTTAACTTTTATCAGAAAAATTAGGCTTTAAGACAAAAACTGTAAAAAGAGACAAGAAGACCATTATATAATGAGAAAGGGGTCAATCAATCAGGAGGATATGATAGTTGTAAATAAATATGTACCCAAAATAGGAACACCTAAATATATAAAGCAAATATTAACCCTATTCAACAAACTGTGCTGGGATAATTGGCAAGCCACATGTAGAAGCATGAAACTGGATTCTCATCTCTCACCTTATACAAAAATCAACTCAAGATGGATCAAAGACTTAAATTTAAGACCTGAACCGTAAAAATTCTAGAAGATCAGAAAAACCCTTCTGGATATTGGCTTAGGCAAAGATTTCATGACCAAGAACCCAAAAGCAGATGGAAAACCAAGCTGAAACAAAACAAAACAACCCCAAACAATAAAAACAACAACAAGATAAATAGGTGGGACTTAATTAAACTAAAACGTTTCTGCACAGCAAAAGAAATAATCAGCAGAGTAAACAGACAACCCAAAGAGTAGGAGAAAATCCTCACAACCTATACATCCAACAAAGGTGTAATATTCGGAATCTACAGGGAACTCAAATAAATTAGCAAGAAAAAAAAATCCCATCAAAAAATGGACAAAGGACATGAATAGATAATTTTCAAAAGAAGACGTACAAATGGCCAACAAATATATGAAAAAATGCTCAACATCACTAATGATCAGGGAAATGCAAATCAAAACCACAATGCAATACCACCTTACTCCTGCAAGAATGGCCATAATAAAAAAATCAAATAATAATAGATGTTGGTGTGGATATAGTGAACAGGGAACACTTCCACACTGCTGGTGGAAATGTAAACTAGTACAACCACTATGGAAAACAGTGTGGAGATTCCTTAAAGAACTAAAAGTAGAACTACCATTTGATCCAGCAATCCCACTACTGGGTATCTACCCAGAGGAAAAGAAGTCATTATATGAAAAAGACACTTGCACCTGCATGTTTGTAGCAGCACAATTCACAATTGTAAAAATATGGAACCAGCCCAAATGCCCATCAATCAATAGTAGATAAAGAAATTGTAGGATGTATATATAATGGAATACTATTCAGCCCTGAAAAGGAACAAAATAAAGGCATTTGCAGCAACCTGGATGGAAATGAGACCAATATTCTAGGTGAAGTAACTTAGGAATAGAGAACCAAACATCGTATGTTCTCACTCCTAAGTGGGAGCTAAGCTATGAGGATGCAAAGGCATAAGAATGATACAATGGACTTTGGGGACTTGGGGGAAATAGTGGGAGGGAGGTGAGGGATACAAGACTGACTACAAATTGGGTACAGTGTATACTGCTTGGGTGATGGGTGCACCAAAATCTCACAAATCACCACTAAAGAACTTACTCATTACCAAACACCACTTGTTACCCCCAAATCCCAAAATCTAGGGAAATAAAACAATTAAATTAAGACAAAAACACTGGTGAAAGAAATTGAAGAAAACACAAGTTGAAAAATACCCTGTGTTCATGAATTGGAAGCATTAATACTGTTAAAATATCCACACTACCCAAAGATTCAGTGCAATCCATCAAAATTCCAATGGCATTATTCACAGTAATTGAAAAAAAAAACCCTAAAATTTGATGGAATCAAAAAAACTCAAACAGCCAAAGCAATTTTGAGCAACAAGAGCAAAGCTGGAGGCATCGTACTACCTGATCTGAAATTGACTACAGAGCTCTAGTCACCAAAACAGCACAGTGTTTCTAAAAAAAGAGACATATAAACTAATAAAACAGGATGAAGAGCCCAGAAATACACCCACACATTTATTGTCAACTGAGCTACAAAGGTGCCAAGAACATACAGTGGTGAAAGGACAGTATCTTCAATAAATGCTGTTGAGAAAACTGGATATGCACTAGTAGAAGAATAAAAGTGGACCTTTATCTCACTCCATATACAAAAATCAACTCAAAATGGATTAAAGATTTAAACATATGACCTGAAACTATAAAACGACTAGGAAAAAAACATAGGGAAAGCTTCTTGATATTATTCTTGGCAATGATTTTTTGGATACCACTCTGGAAGTATAGTCAACAGAAGAAAAAATAGATAATGGTTTTGCAGCAAACTAAAAAGCTTCTGCACAACAAAGGAAACAATCAACATAGTGAAGAGACAATTTAAAGGATGGGAGAACATGTTTGCAAATGATATATCTGATAAGGGGTTAATATTCAAAATATATGAGGAACTCACACAATTCAATAGCAAGAAAACAAATAACTTGATTTAAAAATCAGAAAAACCTAAAATAACATTTCTAAAAAGAAAACATATGAGTGGCCAGCAGGTATATAAAAGAATGCTCAACATCACTAATCATCAGGGAAATGTAAATTAAAACCATAATGAGACATCACCTCATGCTCATTACAATGGTTATCACCAAAAAGACAAATGTTGGTGAGGATGTGGAGAAAAAGGTAAATTAGTACAGCCATATGGAAAATGGTATGGAGTTTCCTCAAAAAATTAAAAATAGAACTACCATCTGATGCAGCAATTCCACTTCTGTATATATAACCAAACAAAACGAAATCAGTGTGTTGAAGAGACATCTACATTCCCATGCAGCATTATTCACAATAGCCCAGATACAGAATCAACTTAAGTGTCCATCATTGGATAAATGAATAAAGAAAATGTGGCATATATAAACAATGGAATATTCATTAGCCATAGAAAAGATGGATATCTTGTCATTTATGACAACAGAGATGAATTTGGAGGACATTATGCTAAGTGAAATAAGCCAGGCACAGAAAGATGAATTCCACATGATCTCACATGTGGAAATCTAAAATATGGAACTCACAGAAGCAGAGGGTAGAACAGTGGTTACCAGGGGCTGTGGGAGAATGGGGGATTACAGGGATGTTAGTCAAAGGATATAAAATTTCAGTCAGACAGGAGGAATAAGTTTAGGAGAAGCATGGTACAATATGTGATCGGAGTTAATAAAAATTTGTATACTTGAAAATTGCTAAGAGGGTAGATTTTAAATGTCCTCATCACAAAAAATAAGTATGAGTTAATGAACACGTCCATTGATAGATTTAGTCATTCCACAATGTATACATATATCAAAATATCATGTTGTATATCATACATATACACACACATATATATAACATGTATATGCATAATTTTTGTCAGTTAAAAAAATTAAAAATGATTACTTAACATTGTATTTTGTGCTATATAGATTAAACCTTTTAGTTTATGGCAGGAAAGGGCTTTATTTCCTTATAAAATGAGATCTCTAATATACTTTTATAATGTCAAATTTGGTTTTACAAATGTTCCAATTGAGTTGACTTTTGCATATGAAATATGGTGTTTTTTATCTGGTCATGCTGCTGAGTTGTCCTTAGCATTTCCATCTTCCTGTCCCTTTGACCAGATTATGTCAGGAACATATTTTATCTTTGCAAACAGCATAACCTGGGCTTTATTAACAGCAAGATATACTTAAAGTCTAGCAAAATAGAGATGACAGTTTCCACCCGGCTAACTCCTACTTACCCTGTAATAGTCAGCTTAAGTGTCGTATACCCAAGGAAATCTCCTTGAGCTCCCATGCCAGGGTAGGTACTTGTCTTCTGTGTCTTTGTGTTAGCCAGCACATATCTCTGTCATTGCCCTCATCATGCTACACTGCAATCTGGAGGTCTGTCTCCTGTCTCCTGTATTAGACCATGAGCTCATCGAAGACAGGGCCCACAATAAATCATAGTCATAAAAAGAAGTCTCAGTATTTAAAATGTCCTCAGTCCATATTTGCTCAACTCAGCTATAGTATATATCATCTAGTATTATGTCTGAAGTCTAAAATCAATCCTAAGGAATAAAATTGGTGACAAGTGGATGGGAGATGTCGAGAATGAGCCTTAGATAATGTAGCTAATCATTCAGCTCTCAGAAGAGGAACTCCACTTGAACCCTACTGTTTAAGTTCTAAGTGTCAGCATAGGGATCAAGTCCTCATTTCCAATGCATCACAGCCAAGGTGAAATAAAGAAATAAGACATTTCACACACCATTGGTTAGAAAAACAATGACAGAGAATTTATGGATAAACTTCCCCCCCCGCAAAAGACAAAAGAGAATAATAGGGAGCTCTCTTTAGAAAGAACAGAAAAGTAGCCTACTTCTTCTGTTTCACCTGTACATATCCTGAGGCACTAGGGTCACTAAGGTACCAGGGCAAAAAATAAAGCAAAATCTCAGGGGGAAAACTAGGATGAAAAATTTAGGGGTGCAGATCTTACCAGGTTATAGAACACCCATCCCCCAGGATGCCCCTGACCTCCTCCCGGCATCTCTCTTGATGCTCAGGGTTCAGAGCCAGGCAGTAAAGGATCCAGGAGATGCTTGCTGCCAAGGAGTCATGTCCTCCCAACAAGAACATGCTCACTTCGGAGTGTACATCAGTATCTGAGAAGCTGCTACCATTTTCATCCTAGAAAGTACAATATTTTAAATAAGATGCCAGTTTATAAATGTTTGGATATACGACCACAATCATGATTTTAGGGGAAAAATCAGTTGTCAATAGGGGTTTAAATTTTAATTCAGTTCGACAAATACGTGGTATAAACCATATTCTGCCCAAAGAATAAAGGAGAACCAAGGTTAGTTAGATAAGAAAAGCAGGCCTTACAAAGAGGGCCCTCAATCAGTAGGCCCTAGAAATTCTCTTCAACTCCCAGATTCCCCAGGACCTTATCATAACAATTTTGTATGTTTATCCATGTGACCATTTTACATGATCCCCTAAAATCCATGTATCCATATGACAATCCCCAAAACTTGTCAAATCCGTCGTTTAGTCTTTACTAATCCTCCTCTAGCGATAGAGTTGCAGAATTCTCTCTTTGTCTCAAATTGCATGAAGCCACTCATCAATTCAAAGTATGGTTAAACTTAGTCAATCGGTTTTATTCTTGTCTCCCCATCCCATTCTCACTTACCCACCTATTTACATAATTAACTGGCCACTTGAGCAGGCTTAGAAATTTAGAAGATTCACCTTGGCAGAAAGGACAATATCCAGAAAATCCTGGTACTTCCTCTTCTGAGTGTTATCCTGCTTTTCCCCAGCCTGGAGGGATTTTTTTCTTTCCTGGATTATTGCATCTGGGTAGAAAAATAGTTTCCAATTACCAAAGTGATAGCAAAGTCAAATAAATTATAAAGCAAGCCATGGTTAATGAATAGCTCCAAATCTTGCCTGATTTCCAGATGTTTAAATAGATGTCATTTTCACAGATGGTTTATTTTCCCATCAAAGGGACTTTTGATCAAAGCTCCAAAGATAAACAACACAGATCAAAAACATAGTTTCTATCAGTATGTGGGCAATAAAATTAAGATGATTTCAAGTTTAGATGCAAGTGACCAATCATTCTTTTCTTCCTCAGTTTAATATTTTATCTTCATGGAAAAGTTATTAAATAAAATGGAATGAAATAGAAGGCAGGAAATGAAATGCCAATATATTTATAATTGAAGGAGTTGAAAGAAAAAACAAAACAAAAATATGGAACAGAGGTAATATTTATTTACTATTTTAAAAATTTCAAATTTTATTTTAGATACAGGGGTACATGTACAGGTTTGTTACATGGGTAATATGAGAACTCTCTGTACTTTCTGCTGAACTTTTTTGCAAACCTAAAACTTTTCTAAAAATAAGGTCTATTAATGTTGGAAAAAACCACAAAATCTCCTTAATTAAAACAGTGTGATTCTAGTACACTGGTAGATAGATCAATGGAATATAAGAGAACATCCAAATATACTCTCATCCAAAATAGATACCAGTACATGTATCTGTTTAGAATGTGATAAAGATGGTTATCTCAAATCACTTGAAAAGATAAACTTTTGAATAATGGTGATGGGACAACTAGATAAACATTTGGAAAAATTAGATCAATACCTCATACCATATATAGGAATAAATTCTAAATGGAGTTTAGATCTCTGATTTAAATACGAAAAGAATGAAATTATACGAGTACCACAAGAAAATATAAATAATTTTCTCTACAACCTGGGTACAGGGCAGTGGTTCTCAACTGGGGGCAATTTTGGCCCTGGGAACATTTAATAATGTCTGGAGTTATTGATGGTTGCCGCAACTATCAGAGCTCTACTACATCAAGTGGGTAGATGTCAGGGATGTAGCTAAACATCCTATAATGCACATGTCTTGACAATACGGACTTATCTAATCCAAGAGGCCATTAGTGCTGAGGGTTGAGAAACCCTGGAATAGAGAATGGCTTTTTGTGATTACTAAAAATCCAGATGCAATAAAATAAAATATTGATAAATTTGACTAAATAAAAATAAACAATTTTCAAAAATTAGCCAGGTGTGGTGGCGGGTGCCTGTAATTCCAGCTACTCAGAAGGCTGAGGTAGGAGAATTGCTTGAACCCGGGAGGTGGAGGTTGCAGTGAGCTGAGAAACACCACTGCACTCCAGCCTGAGTGACACAGAGAGACTCCATCTCAAAAAAAAAAAAAAAAATTGAAAAGGTTTTAAATTTTGAATAAATTTAACATTTAAATATTATTTTCCTGAATACTTTGCATTTTACTTTTTCATCAAAATTGTATAATATTTAAAAAGTAAAGATTTTTTTTACAAAGTTCTGGATAGCTTCCCCCAGATCCATTCCTCTTTACTCCAATGAAGTACACAAACATTAACATTTTCCGTGTGTGCCATGATGCAGAAAGACTTGGGAATGGTTGCTATTTATAATGCCCATTTATGCTTTAAATTGTCAATAACCTGCTTCTCTGAGTGTCCTCTTTATAATATCTATGTGCATGTGTGCATATATGTATGTGTAAATGTGCATATGTTGGTGTGTCTTGCAAAATTCCTGGAAGCAAAGACATTTGACATAATTATACTTTATATTTAACATCTATTCAGTGCCAGGCACTGTCTTAAATGCTTTATATATATTAACCCACTCATCGTAACAAACCTGTGAGATCGGTTGCTTTTTAATCTCCATTTTCTAGATGACACTGAAACAAAGCAGTAAGTAACTTACTAGTAACTGCTAATAAGTGGTGGAGCTGATGAAGGATTAATTCACTGCTTGATAAGTATTTTCCACTATGGCATTCATGACAAGTAATGTTGAATTGCTTAAAAAGCTTAATCTATTTCAACTTTTGTGTTTATGCTTGCTAAAACTGTTTTTGAATCAAGATTCTTTCAGGTCCATGTCCATGTTTACGCTGTTCCTCTCTCCATTCCTATGTTGCATGGTTTTAGCCTGTCATTATTATTACTGCAATTGCTGTGCAAAAAGCCATATTCCATGTATATTTTCAAGTCTTAAGTGCCTACCTATATTTGTATTAATAATAATTATCCACAGTAAAAATAGTATATATATATATATGAAAATTCTGATAAGACTTACTGCTATGGTTGAAGCAAAGCCTTATAAAGGACTCAAGTCAAATTTCTTTGGAGCAGTGTCTATATAAAAGCTCCATTAATAACAAAGATTCTTTCTCTCGTTACATTAAGGTTTATCCCTCTAGACAGACACAGTACAATCATGACAGCATATGGATGTGGGCAACCCAAACCCAGCAAATACCTGTGTACTGATTCAACACTCGGCTTAACTTCTGGAAGCGGTAGCCCTGAGGGCTGAGTTTGAAAATTATGTCACTGTGATACAAGAAACTGTACAAGCGGTGAAATATGATTTTGCCGAGTTCAAATACGGCTTTTACATAAGGATCATGGGTGCTAGAAGAGAAAGTTGGGATAATGCGTTAATAAACAACTTAGAAAATGTGTAGAAATATCTTTTTTGCTCTCCCACCACTGACCTGTTTGTCTGGCAGTTGGTCTCCTTGCTGAAAGCACATTTCATGATTATATCCAGAGACATCAAGTTGATGTGCTCATAGACCTCCACGCTTGTGTTCTGAGTGCTGCAAATCTTCTCCCACTTATCCTGGCACAGGAGGTCAAGGTCAGCATCATCACCATCACCATGACCAAACTGCCTGCATTTGAAGGCTCCCGCCTGGCCCTGCTTTTATGATTTAAGGCAGACAAACCTGACCCAGCAGGAACCAAAGGTCACATGAGTAAATAAGCTATGTGCTTACTCAGGGCATGAGGAAGGGAAAAATACACCCAGTGGAGTGAGAAGGAGCATGGAGAAACCTGCATATATGGTAAATGGCTGAGTTAAAGATCTGTGGCTTTTCAGTTATTACCATAACTCTGCTTTCAAACAGACCAGAGTTCCATTAAAACAATCATTGACACAAGACCCATAATTCCAAGGGGTTTACCCCAGGGCTTCCTCCATCTTCAATTCCAAACTTGCTAGATGCCCTGCCACTGCTCTCAACCACCATAGCCACATTTAAAATAAACTCAGAACATTTTCAAAAACATTTTGGATTCAAAAGTGGGAAATGGAGCAAGTGTGGAGAGGAGCTGCTACAGGGAGCTGCCCCCAGCGAAGCCTGACCTGGTTTAACTTCCCCGCAAAGAGACCTACTCATACTGCTTGAAATGCTTTGCCTGACATTTTAAAACTGTCACAAGGTCCTTGGTTGAAAATGTATTTGTATAATAAGCATACTTTTTGTAAAAATTCAAATAAATTGGTATTTTAAAAGTTCAGGTTGACCGATAGGTCTTAAGCACCTAGCCCCTAGCTTAAGACCTATCGGTCAAACTGAACTTTTAAAATTTCAGAGACGCAGCAACCACAAAGGCAAAGAGAATTTTAAAAACTTTTCCCTAAGAAAAAAATTGTCTAGTCAAAGAGCTTTTATCTCAACTATGTAAGTTTTACTGAGAGCAAATGGTGAATTTAGAAGAAATGAGAACAGGAGGGAGGCTTCCAAGCTTGAGAAACTCTGGAATGATTCAGCAGAGGAAGGAAGTGTGAGGAAAATCCCACAGAAATATGTGGCTGAGAAATGAGGAGGGGAGGAAGCGCTCCGAGAAATAGAGAGAAAACTCCAGTGCAGCTCCTGTGCAATCACTGGAGGATCTGAAATTGTGCTGCAGCTGAACAGCGCTAGAATCAGAAAAGGATGCTCTCCTCTCTCGCTAGCTTGCGCCGCAGTTTCTGGGTCTCTGCCTTGAGAACTCACACTGATGTTTTCACCACAATCCTAGCTGACTTCGGGTTCAAACTGCTTCTGTGAGTTTGGCTGAGAACCCAATCATTGAGCTGTTAACAGTGGTTTGTATGGGAACAGGGATGGGTTTGCACATGAAGTGAGAGGAAAACTTTGCCTTTGTTTGTGGTATTTGAAGTGTCTATGATGAAAGTGTATTAGTGAATAACTTGTCCGATTTCAAAATAAATAAGATTTAAAAATCAAAGCCATTGTACAAATAGAGTTTTGGAGTGGAACTCATTTGTAAATCCGAGACCACTCACAGGAATGTTTCCCTACAATGTTCTTCCGCCCCTTTGAAAGGTGTAGATCAGGGCCTAGTGATCCTCCACCAACTACAAGAGGAAATTCACATCTGCAACTTTAATACAGACATTCTCTTTTGCTTGGTTCTTTATAGCCATTGCAAGTCTATGCCAATCTCCAAACCTTTGTTCATGTTCCCTCACTCTGCCTTGAATACTCTCATTCATATTACCTACATATTCAAGTCCAGCTTATATTTCATGGCAAATTTGAGTTTCCTCTGAATCTGAAGCTGTTATAGCTGCTTCTGCCACCCTTGCCTGTCACCTTGTGGAGGTTAACACAACTCCATCTTGGAAGCTAATCTACCTTCTTGACTTCCAATTAACTTTAGTTCCAGGAATGCTCTGAGATTTCCAGTTTATCTATTGTTCCTTGTGTAAGAGCATGTACTTACAATAAATCTTGCCCTCAGGGCAAGTTCTATTATTAATTTCCTCTGAAGCATGTGTGTCCCTCCCCATGGTCTATAATTCCTGGGTCTGGAGGGTAATGGCACAGGGATCCAACATCTTGTGTCACCACTGTGTGAAACAGCCAAGGTTTCTGTTTGAAAGCCTCTATTGAATGTTTCTTTTTAATAATCTGTCAGCCTTTTTCTTCAGCCTCTCGGTTTCCTCAGACTTTGGGGTAAGTTTGTACAGACCTGCCGTCCATGAAACACACCTATAGCACTTACTATCTAACTGTCACCATTTGGTACCTGGTTTGCTGCCATAAAATCTCAAAATATATTTAAGACAGAGGACCGGATCTTCTTTTTATTAATATTATCACCCAAAGAACATAACAAATTTTTAGACACCTATTGTTCAATGAGTACTTGTACATTTGTTAAATTTTTAGAAACTGAATTTTAATTTTCATGGCCCACGAAACATTAACCTAATATTGTCCATTGCTGGGAGCATTTTGCAATGCACCAGAGCACTTTTCCCCTTCACTTACCAGCATCGTTTTCACAGAATGAGCCATCACCTCGATGTATGCTTTCAGGATGTTAAAATGGAATCCAGGAGTTAGCAGGCGACGATGCTGGAACCACTTGGGTCCATCTAGAGCCAACAGTCCTTTCCCTTGAGAAATAAAAGGTGGAAAACCTTATGCCATTTAATCAGATGAGATGAAGGAGAGATGAGGAACACAGGCAGCGTGGAGTAACCATGACCTACAGGCAGTCATGAAATAGTGGAATATCAAAGTAGCACTTGTATTAATATACAATGCAATTTAATAGATGAAGGTGAATTTAGAAGCTTACTTCTGGGATCGATGCATTTAATACTGTGAGAAAGAGTTTCAAAGTCTAATAAATTTCAAAGCTTTATAAGATGAGCGTGCTAATCCTGAAATCACCAGTTGCTACCTATGTAGTAACTGAATAAGTGACTTAAACTTCGTGAGGTTTAGTTTTCTCAACAATGAACTATGATACTAAATACCTTTTTCCCTGTGTTGCTGTGGAGGTTAACTGAAAGTGAATACCTAAGGTAGCCAACCTTCTCCCTAGCTCACACTAGTAACACAGCAAGTAAATTCCTTTCCTTTCCACTCCAAACCAATCCATAAACTATATGATGAACATAAATTCACAAGGAAATAGACAAGAGTGTCCACTCTGTCTTCTGATATTCCCTCCTTGAGCGCAGGTCTGGGAATGATACTATGTGGAAATACTTAATTAAGGCTAATGCTTCACAATCTTCTACTGCCAGACTGGTCATTAGGATTTGACTTTAAAAGGACTTTAAAGTTTATTAATACATAATTGATACCATTCATTGAGTGCTTACAACATGCCAGGCTCATGATGCATGATCTGTCACTCACACAATGGTGGCCATTACATTTAGTGCTAAAAATATGTATTTCATTTAATCCTCATAACAGCCCAGCAAAGTGACTCTCAACCTTATTGTCAAAGATGAGGAAACTAAGATAGGGAGAGATTAAATGGCTTCCCTAAGATCATATTTAACCAGTCAGTGCAGGAGGGGGCAAGATTCAAATCTAAGTGGTTCCTAATACAAGCCTATATTCTTTTCTTTAATTCATGTCTTGTTTAACATAAATACCAATTATGTAATTAAAGAGCTAAATTTATCAGCTGACAGAATATTGCCAAACTCTAGAGCAAAATTTTACTGATTTACATGTGGAAATAAAGGAACTCCAAAAAGAAAGGAAAACATCCAAGAAAACGAGAGAGAAGGATAAAGAAAACAAGAATGGGGTGGTGAGACTGCAGTTTGGGTAGATTTTTTTTGGTGGGGGTTGTGGACAGAGTTTTGCTCTGTCACCTAGTCTGGAGTGCAGTGGCACGATCTCAGTTCACTGCAACCTCCACCTCCTGAGTTCAAGCAATTCTCATGCCTCAGCCTTCCGAGTTGTGGGACTACAGGCACGTGCTACAGTGCCTGGCTATTTTTGTATTTTTAGTAGAGATGGGATTTCACCATGTTGGCCCGGCTGGTGTCGAAATCCTGACCTCAAGTGATCCTCCCACCTTGGCCTCCCAAAGTGCTGGGGTTACAGGCATGAGTCACTATGCCCGGCCGAGGCTGCAGTTTTAAAGAGAGAGGGGACAGATTCACATATTTGCTGCCTTGAGAAGAAGACTTTGTGGGAGAGAAATGGATGAAGAAGTTTTCTGGGAAGTGGTGTTGTGTTGACCTTACAGCTCTCCTTCAATCTTTCCCCTAGATAACAGTATAGCTCTGCCTTACACTCTTGATGCTTTTGAATTCAGATTTCAGTTCCTTTGGCATGCGCTACTATGGAAAGGGGACTCTGAATGAGAGTGGGCTATACCTCTCATTTGCACATACATACCAATAAGTGGAGGTAAGAATTTCTGCAGGTACTGGGACTTGGGATCTGCAGAGTCAAGCAGAGGAAACAAAAGACATCATTAGAGGGAGCTTTCATTATCAGTTCAAGTTGCTGACGGTTTTCTGGTTTTCTGCGTTTCCCTGCACCAACCACAAATAGTGAGCAAAAGAGAGCCCAGGGCTTACTTCCTGCTACCTTTGGCAGCCTAGGGAAAGACCTGTGTTAGTCCTGGCTCAGTTTCAGAGAATAGCCCTATGAGGCAGGCAAGTACAGAAACCCTGATTCTTCCCTCGTTTACACTTCCTCCAACAGAAAGAGAGTTTGCCTGAGGGTTGCAAAGTTTCCATAACCATAGTTGGGACAACATATATTCTTTACAGAAGGCAAATTAAGGATCAGAGCGGAGGCCAGCAGACACCAGGTACTGAGGTGCCAATGCCTCTTGGTGTTTTTGTGAACCCCAAAGTGGAGGTGTTCTACTGTTCTTGTCCTTAACAGGTGAACATGAGACAAATCAGAGCAAGGGGACTGGAAACATGGAGATAGTCAGGACAATGCTCTTCTTTTATTAGGTTTTATTAGGAGTGGTGGATACAATGCACAGGAAACACTGAAAGATAAAAACCTTCATTTTACAAAGTTGACAGGGCAAAAACTGGACATTTTAGTATTACGCTATGAAATAATCCACAATGAAAGCCTTAAAAAAGGATTGGGTGGGGGAGGTAGATGACTCATACCTGAAAAGGGGACATAGTTAAGAAATATGTGGAGAGGAAAGCTAAAATTTAGATCATAATCAAAAGGTTTGATGGGTAAATTAAGGACCTAACATTCAGGCTTACATACTGAACCACCAGAGGTAGAGTTACCGCTGATTTCCCACCCTCTCGAGACTTATGCTGGAAACCAGCGGTAGGAATGGGAAGTGTTGCTGACAGTGAAGTCATAAAATCCACAGAGGCTGCCGGGTGCGGTGGCTCATGCCTATAATCCCATCACTTTGGGAGGCCGAGGCAGGCGGATCACAAGGTCAGGAGATCGAGACCATCCTGGCTAACATGGTGAAACCCCGTCTCTACTAAAAATACAAAAAATTGGCTAGGCATGGTGGCAGGCGCCTGTAGTCCCAGCTACTCGAGGCTGAGGCAGGAGAATGGTGTGAACCCAGGAGGCGGAGCTTGCAGTGAGACGAGATCGCGCCACTGAACTCCAGCCTGGGTGACAGAGTGAGACTCCATCTCAAAACAAAACAAAACAAACCCAGAGAAGGCAAGGGAAGCCTTGCCTGGCAAGTCTGGTAATGCCAGCTGGGTTTTAAGTTACACTGACCTCGACATGCCCATGCAGTCCTGAATAAGACAAGGGACTGGGAAGGACATGGGAATCCCCTTCAGTATTGGTAGGAAACCTGTCACCTCCCCACACTTGCTCCTGGGTCTCTTAAAGACCTCCAACCAATCTTTGCTTTGGAATCTTGCCTATGGGTTTTAAGCATTTCACTTCTAGGAGGAATAGGGCCCAGACATTTCCCCCTCTTCTTACCTGTTCTGCTCAGAAATGTCTTTGCATAGTCTGGGTCATAGATATAGAAAAATGCCTGAAAGGGCCCAATCCAGAAAGGGAAGGCACGAGGGTATTTTTCAATAATTTCCTCAAGCTTCTCCATGTTATCATCCTGAATAAACTGCAGTGAAAAAAGTAAAAGTAATTAGACAGCCAGCCAGGCTGGACCTGTCCCCTCTTACAGACACAAGCTGAATTCAAGTGATAAGGTCACACAAGCAGAGGAGCCTGAGACTTTTCTGGAAGTGACATAACATGCTTTCTTTGGAACTTCTAAACTTGGGGGATAATTCTCTAAACAAAGTTAGTGTAGTTATCTTCTTAATATTAATATAACCTGTACCGCCAGACCAAGTTACTGTTGAATGACATTTACTGTGAACTCTTGTCCCAATAGAGGGTAAGCTGAGTCACACTCTCTGCCTCACTTGCCAACATCACACACTCAGACTGGAGTGGGATCTGGAAGCGAAAAGATGTATCTCCTAAGTGGGAAACTAACAGTTACTAAATGGGGCATGACCCTACATCCAGCTCACCATTTCTTCTCCCTGTTCCTCTCTCTAATTATGCACCACTAATTATTTCTCATGACTTAGTAGTAAATGCTTCTCTCTAAAAAATTGCCAACTCTATCTACAAAGAAAATCCAAATTCTCCTCCCAACAACAGAAGGTCCGTTTACACAGATGTGTGAAGCTTAAAGCCAACTCAAATACAAAACTTTCAGCTTCCAACATTTACAAATGAGAGTGCAAATACTACCACCGGAGAAGGACTTTTTGCTTTTAGAAGCAGATGAGTAACGGGTCATTTACATTGTTTCTCTAAATCACTGAAAACAAGATTCATTTACATTTGCTTCTTGTGTGAAGTGGAGGGCACCTGCGCATGTGTGTTTTGGTGTGCCCATCTATACACTTGAGCATGATGATGGGAGTCCCCAGCTGCAAAGTAATCTGAAGGCTGCCAGATTTTTCCTCATGTGACCAATCACACGGTATCTGCTGCAGGATTGTTTGTTCTCATCCTCAGGAGAGGTAGACAACTCTGGCTCCCATTTTTCTCTGTTATCATTTAGCAATTTTAACCCATAAAGTGCTCTCTGGATAGTTCAAGGCCACTGAAAGGTTGAGACTCTTGAAATCTAGTTTCTAAAATACTGCACTCTTCTTTGCTAATGTTGCCATAATCAAGCCAGTGATAAGCGCCCACCATCCAGAGTAGTGGTTTTCAACAATGTGAATATTTTTTCATTTATTCATTCACAAACAATAAACACACAAGTATTTACTGAGTGTCTATCACATGTACCAGGTGGTAGAGATACAGAGAAATATAAGAAAGACAAGGCCTTTGCCCTCATGGAAATTATAAACTAATATGACAATTGTTTGTTTAGGTAAAAAACTTTCATAAATACCCCAGCCACATGGAAGTATTTCATTATACTTTTTAAACTCCTGACTAGACAAAAAGGACAGAAAACTATTGTGAATCCTGTACTATATTTAATTTCTATTTTTTCATCCCCAGAGAAGCATCTAAATATACTTGAAAATAGGTACTACATATATTTAGTAAACATTGTTCAGAAACGTTCAGAAAATGCACAGTGCCCCCAAATAGCAACAGCTAACATTTATCAAGCACTGCTATGAACTAGGCGCTGCTAAATGCTTTCCATGTTTTATGTTATTTAATATTTACATCAAGAACTCTATGAAGTAGATATAATTACAATCTCTATTTTACAGATGAGGAAATTGAGCCCTACAGACTAGGTTAAATGATCTGTCCAAGTGTGTACAACTGGCAACCAGTAATGAGGATTCAAACTCCAGTTTAACTCTGGAGCCCAAGTGCTTTATACTACTTAGCTACAAAGATGCTCTCTGCAGTACATCCAAGTACACACACAGATACACACACACAAACACACACACTTGCATATATACATCCTAGGTCCCATATGTTGGCTGAGATTCAGTGACCTATTGAATAAATGTCAAACCTTACCTGGCCTACTCTATGTAGTAAATTGATCTTTGAATAAATGAATTTTCTCAGCACCTAATATATTTATGCATTCAACAAAGGATTTACTGAGCACCTATTATGCACCGGGAACTGTACCATGCACTGGGTTTATAGTGGCAAACAAAGACCCTCCCTCTCACAGATTTTATACTGTAGTTAGTGGTGGATAATAAACGAACAAGCAAAAGAGTACACAGTATAGTGTCAGAGACTGATAAGGGCCAAGATAATAATAACAGGGCTGGAGATAGAGAGTCCTAGAAGTCCTATTTTAGTCTGAATGGTCAGGGCAAGCGTCTTTTAGGAGGTAACATTTGTTCAAAGGCCTGAATAACTTGCAGGGAGAGTAATACAACCACAGACGTGCATGTTCAAAGCTCTGAGGGAGGAATATCCTTGGCATGTTTGAAGAATAGTGAGAAGACCTGTATTATTAAGAGTAAGGAATGAAATTTCCCATCTTGTATGGAATTTTCCCTACACACACTTTATCCTTCTGTAACCTTACGACTATACTTAAAATGTTACTGTCTTTAGACAGAAGGAATAAGTTGCGGTGTTCAATAGCACTGTTAACAATAATTTATTGCATATTTCTGAAGAGCTTGAAGAGAAGACGTGAAATGTTCCAAACACAAATAAATAATAAATGTTAGAAGTGATGAATACCCTAAACACCCTGATTTGATCACTGTACATTATATGCACGTATCAAAATATCACAGGTACTCCATAAATACGTACAGTTATTATGTAGCAATAAAATGTTACTGACTATGTAAAATAGTTTCACCTTTTGAGCCTTAGAGACTAGATTTCCTTGTGACTTAGGTGAATCACCACAAGGACCCAGATCTGAGTAAATGGGGAGGGTTGGTAATATTAGTTTGATAGGCCTGTCACCTCTAATCTGCAAAATTCTGATAGAAACCTCTCAACAACAGAAAAAATAACTTAATGACAGTCAAGAGGGAATATGGACTCTAAAACACTATGAATGCAATAAATAATCTGAAATGAAATTAAGACACAAGAGCTTCAAAAAGAATGAAACAAATTTAACAAAAGAAATGCAAAATGAAATGTATACTTTGAAAAATACAAAAATATTGTTAAAAAAATTAAAGAAAGCTGGGCGTGGTGGCTCACCCCTGTAATCCATTCACTTTGGGAGGCCGAGGTGGGTGGATCATGAGGTCAGGAGTTCGAGACCAGCCTGGTCAATGTGGTGAAACCCCATCTCTACCAAAAATACAAAAATTAGCTGGTGTGGTGGCGGGTGCCTGTAGTCCCAGCTGCCCAGGAGGCTGAGGCAGGAGAATCGCTTGAACCCGGGAGGCGGAGGTTGCAGTAAGCCGAGATTGCACCACTGCACTCCAGCCTGGGCGACAGAGCAAGCCTCTGTCTCAAAAAAAAAAAAAAAAAAGACGACCTAAATAAATGGAAAGGCTTTCTGTGTTCATGGATCAGAAGACCTAACATTGTTAAGGTGGCAATAATCCCCAAACTGATCTACAGATTCAATGTAATCCCTAGCAGAACCCTAGCTGGTTCCTTGTAGAAATTGATAGGCTAATTCTAAAATTTATATAGAAACCCAAGGATTCCAAATAGCCAAAATAATCTTGGAAAATAACAAAGTAGGGGGACTCATACTTCCTGATTTCAAAGCTTACTACAAAGCAACAGTAAGGCAGTGTGGTAATAGCATAAGGATAGACATATAATTTATTTATAATTTTTAATTTTTGTGCATACATAGTAGGTGTATATATTTATGGAGTAAATGAGATTTTTTGATACAGACATGCAATGTGAAAAAGGTACATCATGAAGAACGGGGTACCCATCCCCTCCCTTCAAGCATTTATCCATTGAGTTGCAAACAATCCTATTACACTCTTTATTTAAAAATGTATAGTTATTATTGACTATAGCCTCCCTGCTGTGCTATCAACTAGTAGGTGTTATTCACTCCTTCTATTTTTTTTGTACCCATTAACCATCCCTACCTCCTCCCCTAGCTCCCCACTACCCTTCTTAGCCTTTGGTAACCATCCTTCTACTCTGTCTGTCTGTGAGTTAGGACAGACATACAGATCAATGGATTAAAATTGAAGATTCAGAAATAGACCTTGACATTTATGGTCAATAGATTTTTGACAAGGATGCCAAAAGAATTCAATGGAAACAACAGACGACATAGTATCCATGACACAGTAGAGATACATAACACAGGACAGCAACAATGGGGAGTCCTAGAACAGTATCTCCATACCAAGCTTAAAGAACAACCAGTTCAGACTGGAAAAGGAGGAGAGGTCTGTGGGAAAAACATCTCCAGAAAAACGAACAGATTATTTGGCATGTTTGCATTCTTGGAAATATTATTTAGATGTGTTTGACAGATCTATTAGAGCATTTGGAAAAAAATACTGACAGATATTGAAAAATGAAGCAGATTAGAAAAGGAAGAATTTAACAATATTGTGGGGGTGGGGGAAAGTTCTATGAAAAAATAAATAAAATGCAAGAGGACCATTTAGATCAGCAGTAAATAACATTTGCATAATAAAAATAATACAAATAGAGGTTTTTCTATTTAACTAAAAAATACAATACAATATAGTTATTGGGACAGTGGAAGATGAGGTGTGATTGCCTGTCATAAAGAAGTTCATAGGTGGATGTTGTCTTAGCACATTTGTGTTGCTGTAAAGGAACACCTGAGGCTGGATAATTCATAAAGATGATTATATGCATTACAATTCTGCAGGCTGTACAGGAAGCATGGCATTGGCACCTGCATCTGAGGAGGACCTCAGACTGCTTCCACTCATAGTGGAAGTGAACAGGAGCAGTTGTGTGCAGAAATCACATGGTGAGACAGAGGAAGAGAGAGGGGAGTAGGTGGCAGGTTCTTTTCAACAATCAGTTCCGGGGGGTGAAGAGGGCCTAAGAGAGTGAAAACTTATGAAGGAGACAGCTGCACCAAGACATTCATGAGGGATCCATCCCAATGACCCAAAGATCTCCCATCAGATCCCACCTCCAACACTGGGAATCAAATTTCAACATGAGGCTTGGTGGGGACGAACAAATCTTATCTAAACCACAGCAGATGTCTAAACTTATTAAAGTAATAGATGCAATATAGTAATATTATTTTACAAATAAAGATTTAAATACCAGAGGAAAACGATAAAAGAGTTGAAAGTGGTTGCTTTAGATAAGAAAGACTAGAAAGTGGGGGAAACCAAAGAATGGTGCAGTAGCTCTGCTGGAATGCCTTCCCCACACCACCAGACCATCCTTTAAGACTCTGCTCAGTCCTTCACAGACTTTCCTTCCTCCTCTAGGCGGAGATGTACACTTTCCTGCGATGGATATTCCCTTGTCTTTGGGCCTCCAGTAAAGCACCCATTGCCTTAAATTTTCATTTTCTCTCTGTGGCCTAAGTCTGCACCTGACTTGGGAGGTGCAGGGAAGGCATTTAGCTTCTCTTTGTAATCTTAGTACCTATCACACAATTGCCACTCAGAGTCGGCTGAATGAATAAAAACCTCAATTAGGGTGGGAGTGGATTTAAAAGACAGGAGAGACCAAAAGCTAACAGTCTCCCTTTACAAATTTCCATCAATCAGTATTTCCTGAGCGGCTGGCTGGGGCTGCTCCTTACTTCACAAGAATCTTAGGAAAAGAAAATTGTCTCTGGTTAAAATGGACTAAGGGTGCCAACAATTGGGATCGATTTTGCATATTTTCTGCAATTAATAAGTTATTTAGAATAACATGCTATTTTTAAAGCAACACATGTGGAAGGCTTGGTGAAGCAGGGAGAGACAGACCTGAGGTACACGTCGCTTTCTTTTTCCATATTCAGGTTCTTTAAATAGGTCTCTCCCAGCCCCCAAAGCTTCCTCTTTAGTGACCTTTCCCTGTGGGGCTGCGGGAAAGCAAGTCTCCAGAGCAAGGAAAAATGATGCTGAGAGCCACAGGCCGGGCTGGAAAGGCCAGTGCAAGCCGGAGGGTCCCCAGGGATGGAAGGAAGCAGCCGTCTCTCCGCAGGCCGGGCTCCTCTGCCGCACCCTCCTCCGCCCATCCCTCCTCCCTCCCATCTACCTTCTGGTGCCCAAGGAACCAGTGGGCGGGGGGCGTTGGGAAGGCGCGCAGGTCCCGCAGCAGCCTCTGCCTCCGCAGGTAGAGCTTAATGGTCTGCAGCAGCCCCAGGGCCAGGCAGAACACGAACGCCAGGTAAAAGGGCCGCGCCCAGCGCGTCTCCAGCCAGGAGAATTCCATGGCTCTGCGCAGCGCCGAACGCTGGGGGCTTCCGGGGGCGCGGGAGAGGGTGCGCTTTCTCCCGCCGGGAGCTGGCGTAGGGTCGCGCAGCCCACCGCCTCTCTGGGCTCTCGCGAAGCTTCTGACTCGCGGGAGGGGAAGGGCAGTGGGAGGGGCGGCTCAGGCCTGCGGAGAGGAGGCAGGCTCGCGTGCGGGGTTTCTAGCCCGTTACCAAAGCGCGCACGCTTGGTTCAGCCCAACTGCTTTTGCGTTCCTGGAGCGTTCTCTTTTAAGTCGAACAGTTTTCAGTCACGGGATCTGAATTTATATTGTAAAATAATACCAAAGCTGAGGTCATTGTTTTTCTTCCTTATCAAAATTAATAAATGGCTGTGCAAGAGCTTTTCTTTTCCATTCTCGCATTCTACCAAAATTCCCAGGAGGTAGAGGTAGCGGGAGGTGTACGATCATTATTCCTTTATCCTGTGGCCTGCCTAGTGGTGTTCCGGTAAATGGTTTACAACTAGTTTCCACCCTGATTCCCAGCGTGTACCAACATCCACCATGAGCTAGTTCAAGCTGCCAATACGAGGGCACCGAACACTGAACGGGGAAGATATGCACAGTAGCGTACCATTATCTAGTAATTCCACTATACAGGTAGAGTCAGGGCCTGCTACATAATTTATGAATCTCAGTGCAAAATGAAAATGTGGGATGAAAACTTTATTAAAAATTCTAAGATGACAGAGCATTAAACCGAGCATATGCCCTTCTGGGTTCACAGCCTCGTGTGGCTGCTCGGGTCCCATGCCCATGAAGGGCTGCCTCTAGATGCCAGAGACATAAACTCGAGTACCGATAACAGAAAAATGTAGTAAAAATAATTTGGAAGTGATGGTTTTAGTATTTGTAATCTATTAGGTGGTGAAGTAGGATCTAACAGGCCTGACTTCCCAAGCTGCTGTCTCCCCCCACCTCCCTGTCCCAGCAATCTTTATAGGCATTGCCCACATTTGATTCATTTATTCATTGATTTAGGCTAAGACAGGCATATGTTAGGTGTTGATTGACAGCCCTGAACAATAAACCCAATCTCTGCTACAATTCCGTGTTCTCCCTATCACTGCCTCTCCCCTACCTCCCCACCCGCCGCCCCCATTTCCTTAAGCCTATGCTCCACTCTCTGGAGTCAGATTATATTTGTCAGGTAAGTGATTAAGGCAGGCTCCGAGGGTGGTGACTTCATCTGGACCAAGTTTGTCTTGGCCCCCTTGCATGTTCCGTTAAGCCACACGCAACAAGTGTTTCTGCTCCTTCTTTCCCAGACTTCCCTACTTCCTACCTAATTCCAACCCTCAACTAGATGTTGTTATTTGACAGGGTCCCAGAATCCTCTGGCTTACACAGCTTCTTCTGGGTAACTCATGGCATTTCGGCTTTGCATATTATTCCTTTATGCCCTATTCCCTCCCCAAATTATGATGGTTGTATGGTGGCCCTCATATGATCTCATGGTGATAGGGCTGAAGACCTCAGATCCATGCTCTGCCCCAGAGCTGGTTTCAGCTTTGTGATATCTTGCCTGGTCTGGTCCTTGGGTTCTTCATGGGACTGAGGAATAGTATGTGTGGTTGGTGACCTTCTAGTGAGTTCTCTTGGCAGGGTCAGAGCCTGGGGACCCATTGGCTCACCTATTCCCACCCAGGTTCTTGCTGGTGGTGTGACTCCCTCTGAGGCTTGGACAGTTCCATGCAGTTACTCTTCTGCTCCAGGGCCAGTTGCCCCTGTCCAGCACCATTCCATGTGCTTCCAGGGATAACAGAGGAACTCTGGAACTTTTGCACTATATTTAGTAGCCTAAGAGAGGCTTGAAGGTGTTGAAGAGGCTTGAAGTTCAGGCCTTCTCTGCTTCACTGCCATTTTCACTCTGGTTTCCCCCAAAAAAGACGCAAGGTAAAATCCCCTGTGCTCTCAAGTTTCCCTTCACTCTATCTAAACCCCAATCCCAGGATTTTAGCCTACAGGGGAAAAATTAGATACTCTCTTGATGACCCGACCTCTGCCACTTTTTGCCTCAGTCCACCAGGCTGCAAGAGGTGGGTTTTCCCCACAACCTGCATTTCATGTGGTAGAAAATATCCTTATGTTATTGCTTGTGTTTTTGCTATCCCTGGTGGAGAATAAAGTTCTGTAATCTACTCCAACAGGGTATGCTAATGGGAGAGAAAGGAATTTAGAACATTATTTATTCTGGCCAAAGACTAACTTCTGATACTTGCTACAACTCAAAGATATGATTCTGGAGACCAAAAACAAAGCAGTGCCTCCTTCCATTTTTGGCATTCCTGCACAAATATCTACTGAATTGAATTTTCTTGGCTACAGTACAGGGAATTGGAGATACCAAAAAAATCCCATCAACATGGATAGTGGTGCCTCTAGATGGAAATAAGCCCCATGAGACTCCCAGAAGGAGGCCTGTGCCTCTACCAATGCTCATCTGATGGCTACTTCCATGTCAGACACGAGAGACAAGAAATGAAGGTCATTGAGGGGCTGCTTCAATCCTACACATAGCCCAAAGAAAACCATACATTTGTCTACAAACAGCAGTGCAAGGTAACCTTTGACTGAAATTATGATAACTCAGTATGGCAACCTATGTCTTTGATCCATTAAAATGTGGAAGTATATTATTACTTAATAATGAATGAATTTTAAGACAATGGAACCATGGGGATAAAAGTCTAGAAGTTTGTGGAACTGTATCCCAGGATAGCAATGCAGCCCACCAATGTGGGGTTCCAGAGATTTACTGCTCTCTGAATTGCTCATGTGCTCAGTTAGTAAACATGGGCTGAACATTTACTGTGTCCCAGGCGCCGTGCTGGGCACTTGCTGGGAGCTGAATGCACAGGGGAGACAAGGGTCACTTAAGTACTTTTAAGGTAGCTATCACAGAAAGTGATGTTGATATCCTTGCCAGACAAAGGAGAGAGTAACGAAATCTGTCCAGGCTAGGGGAGATGCAGGTGAGGAGAAAATGTGAAAAAAGTTTTATAACTGAGGAGAAGCTTTTATCCATTCATTCATTTACTGAGTGAATATTTATTGAGAACTGACCATGTGCCATGTATCGCCCTGAGCCCTGGAGATGTGGCCTTGAACAAAATCAACCTGGCCCGGCCTTCATGTGGCTTAGGGTCTAGTGGAGCTGTGTCTTAAAATGTCAGAAAGTGTCTTCTACATGGACAAGATGGGAAAGGGCATTCTACATGGTGGAAGAGTGCATGAACAGAACGTAAAACGGCCTGAGCTAACTGGATTGTGGGAGCTCTTTAGCATGGCTAGAGCTTCAAGTCTCAGAGAGAAGGATGGGTGCTAAGACCACATATAGGTTGAAAGTCAGATCATGAGAGCTTGGTAGGCCCAGTAAAGAAATTCAGACTTTACTTAAGGCCATGGGAATCCACTGAAAGGATTTAAGGTGGAAAATGACATAGCTAACCAGTAGATTATTCTGAAAGCTACTTGAAATATAATAAGGACAGTTAAATAGTTACTGTATCCTCACTAAGTGCCAAGTACAATTCTAAAGTGATTTATATGTACTCAGTTATTTCTTCCTCATAATAATCAAGGTAGATGTTACCATTATTCCATTTTACCTGTATGAAAACTGAGACACAGATTATGCAACTTGTCCAAGGACATCAGAGAGTAAAAAATGGTGTCAGGATTTGAATCTAGGCAGTCTAACACTAGGTCCTGAGACCTTAACATTTATGAGAATAAATTGGGATGGGGAAGGTAGTGGTAAGACTAGAACTAGGGAGATCAGTTCTGATGCTATTGCAATATTCAGATAAGATATGATGGTGGCCTGGACTGGGGTGTTGCAGTGGTGTGGCAGGCCAGGTCTCACTAACACAGGCCTCCATAACAACTGTTTCAGCATTGGCTGAATTGTTAAGTTAAATATTAAGAAACTGATAGAGCCGGTGCCCTTATACAAAGGCTGGAATGTAACAAAAGCCCACCAAGAGTTTTGCCTAGGCATTTCCTGGGCTTTGAAGCATGACAAGGTAATGAAAGAATTCTTATCAGGACCCATTTAGGATTAAACAAGTTTTATTGGGAATCTGAAGAAACTCCCCAGGCCTCCACAAACAAGTTTATTGGGGGTCTAAAGGAACTCCACAAACCTCCATGATTTAGCAGGAGACAAGATAAGTGTAATCACCCCAGCACCTGGGCCCATTTACATTAAGTAAATTTACAGAGGCTCCAGAGGAAGGTCTTCAGGACTCAGATCTCAGTTATAGATTAAAAGAAGTTAATCACATATGTCTTTAGATGAATGCACACTTACACATAGACATATAGCTTAGAAGGTATATAATCTCTGAAAAAACTTTGTAATTTTGAGTTTGGTGATATTCCCCAGGCTTTCTTCCTGTAACCAGTTACAGAAATAAAAACTCTCTTCCTCCCCAGTTCATCTGCATCTCGTTATTGGGCTGCAAGAATAAGCAACCTGACCCTCAGTTTGGTCTGGGAACAAATTTGGTGAGGCAGCCAGGAGCCACTGGGACGGTGCTGTTTTCAACCGTCAGCAGCTTGTGATGAAACAGTCTTCAGGAGGATCCCAGCAGCTGCTGGGTGAGAGTTTCCCAGGGATCCCTTCTGAGGGCTGTCCCATGTGAAAAATTGCATGTCCCTCCCACTGTTGGGGAAGACTGGAGATCAGGGGTGAACATGCTGGAAGGGTTAGTTAATTGGATTGTATGCCAGGAGTCTGTTGCTTTCCTATCTGGGCTTGTTAAGCCACTTGTCTGGTACCGCCAGGGGAGCAATAAGGCTTGCTCATACACCCACTTTGCATTTTGGTTAAGATCAGGTTTTGTGTTGGTTTTGAGTCTGTTCTGCCTGAATGTACTCCCCCTGGTGTTTGTCTGAATTCTGTCTCCACTTGTTTGTGTATCTGTCTTGTCTCTTTTGATACCATGTAAGCTTGAATATAAGAGGTGTCAGGTCCATCCCTGCTGGGAGCCCTCTGGGAAGGAAAAAGGTTTTTTAAAGGAGCTCAATGATTAAAAGTCAGCTTAATTAAAAGGTAACATCTAAGATGTGTATATGTGTGTGTGCATGTGCATGTGTTTGTATTAAAAGACCTTCATATTTTTGTTTTTTCTCTTCTGGGACCTTGTCTTTTTGAGCGAAAGTTTTTTTCTTCTCGGTTGTCTGAATTGTGTTTTTCTTATTAACAGCTGTTGCAACAGAGGCTACTCTTGGTTTTTTTTTTAAAAAAGGTGTCATTTAGACACTTAGAAATGTCTTTGTTTGAAAAAAAAAAGTTTAGTGCACTGTAAAAGCATCACATGGTCTAGTCTGATAGTAATTCTCCCTTTTTGAAAACCCAAGATTCAGTGTGGGCTCTGGCCAGAGCTCAAAGATCCAGTTAAAAGATAGGCAGTCCCTGTCTAAATAAAATTGGTCTCCTAATATAGTCCTATAATACATTTCTATAATTTTATGTTTGATCTGGCATCCATCTTTAATCTCCCTCTAGCACCAGCAGGCTTTTTCTCATTACTTTGAGATGTAAATCTTGCCATCTGATTTTTCACCTAAAAGTTGTTTCCTTCAATATGCAGATCTAGGGCATCTATAAAATGTACTTCTATTGTCATGCCTAATATGTCTATGTATTTATGTGTTGTATACACAATGTTTCACTACTGAAAATATAAAAAAGCTCTAATTAATTGGATTAAGGAAAATTAAAGGTGCTTAAATCAAATACTTTAACAGAAAAAAGACTAGTCAAATGCTTTTTTAAGATTATGTGACTTAAGTAAAATCTTTAATAAATAAGCTGACTTTAAAAGTATTGGTAAAGTAATAATAGAAATGTCTTAGGAATTGCCAGCATACATTTTTGTTTGCATTTGTTGATCGAGAAACTTCATACTTATCCCTGCCAAATACTATAAGGTGTCAAAACTTGGCATAGAGGTTACAAAACTATAAACTCAGCCCCAAACAGAATGATCTTTGCTTTTGTGATTTTTAATAGATAAAACATTAATATTGTTTTAATAAATATAGATACATCTTAAATTCTTTGGTAAAATGCCATAACTCCTAATCTTGTGGCTTTAGGCAGTCTAGTCCACAGGCATGAAGGAGGTTTGTTCTGGGAAAGGACTGTTACCATATTGTTTCAAAGATAAATAAAAACTAAGTTAATGAACAAGAACTTCCTGGAGGTTAGAAGCAAGATGAAGTCAGTTAGGTCAGAACCTTTTCACTGTCTCAGTTATAATTTTGCAGTGGCAGTTTCATAACTTTAAATAATGGCTATCACAGTTTTCATAAATAATCTAAGTAAACAATTAAATTAATGAGGTAAATGCAATGGAATAAATACTCACAAATAAACTTGTCATAATTTAGAATCTAAACTTATATTAAATTACATAATAGATATTTATTTGGATATTTTCCAATAAAAATATATTGTGGGAAAACATTCTTTCTAAGATGGTGTCCCTTTTTAAAGGTAAATAATTTTTGTCTAATTCAAAGCTTATTTAAAGGTTATCTAGAAAACAAGGCAAAAGGAACCAGGAAATAAGAGAGATATAAAGAAAGTTATAAAAAATAAAAAGGTATTTTTTAGTAAAAAAGCTTAAAGAAAAATAATTTTATATGAAAGAGAATCTTGTGTGGTAAATTTAGTGCTAGAATAAAATGACAGGTTGTTTTAGAAAGAGGGATGGTTAGAACAAGTCAAGAAGTCCAAGCATGTCGTAGATGGTCTGTGTAAGTCATGAAAGAATTTATGTAAAATTGTTGTACAATTTAAAGGTAATTAGGCCTCCTAAATGCTTCATAGAATGCCACTGTGATTTTTAACTGCACAGTTTGCCTGGTTTATGGCTAGGTAAGACCTGGGACACATTGAATTTGATGCTGGAAAGAGTCAGACCTTATCTGCACTCCTGTCTGGGTCCTAGGCTCCACATCTAGTACATAATTAAAATCCCAAACTTACCAAAGTTTTCACCAAAAATAAAGGTTGCTGAGAGTTAACAGTGTAACATGTGTTTGAGACTACTAAAAAAATAGTTTTACATGCAAGATGTGTAAGAAAGGAAAACATACTTTTGGTAAAAAGATTATAAGAAGGTGTGGGAATGTGGATTTTTTGTCTAAATTAAAAGGTTAAAGGATTGTTTTGAGTTAGATAAAACAAAGCTAAGGGTTTAAGCAAGTTGCAGAAGGTTTATGAGAAAATTAATTGTAAAAGAAATTCTATGTGTAAACATATTGGCTAATGTTAAAGTGGTATTTTTCAGTTTTTCCATAAATTGAACATTAAAATAAATGCACAGCAGGTTTCTCTTAGAGCATTAACCTACTCTTTAACAAGAATCTTTTGTAAAGGATTACAAAAGATTTATGGAAATCTTACCTTATGGTCAAACATTAAAATTGGGTAAATATATCTATAAGGTTTTATTAAAAATTTGGCTTAACATTTAATAGTACCCAAATGTAAACATAAAATTTGGCTTATTTGGTACAAAATCATACAGGAAGCATTGTCAAATATAAAATGGTGTTTGGCTTTTTTGTTCTATATTTGTATAAATGTGTTATTGGTATGTGTTCCAAATTATGGGAAACTTCTATAATTCTGCTATATCTTAGTGTAAATTATCAGTAATAATTATAATTGTTATGATAAATTATTTTGTGCCACAGAGGTAACAGATTTCCTTGTCAATTGTGTTTTTAACTATGGCTACCCTAAAACTTTTTGTCATCCATAAAGAATTGTTGTCTTGTTTTGGTCCTCTTTAGAAGGTGGTTTTGCAATCAGCTATGAAGCTCTAACAGGTGCTCTTGAATGCAGGTTTCTGATAACTTTGGAGATTGTAACATCTGAATAGAGGAAAAATGTTCAGAACTCTTGAAGAAATAAAATATTCATTGATATCAAGCAGAACAAGAATTAACTGCATAAACTAATAAAAAACTGAAGTGATCTTTTTGACTTTTTGCTTAAAATGTTGTTGATCTTTTGTTTTCCTTTTCAGAGTCAAGGAAACTTTTCTTTTGAGCTATGAACAGCTTTTAACAATTAAGCAAAGTATACTAAGTATACTACTATGAGCAAAATTTGGAACATATTTGTTTCTCTCTACTTGATTTCTCCAGAATCTGAAAACCATTTGTGAATACTCTTAATTATAGTTATTTGCATAAGGGCAATAAGAATCTGTTTTCTTTTGCAACAGACACAATTGGAGAAACTAGTTATTTTACCAAGGCTTTGACTGTAATAGCCTGCTTTCCTTTAAGAAATCAAATTTGACTTGTAAAGTCAATAAAATTCCCTAGAGGAAATGCCTCATACCTTGTCTCCACAGTCCCTGTACTGGGTTTCTGACCTGTGGTAAGTAAAGAATGTCACTTTCTGACAGGTTCCAAGTTATCTTGGAACCCCAAAAGGAGAGAAATTTACTCAACTCATAGGTATTTAAGGGTACAAATCAACAGCACAGCTTGGTGCTAAAAAAGTCTTATCTAAGATTCCTTGTATGGAACAGAGTTCCATCAAAGCCAAGTTCAAAAGAGCTTATGTGAAAAAAATAATTCTTCTTTCTGCACTTTATACAAATAACCAGGTCAAGTACAATAAAACAAACCAGTCTTACCATGATTTGTCTTTAGTAAAAATGGGAGACTGGAAAGAGAAAAATTATGTTTCAAAACCATAGTGCACTTGTTGTTAGATTCTAGTCTTGTCTAATGTTTTTCAGTTTTTGTTATTTTCTACAGTTTGGGTTGAATTCTGATTTTTCTGGCTACAAGCCTCCAAAATAATGTTTTCAATTTTTTCCTTTTTCCCCATTTTTCCTAACTGGAAGTCACTGAAACCTAAACCTTGCTTTATTAAGGCCCTGCAGACTGAAGATTACTTAAACTTAAACTTCAGAAGAAAACAGCAGCAACCTATTTGTATGTGTTGCTGTTGCATATTGTTATGTTTCAGCAGGTATTGCCTCTAAGCCCCTGAAACAGGAAGTACTACTGGGAACAGGTCAACCTCTTGCACTCCAATGCTGCATTCAGTGCTCCATAATGTTGACTTCCTCTCAGCAGGATGTAGCCAGAAAGATTACTACACCCCATCTCACTGAAATTCTCATGATGACTAAATATACAAACATGATAGAAATCGTGCAGAAATTGACAGTGGAGATTGTGGCAAGTCAGGTCTTACTAACATAGGCCTCTGTAACAACTCTTTCAGCACTGACTGGTTAAGTTACATATTAAAAACTGATAGAGCCAGTGCCCTTATACAAAGGCTGGAATGTAACAAAAGCCCACCAAGAGTTCTATAGAAGGCATATAAGCTCTGAAAAATCTTTGTAATTTTGAGTTTTTCTGGTGATATTTCCTAGGCCTTCTCCCTGTAACCAGTTACAGAAATAAAAACTCTCTTCCTCCTCAGTTCATTTGCATCTCATTATTGGGCCACAAGAATAAGCAGCCTGACCCTCAATTTGGTCCAGGGACAGTGGTACAGACAAGCAAGAACGAATGAGAGAGACATTGGAGTGTGTTTTTGATGGGAGTTGATGACTGGATGTAGGCATAGTAGGAAAGTCTAGGACAATCCCTATGTTATGTGAACCCCCAACATTTGAGACAGGTCACAGTTAATTTAGAAAGTTTATTTTGCCAAGGTTGAGGATGCGCACCCATGACACAGCCTCAGGAGGTACTGATGACATGTGCCCAAGGTCGTCAGAGCACAGCTTGGTTTTATACATTTTAGTGAGACATGAGACATCAATCAACATGTCTAAAATTGAACATTGGCTCAATCTGGAAAGGCGGGACAACTTTCCAGATTGTCACAGGTAGGTGAGAGACAAGTGGTTGCATTCTTTTGAGTTTCTGATTAGCCTTTCAGAAGAGGGCAATCAGATACGCATTTATCTCACTGAGCAGAGGGATGACATTGAATATATTGGGTGGCAGGTTTGCTCTAAACAGTTCGCAGCTTGAATTTTCCCTTTAGCTTAGTGCTTTGGGGGCCCAGGATATTTTCCTTTCACAGTTTCTGTTCACTGAGATAGGAAAGGCAAGAAGAATCTATCTTCCCCAATCCCACCCCCATCACCATCCCCTGCCCTATATGTCTTTTGCTCTTCTCAAAGTGTTCCTCAAAAACACTTTTTGTCTGTTTCTCATATATTTCTTTAACCACCAGCCTACAGGAATCTATTTCATGAACAAATAAAGCCTTGGTTTTTATGCTTCTCATTTGATACTTCACCCTGTTTTCATTTGTCATTCATTCCACAGTCAGAAATTCTAGGAGAACGGTTTGGAGATTCTTCAAAAAACTAAAAATAGAGCTACCATATGATCCAGCAATTCTACTGCTGGATATATACCCCAAAGAAAGGAAATCAGTATATCAAAGAGATATCTGCACTCCCATGTTTGTTGCAGCACTATTTGCAATAGCGAAAATTTGGAAGCAACCTAAGGGTCCATTAACAGATGAATGGATAAAGCAAATGTGGTGTAAATACACAATGGAGTACTATTCAGCCATAAAAAAGAATGAGATCCTGTCATTTGCAACAATGTGGATAGAACTGGACATCATTATGTTAAGTGAAATAAGTCAGGCACAGAAAGACAAACATCACATGTTCCCACTTACTTGTGGGATCTAAAAATCAAAACAATGGAACTCATGGAGATAGAGAATAGAAGGATGATTACCAGTTGGGGGTGTAGGGGAACAAAAAAATAGGAAGAATGAATAAGACCTAGTATTTAATGGCATAACAGGGTGACTGTAGTCAATAACAATTTAATTGTACTTTTAAAAATAACAAAAGGATATAATTGGATTATTTGTAACACAGTAAATTCAATTTACATGATGTGATTATTATGCATTGCACGCCCATGTCAAAACATCTCATGTACCCCATAAATACATACACCTACCATGTGGCCAGAGGCTCACGCCTGTAATCCCAGCACTTTGGGAGGACAAGGCGGGTGGATCACGAGGTCAGGAGATCAAAACCATTCTGGCTAACATGGTGAAACCCCATCTCTACTAAAAATACAAAAAATCAGCCGGGCGTGGTGGCGGGCACCTGTAGTCCCAGCTAATCAGGAGGCTGAGGCAGGAGAATGGCATGAACCCTGGAGGCAGAGCTTGCAGTGAGCCGAGGTTGTGCCACTGCACTCCAACCTGGGTGACAGAGTGAGACTGTCTCAAAAAAAAAATTTTTAAAAAAATCCTGTACAGCTTTCTACCTTATCTCTTTGCATATTCAGCTTATCTTCCTAATTAGTCTTTAAAACACCATGATGGTTTAAACGTTTTTTTGTTTGTTTTTTGTTTTTTGTTTTTATTTCTTGAATTCTGCCTGGTGCCCGTCTTTGAGCTGGGCACACAATAAATGTTTTATAAACATTTATTTCACTTGAACTAAGGAGACATACCAGGGGTGAGGGAGGTTGAAGAAACAGCAGGGTGAGAAATGTAGAGCAATGACCTACAAAGCAAGTGGGCAATGAAGAAATGGAGATATCCCAGGTCAAGAATTTTGTCTATTAAGAGAATAAGTTTTAAGCTAGAGGGTGGGAAGGTTGGTAAATAGAAAATGAGTAAAGTCAAATAATGGTTATTCTCAAGAGAGTGAGCCTGGTGCTTGTTCCTCATGGAGGTAGCACTAATAGGAAGGATAGAAGGTTCTGAGAGGGGCAGTAAGAGAGAAAACACATGGCCGGGGAGGCTGAAGGGGATGAATGGGGCATTGAATAGAATGGATGAGCCAGAAGGGAGGAGGCACAGAAACTTCATAGATGGTCAGTCCTAGCTATTTTTTTTAGACAGTCTTGTTGTGTCACCCAGGTTGGAGTACAGTGGTGCTATCACAGCTTATTAAAGCCTTGACCTCTTGGGCTCAAGCAATCCTCCCACCTCAGCCTCCTGAGTAGTCCTAGATATTTTTATGGAAGCATCAAGGTTGGAAAGTGATCACTTCATTCTGCCCCTAATTAACACAGTAGTTTTGGTTTTGAAGGGGTTCAACTGGGAACACAAACACATAATCATAAGAGAAAGAATGGGAGGAGGAAACAGGCAGATTATATCTCCGATGCTGGATAACCTGAGGTTTTTTTAGAGAATCCTAAGGCCTCTTCTGCCATGGCAGGGGCAGGGATTCAGAACAGCTGCTATGGTTATTGCTGGGGACATTGACAAGCAAGCTGTTAAAAGACTTTGGGACCAGTAGAATTTACATAGTAAGTTCCATGCAAAAGGCCACTGGCACATGGTTCCATCATTTTCTCCAGTCAACAGCCTGGAAGTAAGAGAATGGAAAGTTTCAGTAAGGAAGCACAGAGCCAGTTCTTACTCTCACTGTGTTGCACTGTCCCTCTGCCAATGCTGGGAAATACCAGGATACAAAAATGTATCAAAGGTAGGCCAACACACAATCTGGTGGAGAGGACAGATAGATATGGAAAGCAGTGTTATGGTAAAATGGATTCATGCTACAACTGCACAGACCCACATGGGTTATCTGGATCTAGTCCTATCATACAGATAAGGAAATGAAGTCCAAAAGTAAAAACAAAAAACAAAAAAAGGCTACCCCTAACCTCCTTCTCTCCAGACTGAGAATTCCAAGGTCACCTTTCCTTTCTCCATGTGACCTGTGAGCTATACCACCTGTGCTGGTCTTTCCAGTTCCTTTGAAGGACAGGGCAGTGAAACCTTAAATGTATCCAACAGTGTTACTCTGTTTCATCTCCTCTGAAGGCTCATACTTCTCCACCCAGTTTTTAAAATGTTGGGTGGAGAAGTGTGAACCTCTAGAGGAGATGGAAAAGAGGCAAGCAGAGAGGTGTGAAGGAAACCAGGATCATCCAGTGTGAGATACAAAGAGAGAGGCTGAGACACTTGAAATGAAAGATGAATGATGAGTTACAAAACAAAGATAAAGTTTAAAATGTGTTTATTGGAATTCATATCATGGAAGTCAGTTGTAAACTTGGGAAGAGGTGTTGAAATGATAGAAACAGAAATCAAAATAAAGTGGGTTGAGAAGAAATTAGGAGGGAAGTAAGGAGCTGTGGAGAAGTGTCAACCACTTTGAAGAGTTTGACTGTGAAAGGAGAGTTGGAATGCTTCTGGATGGGGATCTCAGGGATTTGAGAGTGAAAGAAGGTTAAAGTCTCCCTTCCTCTCTCTATTTCCTATCCCAACCTCACCCCCAATTCCTAGTAAGTGAGGTTGGGATTCAGAGTGCAGTCACTGGCTTTGAAGGTAGGAGGAAGAAGAAAAGGTTGGGGCAGATGTAGAGTTTCATATTTTGTAGTACTTTAAGCCACAACACAGTATAACACAAAATGCAAATCGCATAAAATCCCATTAAAAATCTCCAGTCATAGACAGTTTTGAATGATACTAATATTATTTAATTTTACAATGTTAATATGCAGTATCTATTTTCCTTATTAAATATAAATAGGCCAACTCAAAATTATTAAATTTAAGAGTACATTGAGGGCCTGGTGGAGTGGCTCACACTTGTAATCCCAGCACTTTGGGAGGCCGAGGTGGGCAGATCACCTGAGGTCAGGAGTTTGAGACCAGCCTGGCCAACTTGGCGAAACCCCATCTCTACTAAAAGTACAAAAATTAGCCAGACATGGGGACAGGTGCCTGTAATCCCAGCTACTTGGGAGGCTGAGGCAGGAGAATTGCTTGAACCTGGGAGGCAGAGAGTACAGTGAACTGAGATTGTGCCACTGCACTCCAGCCTGGTTGACAGAGCAAGACTCCATCTCAGAAAAAAAAAAAAAGAGCATATTGAGGTCAACTAACGTCATTTAAACTTAACCTTCCCCATCTGATGAAAGAGTTTATTTGCTTAACATCAAATTAAATAAATTGCTATTTTGGATAATAAGTTAAACAATTGACTGACTTAATAGTAAGTCAAATGCCTTAAGCAATTCTCATATTTGTCCAACTTGGGCATATTTCAAAAATAATAATATTGTTTGAACATCACGTAAGTAACGTAATTTATGGTGTAACCAACACATCACCTTCTGCCAAGTTAGACTCTTATCTGGAATAATAATAATAATATCAAATAACCCTGAACTCTTACTATGTGCCAGGCATCTTACATATGCTATCTCCGTTCTCTCAAGTAGGCCTCACTATTTTCACTTTACAAGTGAGCAAGTTGAAGGCTGAGAAATGAAATAACTTGACCTTAGTCATATGTGGCTCCTGAAGTCTGTCTTCTGTATCATATCGTGCCTGCAATGCATCCTAAGACCTCTCCCCTACCACTTTTTGACATTATACAGACTTATATAGTGAGTCATAAATTTGCCAAAATTTATGGCAACCAGCAGCTCTTGGGGCTGCTTTGTCTATTCAGTAGCCATACTTTATTCCTTTACCTTCCCAATAAACTTGCTTTCACTTTAAAAATAAACAAACACCACCAACAACAAACTCTGAGTGAACCAGCCACAACAACCTACCATTGAGAAGATGGCATGGTGCCCTTTCCCCTAGAATGAAACTGAGAGCTGGTGACTACTTATTTATGTGCTGATACAGAACAACAACAACAAAATGTAGGGAAAAAATGTTTAAATGTATAGAAACAAGTTAACTAGGAAGACTAAGCAAAGGACTTTATTTTTTGTTAGAGACAATGGGACTTTTGGCAAACTGATTCTTAGACTTATAATTTTTCAAACATTCACTCCCAAGTACCAGGAAGTGGAAACTATAAGAGCTTACCTACTATGTCACTTTTACATATATTTTATCCTTCAGTCCTCCAGACCACTTTGTGAAATGCAGGACAGTGTAAGCCTCATTGCACAAATAAGGACAAATAAGCTAAAAAAACCCTGGTCCCTGGTTCAGTGGGCTCTTGGGTGCTGTTGCAAAGGGACTGGCATGTGTATTATTTCACATCTATGCCACACCTTTTTTATTTTTCCAGTCTGGTTTTTTTTTTTTAATATCGATAGGTTTTTTTTGTTATTATTATATTTTAAGTTCTAGGGTACATGTGCACAGCCTGCAGGTTCGTTACATATGTATACATGGGCCATGTTGGTGTGCTGCACCCATTAACTCATTTACCTTACGTATTTCTCCTAATACTATCCCTCCCTGCTCCTCCCACCCTACGACAGGCC
>NW_012101614.1:73337-73875 GCF_000951045.1 Mandrillus leucophaeus | reverse complement strand
GAAGAGTTTGACTGTGAAAGGAGAGTTGGAATGCTTCTGGATGGGGATCTCAGGGATTTGAGAGTGAAAGAAGGTTAAAGTCTCCCTTCCTCTCTCTATTTCCTATCCCAACCTCACCCCCAATTCCTAGTAAGTGAGGTTGGGATTCAGAGTGCAGTCACTGGCTTTGAAGGTAGGAGGAAGAAGAAAAGGTTGGGGCAGATGTAGAGTTTCATATTTTGTAGTACTTTAAGCCACAACACAGTATAACACAAAATGCAAATCGCATAAAATCCCATTAAAAATCTCCAGTCATAGACAGTTTTGAATGATACTAATATTATTTAATTTTACAATGTTAATATGCAGTATCTATTTTCCTTATTAAATATAAATAGGCCAACTCAAAATTATTAAATTTAAGAGTACATTGAGGGCCTGGTGGAGTGGCTCACACTTGTAATCCCAGCACTTTGGGAGGCCGAGGTGGGCAGATCACCTGAGGTCAGGAGTTTGAGACCAGCCTGGCCAACTTGGCGAAACCCCATCTCTACTAAAA
>NW_012101614.1:58836-73287 GCF_000951045.1 Mandrillus leucophaeus | reverse complement strand
AGCTTTGTTTACCTACTTAAGCTTTAGCAATGGTGGGTGCCCCTCCCCCAGCCTCGCTGCTGCCTTGCAGTTAGATCTCAGACTGCTGTGCTAGCAATGAGGGAGGCTCTGTGGGCGTGGGACCCTCCAGGCCAGGCTTGGGATATAATCTCCTGGTGTGCCTTTTGCTAAGACCCTTGGTAAAGCACAGTATTAGGGTGGGAGTTACCCGATTTTCCAAGTGTTGTGTGTCTGAGTTTCCCTTGGCTAGGAAAAGGAATTTCCTTCCCCCTTGCACTTCCCAGGTGAGGTGATGCCTCGCTGTGCTTCAGCTCTCACTGGTTGGGCTGCATCCACTCACCAGTACCAACTGTTCGACATGCCCCAGTGAGATGAATCCACTACCTCAGTTGAAAATGCAGAAATCACCCATCTTCTGTGTTGCTCATGCTGGGAGCTGGAGGCTGGAGCTGTTCCTGTTCAGCCATCTTCAGCACCCCCCTGAACAATCCTTTGATCACTGTTTTATCTTAACACATGCTTACCATATATGCTAGATTAATACTGAAAATATAATGAATATGATTATATAAAATTATTGTGTAATTTAAAATGTTTACATTAATTCATTTTATTCTGTAAATATACTAAATTATTTTACAAATCTGCTTATTGGGTGATACAAGTTATGCACATTGTCCATGGAAATTGTTGTATTTATGACTTCTAGAGATTTTACACAATATGGAAACAATAACCGACTGAAGTTTCTGCAGGCAGTATTGTGCCCATAGCTCTACACAGCAGAGAGACAGAATCTGACCTTAGGTCAAGTCTTGGGGAGAGAACAAGAATCTGGATCAGAGCCCAGGTCATCAGAAACAGTTCCAAATTCCTAACTTGTACTGGTACCTCCAGAACTACATGGTCTCTGTGGTTGTCCTGCCCTTCGCTCCCACTGCAAAGACTACAACTAAATGAAAGCATTCATCTGTCTACCCTCGTTGATAGTTCCAACAGGACCAGGAGCTACAACAGACTCAAAAATGGGTGGAGACATTCCCAAGTGCCTGTCCTCTTGTCTATGGGGAGGCAAAGTTTGTGTCCAGCTCTATGACCCTGACTACATGAAGGTGATTCTGGGGACATCAGGTGAGATTGACACTTCATCCTGACTGCATCAGCTCTTCCCTGCTGATACATGCCCCTGGGTCTGTAAAAACCCAGTAGAAAGTGGCAGTTCAAACGTTAATGTCTAAACCCTGTTCCAACCATCCACAAAGCCCACAGTCTAGGCTACAGCCAGAAGTATTTACTGAGTATTGAATGTTTAAAACAACCGTGTGGGGGTAAATTTGCTGTTCTTCCTTTTCTTTCTTGCTGTTTTAAGCTAATAGAGTTAATCTGAAATGTACATTGCCACATGTCTCATAGATACGTGGGTATATGCATATGGTACTGGTGTTGATCTATAATTTTGAGATTTTGGTTCTTATTCTCATTTTCACTCATCAATGAATTATGACATGGATTTGGTAACTATAACTCCTTCCAGTCCTGGGTCACTGGTAGACTAAGCCACCACCAATGGCTCTGTCTTACCCTCTGGCCTGGAGGACATTGCCTATGTTTCTTACCAACTCCTTCCTAGATCTGTGGGTGTTCTGGTGCTGGAACACTGAATCTGACTTCCTGAGCCCAAATTGATCTTCATGGCAGACTTGGAAAGGGACAGGAGGCAAAATGGGAAATGACACAGGTCAAACTGCCAACACACAGACATTATCAACTGATAGAAGCCCGTGGTCTGAACCACAGCTGCCTCTGGGGATGCCAAATTTAGTAGTAGTAGCTCCCAGTTTCCTGTAAAGCCTTGTCTTATCTCTCAGACTCCAAAATTCCAGAAAACTGCAGATTCCTGGCTCCCTGGATTGGTATGTACATGTAAACTAGGACCGCTCCCCAGTTCCCCATCTGCTCCCCAGTTAGATTTGCCAAGAGCAAACTCTTTGGCTCACAGAGAACAAAAGGTGAGGGGCCACCACTGTCATGACCCATCCCTAATCCAGTTTCATGTCCCTTCTTTTAACAAGACCCTCACCCTGTCCTAATGCTGGTGTGAGCTCTCCTCAGGCTCAGCTTCTTCCACTTCACTTCTCAGTTCTCTCCAGACATCCTCAGCCTGATATTTATTTAACATCTGCCCACAACTCTTTCCAAACTTCATCTCACAACTGTCCTAATCACAGGGATGTATCAGCCCGATTAGGACATTCTCATACCTGAAATGCACCTGCTTTCCCTGCCATAGCCCACGAAGTACCTTCTAGGTTTTCTCCCCTCAGAAACCACCTTGTCTCCTTCCCAAGAGATCCCTTTCATCCCGCCTCTCCCCAACACACATACACACACCCATCTCTTGGCCCAGGGTATGGTTTGCCCCTGCTGAATGGGCAGAAGTGGCACCAGCACTGGCGGATGCTGACCCCAGCATTCCATTATGACATCTTGAAGTCCTATATGGGGCTCATGGCGGACTCCATACACATGATATTGGTGAGTCCATCTTTCTCCCCTCCAGACATCCAATCACAGCATGCACTCTCACCAATTTTACTCTCAACTCTGTGTCCCACAGACAGCCATAGACACAGCCAAAGAGAATAACACACTCAGACCATTACTGTGAGAGTAGGGTTCCCCAAAAGTGATGTGATAGCAGAGCACCCAGGCATCAAGTTGCATCCACACTTTGCTCATTGTCACAGGGAATGAGGATCACAGTGGATAAATTCTGCCTCCCACTTTGAAATCTTCAGTGCAGGGGACTGGAGAGATGGTCAATCTGCTGGACATCAGGACACCCTACCCCTGATGGCCTTGACAATGTCATCTCCAGTGTCAGGATGGACAGGCCAGGATGTCACTCACTGAGGCTCTGGCCTGGGACCCAGAGCTTTCTGCATGGATTTGAGCCGTGCGTGCAGTGAAAGGGACACCAACTCTTTATTCTCAGAGCCAGAGCTGCCGTACCCTTCTCTCCTTTCCAGACTCTGATTTCTCACTCAACTGTGATCAGCAAATATTTCACGAATGAAAATTAATTGAAGTCCCTGATGTGCCTCCATTAGGCACCTATATGAGACTTTTTTTTTTTTGAGACGCGTAGTCTCGCTTGTCATCCAGGCTGGAGTGCGGTGGCGCAATCTCGGCTCTCTGCAAACTCCGCCTTCCAGGTTCACCCCATTCTCCTGCCTCAGCCTCCCAAGTAGCTGGGACTACAGGCGCCCGCCACTATGCCCAGCCAATTTTTGTATTTTTAGTAGAGACGGGGTTTTACCATGTATATGGGCCTTTTAGACTTCCTTTTGTTTTGACACTTGTCCCCCTAAAGTTGAGATGCAATCAGTCTCTCAGAACAAGCTCAGTTTTCAGAACACTGAAGAGTACTCCTATTATTTATTCATAAACAACAACAAAAAATGTTTCCAGCCAACTATAGAGTATAACTGAATCTAAGAATACAAAACTTACTTCAGGCTATTGTGAGCAAACATGGTTAATGCTGCATTAAAACTTTGAAAACTAGGTATTGGTTTACACATATTGATTCACAATATGAATATCAGCACTACATCTGCTCTTAAAATAAGGGATCCCAACCATGATATCTGGAGATAAAGGGAAAAGCCAAGCCCTATTAGCAAAAGACTTCTGGGGAATTAAGAAGGTCCATGCCCTCTCCCACTACAGGACAAATGGGAAGAGCTCATTGGCCAGGACTCCCCTCTGGAGGTCTTTCAGCACGTCTCCTTGATGACCCTGGACACCATCCTGAAGTGTGCCTTCAACATCCAGCTGGACCGGTCAGTGATAACTCTCCAGCTGTGGGGTTCATGTTCTTATCAACTGCATGGACATACCTGAGAGGCAGGTGGGGCAGTTTGTGGGCTCACCTCTACAGGAAGAAAGACTCAGCCTATGACAAAGCTCTAATCCCAGACCAGACCAAACCATGCTTCAGCTAAGGATTCCTTATCCCTAGCACAGGTAGACCCTGGCTGTTCACAATATCTTATAAAAACCTCAGGATCACAGAGCTCTAAGACAGAAGAAACAAGTGCCTCAGTGATGCCTGTCCCGTGTTTGAAGCTATCTCCATCCAGATTCCACATTGCCTCCAAACCAGAGGCCCCTTTGACTTTGGTCTCTTCTGCATCCTTTCCCTCAGGGATATCCAATCCTACATCCAGGCCATTGGGGACCTTAAAAAGCTGTTTCCCGCACGAGCAATGTCTTTCATCAGAATGACACTATCTACAGCCTGACCCCTATCAGCTGCTGGAACCACCGTGCCTGCCAGCTTGTCCATTCCTCTTCTTGTCTCCTCCCTTCAACAGGCACAGCTAAAGGAGGCTGCCCTGACTCATCACACACAGCCAGGCCCCCTGTGGCCCCTGCAGAAACTGGGACACACCCATGACGGAGATTTCCATAAAGCGGGGGCTGGGAGCTGAGATGTTAGGGGCAGGCACCGTGCAGGCATTTCCCTGTGTCCCCACATGGGGATGGTTACCTGAGACCCCATCCAAGCAGCATTCAAGCAGCAGCCCCGTGGGTTGTGCCATTGCAGGGAGGCCTGCCCTGCCTCACACAGCACTAGAATTTTTACTCCTGAACATGCATCCACACCCACACTCACGCTGAGGTCTACCGGGCACCCACATGGGGGCAGGTGAACCGCTGGGCCTCCTGGGGGCTGCTGACACTCTCGGCTCTGTATAGTAACCACTGTTCTGGAACAGATCGAGCGATCCAACTGAGGAAGGCTCACTTGAAAGAGGAGGGGGAGCTGGAGAAGGTCAGGAGGAAGATGCACTTGGATTTCCTGGACATCCTTCTCTTGGCCAAAGTGAGTGTGTGTAGGAGAGGCCAGAGGCTTTTCCCAAAGCACAGAGCAAGAGACTAACCCTGCACTCTTACCTCAGCCTCCCCAGATGGAGAATGAGAGCAGCTTGTCAGACAAGGACCTCCGTTCTGAGGCAGACACATTTATGTTTGGAGGCCATGACACCACAGCCAGTGGCATCTCCTGGATCCTCTATGCTCTGGCCACACACCCCAAGCTTCAGCAGAGGTGCCAGGAGGAGATCCAGAGCTTCCTGGGGGATGGAGCCTCCATCACCTGGTGAGTGAGGGTTCAAGAGATGCAGGAGTCATGCTCTCTCTATAGGGGGGATTCACCTGGTCTTCTCAGGCCCTGCTGATGTTCAGGATGGACTTTGTTTCAGGGACCACCTGGACAAGATGCCCTACACCACCATGGGCATCAAGGAGGTGCTCAGACTCTACCCACTGGTGCCAGGCATTGGCAGAGAGCTCAGCACTCCCGTCACTTTCCCTGATGGGCGCTCCTTGCCCAAAGGTACGAACTTCCCCCATCCACTTACCTAAGCTCTCCACAGGGAGATGCGGAGGGTCAGGAATGTACCTGTGCTTCAGCAATTGCAAACCTCTCTGAGCCTCCCTTTCCTTGTCAAAAAATGAAACATATTTTATAGTTAGGATGAAGAATTTGAAATGCCTGGCAAAGAGCTTGAACCACCAAAAGTCTGATAAATAAATGTTAGCCTCTGCATGTGGCCTTGGGAACAAAAGCCCTAAAATTCTATCCCATGAGATGTGGAGGGTTAGAAAGAATCAGACACAGGCACAGGGAGATGTGGTTCTTTCCTGATCGGGTTAAGGCAAATGAGGGAGATCAGGAATCATAAGTCATGAGTCAGCTGTTGTCCAGCTTTTGAGGAGCCCTCAGATTGATGACAGAGAGCCACTGATGACCGTATTTGAGACCACTACAGTGGACAGAATCCACCAAGGCTCAACCCCCACTGGGTCTGGTCTCAGTCTTGTCATATTCTAGCTGTGTGACCACAGGCAAGACAATCAGCCTCTGAGACTGAGGTAGCTCCTCTGAAATTTGGGAATAAAGGAATGTCTTCCTTGGATCATTGTTGTGGGTATTGAGTGGGTTCATGTATATTCTCCAGTGGCCCTTGGAGGCATTTGATGAAGGTAGGTTCGCAGTGCACTTACTACAAACAGTAAAATACCAATGCTTTCTTGCTTCTTATTCCTGGATTCATGGTTTTCTACTCATCCTTTGAGCTCACATGCTTAACCAAGCTCAGCACCCCTGTATCATCCTGCTCAAAGTGATTATTTGAGGCAAAACTTGTCCCCTGCTGCGTGAGGCACCAGGCCACCTCATGGATATGATCCATCTTCTCTCTCTCTTCCACACCCTCCCCACAGGATTGAAAGTCACTCTTTCCATTTGTGGCCTTCACCACAACCCAAAGATGTGGTCAAACCCAGAGGTAAGAAGGCCTTGGAGGAGGATGATCTCTCAGGCCCAACACATTCTCCTGCTCAGGGGATCCTGTCTCTTTATGGGTAGATAACAGAGGTTGGACTTTTATCTGTCCTGCCCTGGTGCTCTCTCTGCAGGAGTTTGACCCTTCCCGCTTTGTATCGGGTTCTGCTTGACACAGCCATGCTTTCCTGCCCTTCTCAGGAGGATCGAGGTGAGGCGCCATAATGCTGGTAATGGAGGTGGAGGTGGAGGTTGAGAAACAGGGGGAGGCTCTGGGCACACAGCTGATGCTTATGGCTCCCTAATTCATATGTGCCATCTTCACCTACATCTTTGGATGCTGGTGTTTGTGGGAAGGAAGTCTGATGCTGATGTCTCTGTGTACAAAAGAAAGACGGCATTTCAGGGCACAGGACGGCGACCTCGCTCCCTGTGCTTTTTCCAATGTCCAGCCAAAATTCACTGAGTGTGTGTGTTCTGAACTTTCATGTATTCTGGTGTTTTCCTCATTTGAGGAGTATGAGTTTTCAATATTAGACTTGTTCAGTCAATTAAATTGTATATATTAGCATTTCTCAATTTTCAGAGATATTAAAGTCAATTTCTCTCTCCCCTACATATTGCCATTGCAGCACACTACCATTTCTACTTAATTCACCCATGTGTTATGTGAAAAAACTGAAATATTTGCATATATTTAGAATTAAGGTGCCTTGCTAGTCCTCCCTTATAAGCCAAAAAAGTGAACGGTTAAAACAACCCTTTGCAGAAAGTTTTATACCCATATGCATTGTCTCAAATATTTTGCTGTCTTGTCCAACAAATGTCCACTGTGTTATAGTGTTCACATATTTGTGTCTCCTTTCCCATTTGGTAAAATTGTTTTTGTGCAGTGGGTTCTCTATGCCACGATCCCATAGGCCACATAGCAAAATGTTGACAAACACATGAAAATGAGAACAATAAACTGCCTTTGAGGAAAACCCTCTTTTCAGTATATGACAAATAACATTTGAAGACTTTTGTGTGTGGATTATGAAACACACTTGAAATAGTTGCTGAGTTGGACATATGCACTCCAAAATAACTGCTGTGGAAATCCTCAGGGCTACAGGAAACATCGTATGAAAAGCAAATGCCAAGAACTAAGTAAATTGTTAGTAGAAACATAGTTTTTCTAAATGAGTAATTATGTGAATTCTCCCGATGGTGAGTCCACTTTCACACAATGGTTGTTAAGCAGATGTTCCAGAAAGTCCTTCTCCAGCACTGTTTTATCCCAGGATGCCAACTTCCTCCTAAACAGTGGCTCTTAATCATGTTGCTGCCACTAGAGGACAGGAGAGCATCCCCAAGCTCCATTTCTAGTCCAGAACTAATATTTACTCTCAGTGTATTTCCTTCTATTTTATGCATTTTAAAACTTAAATACCATCATTCAAATATAAAAGTATTTCTTAAGCCTACCTCTGTGGGTTAGGCCCTGTGCAGCATGATGGGAAAACAGGAAAAAGGTACTGTCCCTGCCTCTAGGAGTTCATAGTCAAGAACAAAAATGTGTTGTTATGTAGAAACACATTGTATGCCCCAGGCACACATCACTCCCTCATCCATCCTTTCACTTATTCAGTCACTGAGTGACTGAAGGACTAGCCTGCCCCTCCACACCTGTGGGCATTTCTTGTCAGGTGGAAGGAGAGACTTGGGAAAAGAAAGAGACACAGAGACAAAGTATAGAGAAAGAAAAGTGGGCCCAGGGGACCGGCTCTCAGCATATGGAGGACCCGCGCTAGCACCGGTCTCTCAGTTCCCTCAGTATTTATTGATCATTATCTTTACCATCTCAGAGAGGGAGGGAGAAGTGGCAGGACAATAGGGTAATAGTAGGGAGAGGGTAAGCAGGAAGACATATGAATAAAGATCTCTGTGTCATGAATAAGTTTAAGGAAAAGTGCTATGCTTTGATATGCATGTATGCAAACATCTCCATAAACATTTCCGTGCATTAAAGAGCAGCATTGCCGCTAGCTAGCATGTCTCACCTTCATCCAGCCCTAAGGTGGTTTTCTCCTATCTCAGTAAATAGAACATACAATTGGATTTTACATTGAGACATTCCATTACCCAGGGACGGGCAGGAGACAGATGCTTTCCTCTATCTCAACTGCAAAGAGGCCTTCCTCTTTCACTAATCCTGCTTAACACATACCCTTTATGGGTGTCAGGCTGGGGGACAGTCAGGTCTTTCCCTTCCCATGAGGCCATATTTCAGACTATCACATGGGGAGAAACCTTGGACAATACCTAGCTTTCCTAGGCAGAGGTCCCTGAGGCCTTCCACAGTGTTTGTGTCCCTGGGTACTTGAGATTAGAGAATGGTGATGACTTTTACCAAGCATACTGCCTTCAGGCACTTGTTTAACAAAGCACATCCTGCATAGCCCCAAATCCATTAAACCTTGAGTCACCACAGCACATGTCTTTGCAAGCACAGGGTTGGGGGTAGGGTTACAGATTAACAGCCTCTCAAGGCAGAAGAATTGTTCTTAGTACAGAACAAAATGGAGTCTCTTATGTCTACTTTCTACATAGATGCAGTAACAGTCTGATCTTTCTTTTCCCCACAAGTGACTCATTGAGTGTTCCTGTTTCTGGCACTGTCCTAGGCACTGGACTGTTTATGGATGGAGCACAGATGCCAACTGGGGCCTTGAGGTGGGAGAGGCACAGTTGGCAGGAAGTGAGAGGCAGCTGGGTCCTGGCCTTAGCCTTGAGGATGTGGCAGGCATAGGTGGAGTGAGGATGCTCCCAGCCATCTCCACATGAACAGGGCTAGGACGTGGGCTGGATGTCCATGGTCCAGGCTCCTGGTAAGAGTTGGGTGAGGCAACAGCTACGGAGGGCTTGGCTGCTACCTGGGATGCTGTCCCCTCTTTGAGGAGTGTGGGAGAATCTGAGCTGGTCTGTGGCTTCAGTGTGGAGGAAGGGCAAGCAGGGACCCAGAAAGTCCAGGTGAGAAGACTGAGGGACAGCAAGGAGGGACATTTCTGGAGTACAATTAGAAGGCTACAGGTGCTGGTAGGCAGATGGGTAAGCCTGGACCATGGAGTGGGAGGAAGGTGGGGTAACAGTTGAGGGCCACCTACCTAGTGTCCTCCCAGGAAGCCTTCCCACTACCCATCTGACTGCCCTCTCCCACCCATCTGGGTCTCTCTCTAAGAATCCAGGTCTCTGTGTACCCCTACATGGAGAGCACTGGAGCGTGTGCCTCCCCTACCTTACAGGGACCTGAACTGGGCTCTATACTGGGGAACCACACACTGTCTGTGGAAGAGTGAACAAACCATTGATTAACTCTATGACAATTTGAAAGGAGCCGGGCACATTCCTCAGCCCCGGGCTCAAACTTCCTGAGCCCAGTACAAACACCACCTGGAAGGTCTCCGATAAGGAGACAGCCGTTCAAGGTTTTACTGAAAGCACGGGAACCGAAAGAATTCCTTTGTTCCCCTGTAACTTTCGGGCTATAAAAAAGCAAGCACTCGCATTGTTCGGGGCCCTCTTGTATACTGTGTAATGGAGGGACCAGGTTCGAACTTGTCGTAAAGATCTTTGCCACTTGGCTTTGACTCTGGACTCTGGTGGTCTTCTTTGGGGAACAGAGGGTCTGGGCACAACAAATTCATGTAATTAAACTCTGCCTTAGAGCCCTGGACCTCCTGACAGAGGGTTACAGGCCTGCTCAGAGCAGAGACAGGAGTTAGGAGCTAGCCCTGGAAGATTGGCAGACTCTGTCTAAAGTCAAGGAAAAGAGTGAATCGAGGCCTGGGTAGAGGGGCATGTGGGCTTTAGGGAAAGGATTTTGGGGCTGGGCACATAGAGGAAGACCCTAAATCCCCAGTTCAAGGGCTGTCTCTTATACACATCTAGATGTGTATAAGAGCCAAAACCTGCTCAGATCAGAATGGAGCCTGAGGCCTCTTCTCAATTCATTGTCTCTGCCTGGCCCAGGAACTGCATCGGGAAGCAATTTGCCATGAACTAGCTGAAGGTGGCCACGGCCCTGACCCTGCTCCGCTTCGAGCTGCTGCCTGACCCCACCAGGATCCCCATCCCCATATCACGAGTTGTGTTGAAGTCCAGCAGTGGGATTCACCTGAATCTCAGGAAGCTCCCTAACCCCTGTGGGGACAAGGGCCAGCTCTGAGGGCCTTCACCTGCCATCCTCTCTTCCTGACCTCTGCTGCTGTCCCCTGCCTGTCTGCCCACATCCTGCTTTCTATCTGGCCACGTGCCCTTCTTCTCACCTGTTTGCTGTCCTATTTCTGTCTTTCAGTCTGTCTTCCCATTTCTCATTCACCTTTCTCCAGGCTCCCTACGTGCTTGTCTATCTATCTCCTACCCACCTGCATCATTGGCTTTCCATCCAACACCCAGTCTTCTTCCTGCCCTCCAGCCTGTCTGCCACTACACCTGTCTATCTCCTGTCTGCTTGTCTGTACCATGTAGGCATTTTCTATTGCTGCTGAAATAAACTACTACACTTTAGTAATTTTAAATAATAGAAATGTATTATCTTATAGTTCAGTAAGTCAAAGTCAGAAATGGGTTTCACTGGATGAAAACAAGTTGCAGACAGGGTCAACCCCTTTCCAGGGGTCTAGGGAAGAGTCTTACCCCTTACTCTTTCAGTTCCAGAGCTGCCTTTTTTTTCCTTGGTATTGGCCCCTCTCCGTCTTTGAAGCCAACAGCATTTCAAATCTCTTTCTCTCTTACTGTCCTCACATCTCTTTCCTTCTAGTAAGGACTTTTGTGGTTCCATCTAGTTCATTCAGATAATCCAGAATAATTTCACCATCTCAAAATCCATTGCTTACTACTTCAAAGTCCATTTTGATATATGCCATCACATGATAATGGATTCCATGTATTAGGATGTGGACATCATCTAGGGTCTTGATTCAGCCTAGCACAGTTCCTGTCTGATTGTCATTCTATATGTTCATCTACATTTGTCTTGTAAGGTAGCTGGCAATCTGATTGCTATTCACAGAACCCCTCTGTCTTCACTCTTCTATGGAATAAAGTGCACAAGGTGTATGTGTCTGCATTTCCTTCAAAGGAGAGAGACAGGAGAGAAGACACCAAGGGGGAGGAAATATAGTGGAGACAAGTCTCTTCAGAGGAGGAAAAAGAGAGTTGATATCTTCGCTGTGGTGTAAGGACCCCAGAAGGGATTAACCCAGCTTACCCTGCTTCATACAATTGCATGCCTGTGACCCATGATGCCCACACCATACCCAGCTCCTGAGGCTTTCTTGGCAGTTTAGATAAAGGATTTTTCTCTAGGAGATCAGAGGGAGAAGCTCACATCTATAGGGGAAAGATTCCAGACCTCTACTCCATTCAAGATTTAGCTTTCCTCATATGAGATGAATCAGAGCAGGGCTGAGCTAAGGACCTATCTTAGTGTGTTTTGTTTTCCTGTAACAGAGTACCTGAGGCTGGGTAATTTACAAAGAAAAGAGGTTTCTTTGGCTCGTGATTCTGACGGCTGGAGGGCCCAAGATTTGGCAGCTGAATCTGGTGTAGTCCTCATGCTGCTTTCACCCATGATAGAAAGAATGAGAAGCAGCCATGCACACAGATCACATGGTGAGAGAGGAAACAAGAAAGAGACACCAAGAAAGCCGCACTGTTTTCAGGAGCCACTCTCCTGGGAATACAACCATTCCACCTAGAGTGAGAACTGACTCACACCTGCAAAGTAGGAAGGGGACAGTAATTTATTTATCTATTTTATTATTATTATCATTTTCTGAGATGGAGTTTCACTCTTGTTGCCCAAGCTGGAGTGCAATGGCATGATCTCGGCACACCACAACCTCCACCTCCTGGGTTCAAGTGATTCTCCTGCCTCAGCCTCCCAAGTAGCTGGGATTATAGGCATGTGCCACCACACTACACCTGGCTAATTTTGTATATTTAGTAGAGACGGGGTTTCTCCATGTAGGTCAGACTGGTCTCTAACTCCTGACCTCAGGTGGTATACCTGCCTCAGCCTCCCAAAGTGCTGGGATTACAGACATGAGCCACCATGCCCGGCTGGGGACAATAATTTATTTATGAAGGATCCATCCCCATGATCCAAACACCTCCTCACTATGATGCATCTCCAAATGGTGTCACACTGGGGATGAAATTTCCAACAAGAGTTTGATCAATGACACAATCCCAACCATAGTGGGGCTGCAGTGAGCTTAGCAGGAAAGCCTCAGAGGGCTGGTCTGGCATAAGGGCTTCTGGCACCCAGCTTTTCACAGCTCAAATGAGACTGAGGAGGCAGCCATTCCAACCACATGACCAGGCACCTGTCAACGTCCCTCATATATGAGACCTGCATGCTCCTGAGGAGGCTCACAGAGTACACAGTTGTTCAGCAAGCACTAGGAGGAGCCCAGGTAGGCAAAGAGGTTGTCAGACTCCAAGCCCTCCTCCCCATAGCACAACCTCTCAGTAGTCCCCTGCCTCTCTGACTGGCTACCCTGAGGGAGCAGGAGCATCCTTAACCCGGTTCATACTTGGCAACTGCCTGAATGCTGGTGTTCCTAACCCTCAGCTCTGCTTCACCACCTGGCCTCTATGCACTTCCACCAGCTTCACTGGGTTGGTGGCCCTGTTTGCACCAGACTCTCTCAATCCAGACCTTGCTTCTCTTGCTGGATCTGAGGACAGGTGTCCCTTCAACTCCTCCCCATTCCCAGCCCAGGGCCCTGGATGCCATAGACAGATCTTCCTCTGCCTGAGATGTGACATCTCATTCTGATGTACCCTGATGGGCTTCTCTCCCAGTTGTGCCTACAGCCAGGACCTCCCTCCAAGCCTTCTGGGCTCCTGGGTTACCGGGATAGTTCAACCATGCTCTGAGAAGGGGCAGGAAAGGGAAAATCTGAACAGTCAGTGATCAGCTATGGTTAGAGGGAGAGGAAGGATTGGGCCAGGATAGTGAGTTGGGAACCTCCTGAACACGATGCTTAGCAGATCCCCCAGAATTAGGTGGTACACAAGGGCTCATGCCGGCCATGCTCACAGAGCACAAGGCACTGGGCACTCACTCTCATGACTACCCCTAGTACCTGGGTGAAAAGAGAGAGGTGAAGAACAAAAGTGAAAGCCTCATTTGGATGGGAGAGATGGAGACTGGAGCATGAACAAGGAGAGAGGAAGGTGGAGAAGGAGGGGGACACTGAATATCCACTTGTAAAATAATGAAGGTAGACCCTTACCTACACCATATATAAAGTAAAAAAAAGGATAGAAAAGCTAAAAGACAGCCTACAGAATGGAAGAATGTATTCACAATCCAAATGAGAATATATGAAGAACTCCCAACACTCAACACCAAAATACTACAACCCCATTCAACAATCAGCAAAGGACTTCAATAGACACTTCTGTAAAGAAGATATGCAAATGGTCAATAAGCACCTGAAAAGATGCTCAACTTCATTAATCATTATGGAAATGGAAATGAAACACACAATGAGATACCACTTCATACCCTTTAGGAAGTCTGAAATTATTTTTAGTGGAAAATAACAAATATTTAACAGGATGTGGAAAAATTGGAACTCTTACAAATTGCTGGTGAACATAAATTGGCATATCAATTTGGAAAACAGATTTGTGGTTCCCGAAAAAGATAAAAGCACAAGTACCATAGTATCCAGGCTATATATATATATACACCATATATATCCTGGCTATATAACTAAAAGAATTGAAAACAGGGATTTGAACAGATACTTGTGAGCGAATGTTCATGGCACCATTATTCACAACAGATGTAAGAAAGAACTCAAATGTCCATTAACAGACAAATGGGCACACAGAATGTCCCATATACATACAATACAATATTATTTCATGGTACTGGTACCAAAACAGAGATATAGACCAATGGAACAGAACAGAGCCCTCAGAAATAATACCACACATCTACAACCATCTGATCTTTGATGAACCTGACAAAAACAAGAAATGGGGAAAGGATTCCCTATTTAATAAATGGTGCTGGGAAAACTGGATAGCCATAA
>NW_012101614.1:55534-57746 GCF_000951045.1 Mandrillus leucophaeus | reverse complement strand
GAGTTAATGGGTGCAGCACACCAACATGGCACATGTATACATATGTAACAAACCTGCATGTTGTGCACATGTACCCTAGAACATAAAGTATAAAAAACTAAAATATACATATCCCTACACATTAATTTTGCACCATTGGTTTGATGTGAATATTTCTTATTAAAAAACAACAAACAAAGAAACAAACAAGAAACAGGAGTGAGGTTCTGATTCATACAACAGCAGGAATGACCTTGAGAACAGTATGCTAAGTGAAAATAACCAGACATAAAAAGACAAATATTGTAATAAGTCTGCTGATAGGTAGAGGAATAGGCAAATTCGTAGATCCTAAAGTTGATTAGAAATAACCGGGGACTGGGGAAAGTCAGATTGGGGAAGTGTTGCTTAATGGTTACAGTTTCTGTTGGAGTGAAGAAAATGTTTTGGAAATAGGTAGTAATCAGGCTTCTAAATCATCACGAATTTCATTAAAGCCACTGAACTGTACAATTTAAATTGGTTAAAGTGTCTACTTTTATATTCTGCAATCTCCGCCTCCTGGGTTCAAGGGATTCTCATGCCTCAGTCTCCCAAGTAGCTGAGATTACAGGCATGTGCCACCACACTCAGCTAATTTAATTTTTTTTTTTAATTTTTAGTAGACACAGGGTTTCACCATGTTGAAAAGGCTGGTCTTGAACTCCTAACCTCAGGTGATCCACCCACCATGGCCTCCCAAAGTGCTGGGATTACAAGCGTGAGCCACCACACCTGGCCTAAATTGAGTTTTCTTAATGACAGTCCTGGGAGCAGGGAGAGGAGCAGATGATAACATCTGTTGGGAGGGATCTGTTTCATACCAGGCACTTTGTAAAGCCAGATCATTTCATCTTCCCAACTCTTTATTAAGATTAAGATTATTGTCACTATTTTGCAGAGGAGAATCAGATCTATAAGACTCCAAAGCCTCCTCTTTCCCACGCATCACAATGCCTCTAATGTGCTGAGAGGTGTGCTCTCCGAGTGACCGGCCAGCGTATTCCTCACCAACAGGCTTGTCCTCCTGTCACTCCCGAGGCTGCTTTAAGTTTGCTCTGTGCTTGCTTTGGCCCTCAGATAGGGGAAGCCTGAGCCTCTTGGAACGTATCTGTGTCCATTGCCTTAAGTGGATTTTCACCTACCCCTCTCTGTGGAGGCTTCTGAGCTAGAAAATACAGAGGTCAGATGATGGCAGTTAAGTGTATCCAGCTCCATGGATGAAAATCAAACCAGGGTGCTTTAACTGCAGCAGGAGGAACTGGGATTAGCTCTGGGATAGGATTTCTGCTCAGTGAGAGATGCTAAGTTGTAGGAATGAGCTAGGGGAGGTAAGTGTGGAATTCCCTTTGAGAAGCCTTTAAGAACAAACTAAATATTCAACCCTCTGGGGCTTACTGTGGAGAATTAATGAGACCCCTTGTGACAGCCCTGCTAAGCCTCCCTGGAAAACTACAAATCCATGATGTCAACTGGTCATTAAACTCCAGGCTTTTGTTTCTTGATAAAATTTAATTTAGGCCAGTAGGTGGCAATAAGTCAACAGAAATGAGGCCGTGTAGGTCTTCTTTGAACCTTGAGAGAACACATTAAAAGCAGTCTGGAAGATTGCTTCTGGGAGCAAGAGGGGGAACCTTTCTGTGAATCCAGTGCTGATTGAGGTGCAATTAGCAGATCCACTAATGGGATGCCTCTCCTGACTCTGTTAAGTTCTGGGATACATGTGCAGAATGTGCAGGTGTGTTACATGGTGGTTTGCTGCACCCATCAACCTATCATCTACATTAGGTATTTCTCCTAATGCTGTCCCTTCCCTAACCCCCCACACCTAAGAGGCCCCAGTGTGTGATGTTCCCCTCACTGTGTCCACCTGTTCTCATTGTTCAGCTCCCACTTATGAGTGAGAACATGCGATGTTTGGTTTTCCGTTCCTGTGTTAGTTTGCTGAGGATGACGGTTTCCAGCTTCATCCATGTCCCTGCAAAGGACGTGAACTCATCCTTTTTTATGGCTGCATAGTATTCCATGGTATATATGTGCCACATCTTCTTTATCAAGTCTATCATTCTTGGGCATTTGAGTTGGTTCCAAGTCTTTGCTATTGTGAACAGTGCCACAATAAACACGTGTGCATGTGTCTTTATAGTAGAATGATTTATAATCCTTTGGGTATATACCCAGTAATGAGATTGCT
>NW_012101614.1:48001-49004 GCF_000951045.1 Mandrillus leucophaeus | reverse complement strand
CAGAGATCCAAATCATGAATGAACTCTCATTCACAATTATTAAAAAAAAAAAAAAAAAAAAAGACAACCTAGGAATACAGCTAACAAAGGAAGTGAAGAACCTCTTCAAGGAGAAATAAAAACCACTGCTCAAAGAAATCAGAGAGGACACAAATGGAAAAACATTCCATGTTCATGGATAAAAAGAATAAATATTATAAAAACGGCCATACTTCCCAAAGTAATTCATTGATTGAATGCTGTTCCCATTAATCCATCATTGACCTTCTTCATGAAACTAGAAAAAAAAACTATTTAAAATTTCATATGGAACCAAGAAAGGGCCTGAATAGCCAAGACTATTATAACAAAGAACAAAGATGGAGACATCATGCTCCCCCACTTCAAACTATACCATAAGGCTATAGTAATCAAAACAGCAGGGTACTAGTACAAGAATAGACACATTGACTAATGGAATGGAATAGAGAATCAGAAATAAGACCACACACCTACAACAATCTGATCTTTGACACACCTGAGAAAAGCAAGCAATGGGGAAAGGACTTCCTATTTAATAATGATGCTGGGAGAGCTGGCTAGCCATATGAAGAACATTGAAACTGGATCCCTTCCTTACACCATATACAAAAATTAACTCAAGGTAGATTAAAGGGCTTAAATATAAAACCCAAAACTGTAAAAACCCTAAAGGAAAATCTAGGCAATGCCAATCAGGACATAGTCAGGAGCAAAGATTTCATGATGAAATTACAAAAAGCAATGGCAAAAAAGGCAAAAATTGACAACTGGGATCTAATTAAAGAGCATCTGCACAGCAAAATAAACTATCATCAGAGTGAACAGACAACCTACAGAATGGGAGAAAATGTTTGCAATCTATCCATCTGACAAAGGTCTAATATTCAGAGTCTACAAGGAACTTAAGTTTACAAGAAAAAAGCAAACAATCCCATTAAAAAGTGAGCAAAGGACATGAACAGATACTTCTCAAAAGAGGATA
>NW_012101614.1:32651-47951 GCF_000951045.1 Mandrillus leucophaeus | reverse complement strand
CCAAGTCTTTGCTATTGTGAACAGTGCCACAATAAACACGTGTGCATGTGTCTTTATAGTAGAATGATTTATAATCCTTTGGGTATATACCCAGTAATGAGATTGCTGGATCAAATGGTATTTCTAGTTCTAGATCCTCGAGGAATCGCCACACTGTTTTCCACAATGATTGAACTAATTTACAGTCCCATCAATAGTGTAAAAGTGTTCCTATTTCTTCACATCCTCTCCAGCATCTGTTGCTTCCTGCCTTTTTAATGATTGCCATTCTAACTGACTTGTGGTGGCATCTCATTGTGGTTTTGATTTGCATTTCTCTAATGGCCACTGATGATGAGCTTTTTTTCAATACATTTGTTGGCTGCATAAATGTCTTCTTTTGAGAAGTGTCTGTTCATATCCTTGACCCACTTTTTGGTGGTGTTTTTTTTCCTTGTAAATCTGTTTATGTTCTTTGTAGATTCTGGATATTGACCCTTTGTCAGATGGACAGATTGCAAAAATTTTCTCCCATTCTGTAGGATGCTTGTTCATTCTGATGATAGTTTCTTTTGCTGTGCAGAAGCTCTTTAGTTTAGTTAGATCCCATTTGTCAGTTTTGGCTTTTGTTGCCATTGCTTTTGGTGTTTTAGTCATAAAGTCTTTGTCCATGCCTATGTCCTGAGTGGTATTGCCTAGGTTCTATTCTAGGGTTTTTATGGTTTTAAGTCTTACATTTAAGTCTTTAATCCATCTTGAGTTAATTTTTGTATAAAGTGTAAGGAAGGGATCCAGTTTCAGCTTTCTGCATATGGCTAGCCAATTTTCCCAACACTATTTATTACATAGGGAATCCTTTCCCCATTGCTTGTTTTTGTCTGGTTTGTCAAAAATCAGATGGGTTGTAGATATGTGGTGTTATTTCTGAGGCCTCTGTTCTGTTCCATTGGTCTATATGTGTGTTTTGGTACCACTACTATGCTGTTTTGGTTACTGTAGCCTTGTAGTATAGTTTGAAGTCAAATACCGTGATGCCTCCAGCTCTGCTCTTTTTGCTTAGGATTGTCTGGTCTATGTGGGCTCTTTTTGGTTCCATATGAACTTTAAAGTAGCTTTTTCTAATTCTGTAAAGAAAGTCAGTGGTAGCTTGACGGGGGTTAGTATTGAATCTATAAATTACCTTGGGCAGTATGGCCATTTTCACGATACTGATTCTTCCTATCCATTAGTATGGAATGTTCTTCCATTTGTTTGTGTCCTGTCTTATTTCGTTGAGCAGTGGTTTGTAGTTCTCCTTGAAGAGGTCCTTCACATCCCTTGTAAGTGGTATTCCTAGGTATTTCATTCTCTTTGTAGCAATTGTGAATGGGTGTTCACTCATGATTTGGCTCTCTGTTTGCGATTATTGGTGTATAGAAATGCTTGTGATTTTTGCACATTGATTTTGTATCCTGAGACTTTGCTGAAGTTTTTCATCAATGTAAGGAGAGTTTTGGGTTGAGACAATGGGGTTTTCTAAATATACAATCATGTCATCTGCAAACAGAAACAATTTGACTTCCTCTCCTCCTGCTTGAATACCTTTTATTTCTTTCTCTTGCATGATTGTCCTGGCCAGAACTGCCAATACTGCATTGAATAGGAGTGGTGAGAGAGGGCATCCTTGTCTTGTGCCAGTTTTCCAAGGGAATATTTCCAGCTTTTGCCCATTTAGTAAAATATTGGTTGTGGGTTTGTCATAAATAGCTCTTATTTTGAGATACGTTCCATCAATACTTAGTTTACTGAGAGTTTTTAGCATGAAGGGGTGTCAAATTTTATCATAGGCCTTTTCCTGCATCTACTGAGATAATCTATTGAGATAATCATGTGGTTTCTGTCATTGGTTCTGTTTATGTGATGGATTACATTTATTGATTTGCATATGTTAAACCAGTCTTGCATCCCAGGGAGGAAGCCAAATTGAACATGGTGGATTCAGTTTGCCAGTATTTTATTGAGGATTTTCCCATCGATGTTCATCAGGGGATATTGGCCTGAAATTTTCTTTTTTTGTTGTGTCTCTGCCAGGTTTTGATATCAAGATGATACTGGTCTCATAAAAAGACTTACCAAGGAGTCCCTGTTTTTCTGTTGTTGGGAATAGTTTCAGAAGGAATGGTATCATTCCTGTTTGTACCTCTGGTAGAATTTGGCTGTGAATCCATCTGGTCCTGGACTTTTTTTGGTTGGTAGGCTATTAATTACTGCCTCAATTTCTGAACTTGTTATTGATCCATTCAGATATTCGACTTCTTCCTGGTTTAGACTTGGGAGGGTGTATGTGTCCAGGAATTTATCCATTTCTTCTATATTTTCTAGTTTATTTATGTAGAGGTGTTTATAGTACTCTCTGATGGTATCTTGTATTTCTGTGGGATCAGTGGTGATATCTCCTTTATCATTTTTTATTGCATCTGTTTGATTCTTCTCTCTTTTCTTCTTTATTAGTCTGGCTAGTGGTCTATATATTTTATTGATCTTTTCAAAAACGCAGCTCCTGGATTCATCAATTTTTGAAGGGCTTTTTAATGTCTCCATCTCCTTCAGTTCTGCTCTGATCTTAGTTATTTCTTGCCTTCTGCTAGCTTTTGAATGTTTTTGCTCTTGCTTCTCTAGATCTTTTAATTGCAAAGTTAGAGGGTCAATTTTAGATCTTTCCTGCTTCCTCTTGTGGACATTTAGTGCTATAAATTTCCCTCTAAACACTGCTTTAGCTGTGTTCCAGCTATTCTGGTACATTGTGTATTTATTCTCATTGGTTTCAAAGAACTTTTTTGTTTCTGCCTTAATTTTATTATGTACCTAGTAGTCATTCAGGAGCAGTTTTTTCTGTTTCCATGTAGTTTTGTGGTTTTGAGTGAGTTTCTTAATCCCAAATTCTAATTTGATTGCACTGTGGTCTGAGAGACTGTTATGATTTGCATTCTTTTGCATTTGTTGAGGAGTGTTTTATTTCCAATTATGTGGTCAATTTTAGAATAAGTGTGATGTGGTGCTGAGAAGAATGTATATTCTGCTGATTTGGGGTGGAGAGTTCTGTAGCTGTCTATTAGGTCTGCTTGGTGCAGAGCTGAGTTCAAGTCCTGAATATCCTTGCTAACTTTCTGTCTAGATGATCTGTCTAATATTGACGGTGAGGTGTTAAAATCTCACACAATTATTATATGGGAGTCTAAGTCTCTTTATAGGTCTCTAAGAACTTGCTTTATGAATCTGGGTGCTCCTGTATTGGGTGCATATATATTTAGGATAGTTAACTCTTCTTGATGCATTGATCCCTTTGCCATTATGTAATGCCTTTCTTTGTATCTTTTGATCTTTGTTGGCTTAAAGTCTATTTTATCAGAGACCAGGATTGTGACCCCTGCTTTTTGTTTTTTCTTTTTTGCTTTCCATTTGCTTGGTAAATATTCCTCTATCGCTTTATTTGTTTTGAGCCTATGTGTGTCTTTGCACGTGTGATGGGTCTCCTGAATACAGCACACCAATGGATCTTGACTCTTTATCCAATTTGCCAGTCTGTGTCTTTTAATGGGGCATTTAGCCCATTTACATTTAAGATTAATATTTTTATGTGTGAATTTGATATTTTCATTATGATACTATCTGGTTATTTTTCTTATTAGTTGATGCAGTTTCTTCATAGTGTCAATGGTCTTTACAATTTGGTATGTTTTTGCAGTGGCTGGTACTGGTTGTTTTTTTTTCATGTGTAGTGCTTCCTTCAGGAGCTCTTGTCAGGCAGACCTGGTGGTGACAAAATCTCTCAGCATTTGCTTGTCTGTAAATAATTTTATTTCTCCATCACTTCTGAAGCTTAATTTGGCTGGAGATGACGTTCTGGGTTAAAAATTCTTTTCTTTAAGCATGTTGAATATTGGCCCCCACTTTATTCTAGCTTGTAAGATTTCTTTAGAGAGATCCACTGTTAGTCTGTTGGGTTTCCCTTTGTGGATAACCCGACCTTTCTCTCTAGCAGCCCTTAACATTCTTTCCTTCATTTCAACCTTGGTGAATCTGATGATTGTGTGTCTTTGAGTTGCTCTTCCCAAGGAGTATCTTTGTGGTGTTCTCTGTTTTTCTTGAATATGAATGTTGGCTCAAAATAAAGGGATAGAGGAAGATCTACCAAGCAAATGGAAAACAAAAAAAAGCAGGGGTTGCAATCCTAGTCTCTGATAAAGCAGACTTTAAACCATCAAAGATCAAAAGAGACAAGGAAGGCCGTTACATAATGGTAAAGGGATCAATTTATCAGGAAGAGCTAACTATCCTAAATATACATGCACCAAGTACAGGAACACCCAGATTCATAAAGCAAGTCCTTAGAGACTTACAAAGAGACTTAGACTCCCATACAATAATAATGGGAGACTTCAACACCCCACTGTCAACATTAGACAGATCAACGAGACAGAAAATTAACAACGATATCCAGGAACTGTCTCTTATACACATCTAGATGTGTATAAGAGACAGCTAATATTCAGAGTCTACAAGGAACTTAAGTTTACAAGAAAAAAGCAAACAATCCCATTAAAAAGTGAGCAAAGGACATGAACAGATACTTCTCAAAAGAGGATATACATGCACCTAACAAACGTATTTTTCAAAAAAACTCAACATCATTAGAGATATGCAAATCATAATCACAATGAGATACCATCTCATGCCAATCAGAATAGCTATTATTAAAAAGTTAAAAAAACAGCAGATGCTGGCAAGGTTGCAGAGAAAGAATGAATGTTTTTACTCTGTTGGTGGGAGTATAAATTAGTTCAACGATTGTAGAAGACAGTGGCAATTCCTCAAAGACCTAGAGGCAAAAATGCCATTTGACCCAGGATTCTCATTACTGAATATATACCCAAAGGAATATAAATCATTCTATTATAAAGATACATGCACGTGTATATTCATTGCAGTGCTATTTTACAATAGCAAAGACCTGGAATCAACCTAAATGTCCATCAGTGATAGACTGGATAAAGTAAATGTAGTGATGGCAGTGGTGGCTCATCTGGAGTTGCCACTGCAAAAACACCAGCTGCAGCGTGGGAGGCATGGCTGGGGTTGTAAACTCTGCCAGTCTGGTGGGACTCAGGAACAGGTGGGAGCCCCAACCTTTGCCAAGTTAGTGGGGCGGGAGCCCCAGTCTCCCGGATGCAACTGCAGCCACCTAACCATGACCCTAGACCTGAGAATCCCTGTCCTCTCAGGTGCCCAGAAAACCCCTGTCCCCGCAGGCTTGGAAGGGCCTGCTCCCACTGTCTGGCCTCTCCCCACTCCTGGTGCCCACTCTGGTGCAGAGCAAAGTTGTGGCCAAGCCTAAGTGCTGTTGCAACCCAGTCAGGTGTGCAAGCACTGAGGGGGCACTGACATGCTAGCCCCCTGCTGCCTTGGCCCCCTCTGGACTTTGGGTGCCAACGGTGCCAATGAATATTGTGGGGGGAGGCTGAAGGGTGAGTAAGGGTGGCTCAGTGTAGGCCTCCAGGCACACCTTGGCACAAACAACCTGGGCTCCATGGACAGCACGTTGATGATGGCAGGAGGCAAACAGGCTCTTGCACACAAAGCGGAGGGTCCTGGTGAAACCCTATCTTCAAGTCAGGAGGCCAGGCTCCCAATTCTACGTTGAGTTCATGGCCCAGACTTAGAACTTATGGTGCATTTTTTGGGCCCACCCATGGCCGCCCACGGACCAATCAGCATGCACTTTCTCTCTTCTGAGTCGATAAAAACCTTGAAGTCAGCCAGGCTCAGACAAATGTTGAGACTACCAGCTGTGTGAATGAGATACCCATTTTGGGTCTCCTCAACTCATAGGGATGACTTGCCTGTGGAAAGGAGTTATATGCACTGTGGGTCTCCTCTCTGCTGAGAGCTGGACACTGGTCAGATGGCCTGCCTGTGGAAAGGAGCTATCCACTGCAGGTCTCCTCTCTACTGAGAGCTGGACACTCATTGGGACAACCTGTCTGCAGAAAGGAGCTTCCCACTTTGGGTCTCCTGAGAGCTGTTGTGTTGCTCAGTGAAGCTCCTCTCTGCTTTGCTCACCCTCTAGTTGTAAGCGTATCTCATTCTTCCTGGACATGGAACAAGAACTTGGGACCCACCAAATGGTGGGACTGAAAGAACTGTAACACAAACAGGGCTGAAACATGCCCCCCACTTGCCACATTGCAGGTGATGGGGAGAGATGAGCTGCAGCCCTTTGGGAAGCCCAGACCTAGGGCCTCTCTGAGCTAGGGCTGTGACACCCTCTTTGGGGCTCTGCGATTCCTGACATCCCCAAGCTTCCAGGCACCACTGCATTCCCCAATGCCTGCAGGGGAAGCTGCTTGTAGTATGCCTGGTCCAGCTACAGCCTTGCATGGAGCCAGTGCCTGTACTGGTGCCTGGAACTGCTCACCCCGCCACAGCCACCATACCCAGCAGCTATGTGCAGTTGCCAGACCCCATGCTCACTCACACACCCCTCACCACTCTGCATCTGGCTTGCCCTTGACAGGCATGAACCCAGGCTGGTAGCATAAGCGGAGCACAGCCTGCCAGGCCGGGTGGGCAGAACAAGCCCAGTGGGTCCATGCAAAACTCAGGCCAAGGTGCCACTGGCCATAGAGATTTCCAGCTGGAAAAATGACACCCCAAGGATCCTGCTACAGTGGTATGTGCACATCATGGAATACTATGCAGCCATAAAAAGAAATGATCTCACGTCCTTTTCAGGGACATGAATGGAGTTGGAAGCCATTATCCTCAGCAAGCTAATTCAGAAACAGAAAAACAAAAACTGCATGTTCTCACTTATAAGTGGGAGCTGAATGATGAGAACACATGTTGGGAGAACAACACATACTGGGCCCTGTTGGGGGTGGGTTAGGAGGAGGGAGAGCATCAGGAAGAATAGTTAACTGATGCTGGGCTTAATACCTAGGTGATGAGATGATCTGTGCAGCAAAGCACCATGGCACACATTTACCTATGTAACAAACCTGCATATTCTGCACATGTACTCCTGAACTTAAAAGTTGAAGAAAAAATATAAACAATAAAAAATAAAAATCGTAAATGGGATAAAAGAGAGAAGAAAAAAATCAATACAAACACAAACATATTCATAACAAAATAAGAAATAATCATAACAATTACAGTCCTTGTTTGTATCAATGATCTCATGGTCACAGCTCTCATTTATAACTATCTTGCGCCATGATACATTCCATATGCCCTTTGCCTTCAGCAAGCACCTTAATCAGTTATGCTTTTTTTGCCTGCTATAGTGATCCAAACCTTCATTGTTGCAGGATTTAGGTCATTAGTAGTCCTGCCTCAATTGGATTGTTATATTTTTCCATTTACTTTAATCACAGGGCACTACACTACTAAGACATGCCCTGTAGTATCTCCTATATTCCAGGCACACTCTTCCTTAAGTTCATTGGTAAAAGACCTACCAATTTCACATAGATAATCAATGTCAATCACCCCAGTTAGACTCATAACTCTCTTTGATTCAGAGACATGAGAAACCCAAAGTGGTTAGGGAGCCATCTTAACTTCAAGTTCAAGAGTGTAATTGGTGTGTCTCTGGGTGGAAACATTCCTCTCTTCAGAACTGAGACCTCTAGGCACACAGTGAACAATTTTGTAGGGCAGAAAATTTTTTTTTTGTTATTAAAGCAGTAGTGGCAATGGTGAGTTGTTCCATTCCTATTTCCATCCCTGGATTGCTGGATCCATGAATCTTGGCTATGAAAGACACAATACCAGATATTGGACATTAATTGATAGCATACACAGCCTGCTGAAGAACCTTATGCCAGTCTTACAAGGTATTGCCACAAAACTGCAGTTGTTTCTGAAGTTATTTCTCTGAATCTGAAATGCATAAATGGAAAAGATAGACTCAGCAATTGACAAAAAAGATTAAACAGAATTTAGAAGTTTGATATCCCCTGCTTCATTCGAATCTTCTCATATGTCCTCATTCCAATTTTCAAGATCCCAGTACTTTCATCAATGCTCTCATTTTAATAGAAGACACCCTCCAAGGTTTAGAATTTAATTTGCGTTTTAATTCAGGCACTGGTAGGATAAGAGTCTGCATTTAGTTTTCAGATACTTCAGTCTGCAGTTACATAACATAAGGAGGGTTTCTTTCATGACAAACACAGAAACTTTCAGGTCATTTGCACTGGAAATTTGAATGCTGATCTCATCTTTTTCTTTCCCCACTTTATCTAGTGAAGTTAAGAGAAACCAGACAATCTTTTTTTTCTTTTTTTCAATGAGTTGAAGCTCACAACCAGCCAATCTTAATATGTTCCTTAATTTTACTAAAATGTTATAAGGTATCAAATATGTGGTCACCCAGAACCTTCCCTTCTATGAGGTTGCCTTTTATAAGGCATTTGATGTGTAGTATCCCATGATATTTTGCTAATCTCTATTGAGACATCATGCCATGGACTACCAGTGTCCTCTTTACCACTGAAACCAGTAATTGGTTACTTTTTAACTAGTCAGATTAGGGAACAAATTCCAGGAAACCCAGAATCAATTCAGAAAACTCATGCTTGACCTGGCACGGTGGCTCACGCCTGTAATTCCAACACTTTGGGAGGCTGAGCTGGGCAGATCACTTGAGGTCAGGAATTTGAGACCAGCCTGACCAAAATGGTGAAACCCCTTCTCTACTAAAAATACAAAAAATTAGCCAGGCGTAGTGGTGTGCACCTGTAATCCCAGCTACTCGGGAGGCTGAGGCAGGAGAATCACTTGAACCTGGGAGGTGGAGGTTGCAGTGAGCTGAGATCAGGCCATTGCACTCCAGCCTGGGAAAAAAGAGTGAAACTCCATCTCAAAAAAAAAAAAAAAAAAAGAAAGAAAGAAAGAAAAAAAGAAAGAAAGCTCATACTTAAGATTCAGTGTCTCCAGAATCAGTCCTTAGACCAAAATGTGTCTTAATCAGGGATATACCAGAGAAACATGACCAGTGGAAGAGATGTCTATCCAGGGTAGAAGACAACCTGGCAAGAGAAAGTGCCTGGGTTCATGTCCCCTGCCAGCCAGCCAGAAGCTCTCCTGCCCCCTTCTCTGACTCCCCAAAAAGCAACTGATCCTAAGACAGGCACAAAGAGGCCAGGCTGCCTGTTTGATGGGATAACCAACTCAATAGGGCAGGGCAGAGTCCTGGTCACTCAGCACCAAGGGTCTGGGGTGGGCAAGGCAAGAAAGGCAGGTGCTCATTCACCAATCCACTGGAGGAAGAATTCATACACATTGGGGCCTGAGGCTCTGCAGGTGAAGAAGTTGGTTGGGTCAAATAGAGACTAGGGGATTCCCAGAAGAGGCACCTTGATAAGTAAAGTGAGAACCTCAGATGTCCAGGCATAGAACGCAGGTCCAGGCCTCCTCCCCACATCATAGCCTGAGCTCTTTGTTCTCAGGAAGAGCAACTCTCCCAAGAACACCTCACTCCTGGGGCTACACACAGCTTTGACATAGTTGGGCTCATAAATGTTCTGGAAGCCAGTGAACTGTTCAAACCAGAGTGGGTGAGTGTAGAAAAACTGGTGGGCCCACGACACCACTTTGTTCAGGCTCCCCATCTGCTGGATCTGAAATGACAGAAGGCCAAGGCCACTTAGGAATCCAGTATCACCAGTAAGGCCCGAAGTCTCTGGGAGGGCAGGGGAGGAGACTGCCCAGGCAATCTGTGGGAGCTTCCCTCCCTCCTCCTATACCCCCCTCTCCTAAACATTTCCGGTTTCAGTGCCCACTCCAGCCCCACATCCACTGTTCTAAGTCCAAGCCACCCTCCTCACACTGGGGTTAGCTCAGCAACCTCCAAATTAGCCAACTTGTTTCCACCTCACACCTGCCACCAACTCTGTACTGCGCTGCAGCCAGAAAGCACTTTCTTGTCCACATTAAAGCATTTTCATTATAAAAGTAATAGTTGCTTGTTGTGCAATAAATCACCTCGATTCCACCCTTGTTGTATCATTCAACACATTTAAAAAATATTTTTCAAATTGACACATAATAATTGTACATATTTAGAGGTACTTTGTGATGTTTTCATACATACAATGTATAGTGATCATTGGCAATTAGCATAGCCATCATCTCAAACATTTGTCATTTCTTTGTGTTAGGAACATTCAATATGCTCTCTTCTATCTGAAAATATGTATTGTTTTTAGCTATAGTCATCATATAGTGCTATATACATGAAAACTTATTCCTCCTGTCTAGCTGTAATTTTGTGTCCTTTAAAAAAAATCTCTCACTATTCCTCCTTTCCCAGACTCTAGTAACTTTTGTTCTACCTTTTACATCTATGAGATCAACTATTTTTAGCCTCTGCATAAGGGTGACAATACATAGTTTCTGTTCCTGGCTTATTTCAATTAATATAATATCATTCACTTCCTTCCATGTTGCCACCAATGACAGCATTTTTTAATAGCTGAACAGTAGTCCATTGTGTGTATATACTACACTTTCTTCATCCAGTCACCTGTTGTTGAACACTGGATTGATTTCATATGTTGACTATTGTGAATCATGCTGCAATAAGCATGCAATAAGCATGAAGGTACAGATAGCCTTTCAGTACACTGATTTTCCTTCCTTTTCTTTCCTTTTCTTTGGATAAATACCCAGTAGGAAAACTGCTGGATCATGTGTGAGTTCTATTTGTAGGTTTCTGAGAAACCTCCATGTCATTCTCCATAGTGGTTGTACTACTGTACATTCCCACCAACAGTGTATATGAGTTTCCTTTTTTTGGCATCCTTCCCAGTGTTGTTTTTGTCATTGTTGTTGTTTTGTCTTGTTGATAACAACTATATTAACTGGGATATGGTCTGTCATTGTGGTTTTGATTTACATTTCCTTAATGATTAGTGATGTTGAACATGTTTTCACATACCTGTTGACCATTTGTATGTCTTCTTTTGAGAAATATCTGTTCAGATCATTTTCTTATTTTTAATCAGATTTTTTTCTGAGGTGACATGTTTGAGTTTCTTGTATACTGTGGATATTAATCTGCTGTCTGATTAATAATTTGCAAATCTTTTCTCCTGGCTATCTTTTCACTTTATTGATTATTTTCTTTGATATGCAGAAACTTCTTAGCTTGATATAATCTCATTTGTTCATTTTTCCTTTGGTTGCCATTGCTTTTGAGGTGTTATTCATAAAATTTTTTCCCAGACCAGTGTCCTGAAGCATTTCCACCATGTTTTATTCTAGCAGTTTTATGGTTTCAGGGCCTTAAATTTGTGTCATGAATCCATTTTGAGTTGATTTTTGCATGAAAAATAGGGGTGAGAAATAGGGGTCTAGTTTCATTCAACTACTTGTGGATATCCAGTTTGCCCAGCACCATTTATTAAAGAGACTGTACTTTCACAATAACTGTTCTTGGCACCTTTGTCAAAAATCAGCTGACAATGGATATGTAAAGTAATTTCTGTGTTTTCTATTCTCTTGCATTGTTTTATGTCTGTTTTATGCCAGGACTATTCTGTTTTGGTTATTATAGCTTTGTATATATTTTGAAGTCTGATAGTGTGATACCTCCAGTTTTGTTCTTTTTCTCAGCATTGCTTTGACTATTAGGGTCTTTTGTGGTTCTCTATGAATGTTTGAAATTTTTTCTATTTCTGTGAAGAATGTCACTGGTATTTTGATAAGGATTGTATTGACCCTGTAGATTGCTTTGTGCAGTGTGCTTATTTTAACAATATTAATTGTTCAAGTTCATGAACATGGGATGCCTTTCCACTTTTAATGTGTGCCCTCTTTAATTTCTTTTATCAATGTTTTATAGTTCTCAGTATATATATTTTTCACCTCCTTGGTTAAATTTATTCTTAGGTATTTTTTGTAGCTATTTTAAACGGAATTCCTTTCTTAGTTTTATTTTCAACTAATTTATTATTCATGTATGTAAATGCTACAGGTTTTTGTATTTTGATTTGTATTGTGCAACTTCACTGAATTTGTTTATTGGTTGTAACAGGTTTTTTGTTTCTTGGTAGAGCCTTTTTTTTTTTTTTTTTTCAGTTGTGAGATTTAATAGAGGGAAAACAGAGCTCCCATAAAATGGGAGGTGACCCAAAGGGGATTGCCATTGCCGGCTCAAACACCTGGGTTTATATTCTGATCATTGTCCCTCTCACTGTGCTCTCAGACAATAGATGATTAGCTATTTATTTACCTCCTGTTTTTGCCTAATTAGCATTTTAGTGAACTCTCTTTACTACCTGATTTGTCCAGTGTGAGTTAACTTTCTAGCCCTGTGTTTAAAGGTGGATGTGGTCACCTTCCCAGCTAGGCTTAGGGATTCTTAGTTGGCCTAGGAAATTCAGCTAGTCCTGTCTCTCGGTCCCCCTTCTCAACAGGAAAACTCAAGTGCTGTTGGGGAGGTTGGCTGATGACCACTGTAACTGCTTCCTGCTGAATTGGGGCATAGTAGAGGTCATGCAGTCGAGATTTCCTCAGGAGGGGTGCCTTTGATGTCATCAACATCGGAGCATGGGCTAGCAGGCTGGTCCAGGGGTCTGTGGTAGATCTTAGTCATGGACTGCATGTAGGGCTCCATTTGAAGAAATATTTGTAGTTTTACAGCTTTGATTCTGGAAGAGACAAACTTAACAAGGAGGTTAAAGATACAGGGATTGAAATGTATGGCCTGCAGTGCAGGGGATTATTTCTTTGGCACACTTCACAGGCCCTGACTATCTGCTTGATAGTTTTGAAAAAGCCTGGTCTAGTAAATAGTAATTTGGCCATCTGATGGGTGCTATCAATGCCTAAGTGAAAGGTTTGGTGAAGGGTTTTAAGTAATTTCCATTGGTTAGCTGCAGGCAAAAGTATTTTTCCTGCTTCAGTGGCTAGCCATTCTGAGGAGAGGAAACTATGTCCTTGTGAGGTTCCCCATTCTACTTCTGCTGAGTACTGGGGCTTGGTTTCCCGGAGGGGATTATCCCATACTAGGGGTCCTTCTATAAGCATTTCTAATGGAGGGGCCCACCTTGTGGCCCTTTTGGCTTCAATATCCACTTGATTGTTCCCTTCTATTTCCCTTTCCTTTCCTTTCTGATGACCCTGGCGTGTAAGACTGCCACCTCTTTAGGTTCCTGTACCACCAATAATAATCTCCTAATGGCTTCCTGATGTTCGATAGGTGTTCCCTCAGAAGTTAGGAATTCCCTTTCTCTCCATATTGCTGCATGGGCATGGAGGACTAGGTAAGCAGACTTAGAGTCTGTGTGCATATTTACCCTTTTTCCTTCTCCTAATTCTAGCCCGAGTGAGGGCTATTAGTTCTGCCAGCTGAGTGCTAATTCCCGGAGTGAGGGGATTACTTTCAAGTATTCCATTATCACTAACCACTGCGTACTCCACTTTTCAAAGTCCTTTTTCTACAAAGGAACTCCCATTAGTATACAAGCTGAGGTCAGGATCAGTCAAGGTAACCTCTAGAAAGTCCCCTCGAGTGGCATAGGTTTGAGCAATTACTTGTTGACAGTTGTGTTCTATTTTTTCTTCATTGTCTGGAAGAAATGTGGCTGGATTGAGTTGCACAAGTGCACAGTTACAACACTGGTCCTTCAAGTAATAGAGCCTGATATTTAAGCAAATGGCTGTCTGACAGCCACAAGTCTCCTTTAGCAGTGAGTAAGCTGTTCACATCATGAGATGTCCACACAGTAAGATCTCTTCCCTGTATCATTTCAACTGCTTCAGATACTAAGACTGCTACTGCTGCCACTACCCCTAAACAATGAGGCCAACCCTTTGCCACTACATCAATTTCCTTACTCAGGCATGCCACATGTTGCAAGCTCATCCCTCGGACCTGTGTAAGGACTCCTAGAGCTATTCCTGTTTTTTCCTGTGACTTATAAGGAGAAGTCTTGCCATGTTGGCAAGCTTAACACTGGGGCTTAGGCTAGGGCCTTCTTTAGGCCTTGAAAGTCGCTTCTGCTTCAGGTGTCCATCTTACTAAATGGACATTGGCTTTCTGAGTTTCCTTAATTAGTGCATATAATGGCCTGGCTATTTCACAGTACCTGGGAATCCATATTCAGCAGAAGCCTGTTATGCCAAGGAACCCTCTTAGTTGCTTTAGGGTTTTGGGATGAGGATAAGCCAGAATAGGCTGGCTACATTCCTCTCTGAGGGCCCTGGTGCCTTTGGATAATTTTAGCACTAAGCATTTAACCTGCTGTGAGCAGAGCTGAGCCTTTGGTTTGGAAATCTTATAGCCACAGGTGGAAAGGAAATTAAAGCATGCTTAGGTGGCTTGATGGCACAAGGTTTCTGGACAGGTGCCTAAAAGTAAATCATCCAAGTGCCAAAGGACAAGAGTGTCCAGGTATGAGAACTGGCTCAAGTCTTGGGCTAATGTCTGGCCAAATAGATGGGGGCTCTCCCTGAACCCTTGGGGTAAAGCAGTCCAGGTAAGTTGAGACGCTGTGTTTGAAGGATCTTCAAAGGCAAACAAGAATTGAGAGTCAGGATGTACAGGGATGCAGAAAAAGACATCCTTAAGTTCCAGGACTATAAACAACTCTGCTTCATCTGGTATTTGGGAAAGCAGACTATAAGGGTTACATACAGCTGGGTATAGAGGGACAACGGCCTCATTGATAATCCTGAGATCTTGCACTAACCTCCACTGCCCATTGGGTTTCTGTACTCCTACAATTGCAGTATTGCAGGGGCTATTGCATGGTTTTACTAGGCCTTGGGCTTTTAGGTTCTTAATCCTTTGGAGCCCTTGTTGGGCCTTGGGTCTAAGGGAGTACTGGCTTTGGTAGGAAAAGGAGGGTGGAATCTTTTAGTTTAATTTGAACAGGGCAGGCATTCTTTGCTCATCCATATTGTCCTTCTGTTGCCCAGACTTCAGGATTAATTCCTTCCTCAAGCAGGGGACAACAAATGGGTGTTCCTTCTCCTATGTTCAGGTATATGATGGCCCCTGCTTTTGCTAGAATATCTCTTCCTAACAAGGGAGTGGGGCTTTCAGGCATAATTGGAAAAGCATGTGAAAAGAGTAAAGTTCCTCAGTCACAACTTAGTGGCTGGGAGAAGTATCTAGTGACTGGCTGTCCTAGGACCCCTCAGATAGTGACAGATCTGGAGGACAGTTGTCCGGGACAGGAGAGTAAGACTGAGAAGGCCATGCCAGTGTCCAGGAGACAGTTAACCCCCTGGCCCTCAATGGTCAAACATACCCAGGGCTCTGTGAGG
>NW_012101614.1:15755-32601 GCF_000951045.1 Mandrillus leucophaeus | reverse complement strand
TATTCCATTATCACTAACCACTGCGTACTCCACTTTTCAAAGTCCTTTTTCTACAAAGGAACTCCCATTAGTATACAAGCTGAGGTCAGGATCAGTCAAGGTAACCTCTAGAAAGTCCCCTCGAGTGGCATAGGTTTGAGCAATTACTTGTTGACAGTTGTGTTCTATTTTTTCTTCATTGTCTGGAAGAAATGTGGCTGGATTGAGTTGCACAAGTGCACAGTTACAACACTGGTCCTTCAAGTAATAGAGCCTGATATTTAAGCAAATGGCTGTCTGACAGCCACAAGTCTCCTTTAGCAGTGAGTAAGCTGTTCACATCATGAGATGTCCACACAGTAAGATCTCTTCCCTGTATCATTTCAACTGCTTCAGATACTAAGACTGCTACTGCTGCCACTACCCCTAAACAATGAGGCCAACCCTTTGCCACTACATCAATTTCCTTACTCAGGCATGCCACATGTTGCAAGCTCATCCCTCGGACCTGTGTAAGGACTCCTAGAGCTATTCCTGTTTTTTCCTGTGACTTATAAGGAGAAGTCTTGCCATGTTGGCAAGCTTAACACTGGGGCTTAGGCTAGGGCCTTCTTTAGGCCTTGAAAGTCGCTTCTGCTTCAGGTGTCCATCTTACTAAATGGACATTGGCTTTCTGAGTTTCCTTAATTAGTGCATATAATGGCCTGGCTATTTCACAGTACCTGGGAATCCATATTCAGCAGAAGCCTGTTATGCCAAGGAACCCTCTTAGTTGCTTTAGGGTTTTGGGATGAGGATAAGCCAGAATAGGCTGGCTACATTCCTCTCTGAGGGCCCTGGTGCCTTTGGATAATTTTAGCACTAAGCATTTAACCTGCTGTGAGCAGAGCTGAGCCTTTGGTTTGGAAATCTTATAGCCACAGGTGGAAAGGAAATTAAAGCATGCTTAGGTGGCTTGATGGCACAAGGTTTCTGGACAGGTGCCTAAAAGTAAATCATCCAAGTGCCAAAGGACAAGAGTGTCCAGGTATGAGAACTGGCTCAAGTCTTGGGCTAATGTCTGGCCAAATAGATGGGGGCTCTCCCTGAACCCTTGGGGTAAAGCAGTCCAGGTAAGTTGAGACGCTGTGTTTGAAGGATCTTCAAAGGCAAACAAGAATTGAGAGTCAGGATGTACAGGGATGCAGAAAAAGACATCCTTAAGTTCCAGGACTATAAACAACTCTGCTTCATCTGGTATTTGGGAAAGCAGACTATAAGGGTTACATACAGCTGGGTATAGAGGGACAACGGCCTCATTGATAATCCTGAGATCTTGCACTAACCTCCACTGCCCATTGGGTTTCTGTACTCCTACAATTGCAGTATTGCAGGGGCTATTGCATGGTTTTACTAGGCCTTGGGCTTTTAGGTTCTTAATCCTTTGGAGCCCTTGTTGGGCCTTGGGTCTAAGGGAGTACTGGCTTTGGTAGGAAAAGGAGGGTGGAATCTTTTAGTTTAATTTGAACAGGGCAGGCATTCTTTGCTCATCCATATTGTCCTTCTGTTGCCCAGACTTCAGGATTAATTCCTTCCTCAAGCAGGGGACAACAAATGGGTGTTCCTTCTCCTATGTTCAGGTATATGATGGCCCCTGCTTTTGCTAGAATATCTCTTCCTAACAAGGGAGTGGGGCTTTCAGGCATAATTGGAAAAGCATGTGAAAAGAGTAAAGTTCCTCAGTCACAACTTAGTGGCTGGGAGAAGTATCTAGTGACTGGCTGTCCTAGGACCCCTCAGATAGTGACAGATCTGGAGGACAGTTGTCCGGGACAGGAGAGTAAGACTGAGAAGGCCATGCCAGTGTCCAGGAGACAGTTAACCCCCTGGCCCTCAATGGTCAAACATACCCAGGGCTCTGTGAGGGTGATGGCATGGGCTGGTGCTTACCCCGGGCATCCTCAGTCCTGCTGCTGGATCACCTGGTTAGTGGCTTCTGACTCAGAGGACCTTCATTCCCTGGGGCGGTGGGGCCTTCCAGTGATTCCCTTGACATAAGGGGCATGGACAAGGGGGCAGTTTATTTCTATTTGGACAATCTTTTTAAAAGTGTTCTTGTAGAACGCACTAGAAGCCAGCCCTATTAGACACTTGATTTTTCCAGGCTTTCCGTGTTCCAGAGCCTCCAAAGTCTGCTTACCTGAGGGCCATGACTAAAGCAGTGGCCTATTTCTTATCTCGTTTCTCCCATTCCGCTTGCTCTGCCTGATCTCTATTATAAAAAAACAAGGTTGCCGTGTTCAATAGTTCTAATAGCTCTATTAGAAGCCATGCATGGGTCATGGGGCTATGAAGCCAGTAACTAAGTTTTGCTCCAGGCCTAAGGTAGACTCTTGAAGTTTTTTTCTAATGTCAGCAGTGGACTGAATGATAAACTTATCCTTTAAGATTAGTTGGCCTTCAATAGAGTCAGGTGACAGAGAGGTGTGCTTCTTCAATGCCTCCCTTAGTTTCTCCAGAAAGACAGTAGGATTTTCTTCCTTTCCCTGTGTTACAGTGGACATCATAGAATAATTTTTGGGCTTCTTCCTAGTTTTCCTTAGTCCTTCTAGAACACAAGTTAGTAAATGTCGGCGGCACCAATCTCCATGTTCTGATTCTGCATCCCAATGAGGGTCTACACTGGGAACTGCCTGCAGACCTGTTGGGAATTGTTCTCTTTCCTCTGTTGTCATCCTATCATTGACGTGACTGAGATACCAGAGATGACCAAACTCTTGGGCTACAGTTATGGCATCACTTCTCTCATTTGGGGTTAGTGTCTGATCTAGCAGTAACATTATATCTCTCCATGTCAGATCAAAGGATTGTCCTAACCCTTGTAAAACATCAATACAGACAAACAAATGCTGAGAGATTTTTGTCAACACCAGACCTGCCCCACAAGAGCTCCTGAAGGAAGCACTAAACATGGAAAGGAACAACAGGTACCAGCCACTACAAAACATGCCAAAATGTAAAGACCATTGATGCTAGGAAGAAACTGCATCAACTAACTAGCAAAATAACCAGCTAACATGATAATGACAGGATGAAGTTCACACATAACAATATTAACCTTAAATGTAAATGGGCTAAATGCTCCAATTAAAAGACACAGACAGGTAAATTGGATAAAGAGTCAAGACCTATCAGTTTGCTGCATTCAGAAGATCCATCTCACATGCAGAGACACACATAGGCTTAAAATAAAGGGATGGAGAAAGATCTACCAAGCAAACGGAAAACAAAAAAAGGCAGGGGTTGCAATTCTAGTCTCTGATAAAACAGACTTTCAACCAACAAAGATCAAAAGAGACAAAGAAGGCCATTACATAATGGCAAAGGGATCAATCCAACAAGAAGAGCTAACTATCCTAAATATATATGCACCCAATACAGGAGCATCTAGATTCATAAAGCAAGTCCTTAGAGACTTAGACTCCCATACAATAATAATGGGAGATTTTAACACCCCACTGTCAACATTAGACAGACCAACAAGACAGAAACTTAACAAGAATATCCATGAATTGAACTCAACTCCACACCAAGCAGACCTAATAGACATCTACAAAACTCTCCACCTCAAATCAACATAATATACATTCTTCTCAGCACCACATCACACTTATTCCAAAATTGACCACATAGTTGGAAGTAAAGCACTCTTCAGCAAATGTAAAAGAACAGAAATTATAACAAACTGTCTCTCAGACCACCTGTCTCTTATACACATCTAGATGTGTATAAGAGACAGGGCCCCTGGGAGAGCTGACTTCCAAGGAATTCTTTCTGAAATCTACTTTGATTTATGTTCTGAATTGATGACCTTTGGTATGACCTTGTGGAGATAATTATGACAAAAAAGTAAGAGGAGTGGTAATTTGAAGATGAGCTTGTCCCATTTCTGCTCTTTCATGTATGATCTTCATGAATCTGTCAGTGCTTTTTCCTTGTTCTAGTATTTACCCACTGGTAAATTCCTGTTCATCCTTAAAGACCTCTTCACTTATTTATTTTCTGTTTCTCTGAATGGCCCAAGTCTACAATTTATTCCTTCAGTACACCATCTATAATGTTTTAACATAATAATTTATTTTTCTTCCTTTTGCTACTAAATGGTGGGGTAAAAAGCTTTCTTTTGAATAACTAAATGAATGAATAAGTGGATAATTCTATGAGATATTCAGAGAAGTGCCTGTAATCCCAGCACTTTGGGAGTCCGAGGCAGGTGGATCCTGAAGTCAGGAGATTGAGATATTCAGAGAAGTGACAGTTATCCCACCCATTTTAGTTTTCTAGGGCTATTGTGAAAAAAATAATACCAGAAAGTTGGTGGATGTAGCAGTCCTGCACCTGTTTTCCCACCTGTCTTGACCACAAAGAAAGAAAAGGGTCCAGGCTGCTGGATTCCAATGGTCCTTTACCAGCATGCTTGACATTGCCTTTGTGCTCAGGGGTGAGTCCTAGAGCTGGGCTGGGTTCCTGAGTATTTCATAATAACCCAGTTGCCCCATCAAGATGCATTCCTACAAACAACAATTCTTATGCAAATTCCTTTCAGAGAGGATGTGGGTAACCTTTTGAGTCAGGAATGAGATAGAGTTTTTGATTCTGTAAGTACTTGAAGGCTTGGCTGAGTGCCAACACCTCACACATTTGAGCAGAACAATTATTAGGCAATTTTCTTAACTCTGCTTCTACAGGAGTTTCCCTCAATTATTGAATACCCATTGTGTTTTTTTCTCAATCACCTGGGAGGAACCATCTATTGTCCTGTCCTGAAGGGAGTTCCTCCTAGGTCTGTTCGGACCTTTGTATGGTAATTAAGACTTAAATCCCCTGTTGGGAAATCTGCTAGGTTAAGGGAATTTTCACTGGTTAATGTTAAATTATCTTTTTCTAACAGAATAGCCCCACGTTTTAAGATTTTTGAGTTAGTAACCTACCCTTTTTGCGTTTTTGACTTAGGATAGTTCTGAACTGGTGAGGTGGGCTTACAATGAGGTTTCCTCTAAAAGCTAATTTTCTACTTCCTTCAGTTAGCAAAGCGGTTGAGGCTACAGATTGAATGCATCTGGGCCATCCGCAGGTTCCTGGGTTAAGGATTTTTGATGGGAAGTCTACTGGTTGTCACTGGCCTCAGTGTTTCGGGCTATACCCTTGTTTACACTGACAACAAAGTGGTATTGGAGTGTTATAGGGTCATGGAGAAAACCTTCAATTATCAGCTATAGGGTTTTAATTTACCCTGGCTTTTAAAGAAACAGTGTATTTTTTTAAAAAAATTTATACCACTTCTTACTACTTCTATCTTTCTCTTTCTCTCTTTCTTTCTCCTTTCTGTCTTTGTAGATGGATTTTGGAAACACAGTGGAAGGATGTTCACTCATTGTCCCCATTTGCCACTATAGGAATATGCACCTCCCTTTTATTTACTCAATTTGCTTTCATCCTGATCTATTATGTTGTTGTAGACCCAGTTCCAATTGTTAAAGTACTGGGTTACCAGTTCTAAGGCCCTGGTATCGGTGGTGGGGAATGGGTCTGACATAACTGCCCATGTCGAGAACTGTATACCTAAATTGGCAGGGACACCAGAGACAAGACTCCCTGGGTTCATAGCCTAGGGGCCTAAGGACACAGCGTAAAGCTTCCTTAGATCCCTTTGGAGATAGAACCTGCTCTAATACTTGGGAGATGAAGTGAAAGCCTGAAGCATTAGTATCTAGGAGGCAGGGATCAGAGGATGTAGATTCAGAAGTGAGGAGAGTTTTGGGGCTACACTTTCAAGAAAGTTGTGGTCAGGACCCAGGAGGTATGGATCAGAAGGAAAGGTAGGGGCACGTGCATAGGCAACTGTTGAGCAGAGACTTCTGGCTGCCCCATGATCTCAACCAGCTAATGCCGGGAGTTCGGGACGACAGCTTTCTGTCTCTAGTCGACCCCTGGCTTCCCTAGGAAAATTGAAAGCAGAAGCTGGGTCCAGGCAGACCAACGCTCAGAACCCAGAAAAGGTTGGTGGTTGTTAGAAAGTCCTTTCCCAGACAGCCTCACACCTGAGTCTCATGTCTGGTGGCCACGCTAATTGTTTTTAACTGGAAGACAGGTGCCTGGTATTTTCCTCCAATTCTAAGGAAGGACAGGACAGAATAGCAAGAGAAAGTGGTCCAATATTACTCACCACTTTCGAGGTCCCTTCGTGGTCGCCAAAATGTTACCAGGGGTTTCCTTGTTCTTAGAGCTCGCAAGTCGGTGGTGGACAGCTTCCAAGATTGCGGCAAGCCTCTTGTTCTCTGACTTGGGGTCCTTGGCCTCACTGATTCCAGGGAATGGAATCTTCGGACATGCAGTGAGTGTTATAGCTCTACTAGAAGCCATGGGTCATGGAAGAGAACCGTGGAACACAGCGACTAGTGTTCAGCTAGATTAGGATGAACTCGGGCACTTAACCATGCAGGAACAATGGCGAGTCTTTAGTCCGATTGGGAGTGGCAAGGGGTGCCTCCCTGGATCAGGAGTGCCATGGACACCCTGCCAGATCCAGAGGTGTGGAAGTCAGTGTCGGGACTGGAATGGTGGCCAACAGCAGTGATGGATGGCGAGGAAAAGCTCAGCTCAAGTCATAACAAACATAAACCAGAAGAGTGTGCAGTTTCAAGATTTAATACATTGAAAACAGAGCTCCCATAAAAATGGGAGGGGACCCAAAGGGGGTTGCCAGGTTTTTTCAATATATAATATTATGTCATCCGCAAACAAGGACAATTTGACTTCTTCCTTCTTAATTTAGATGTCCCTTATTTCTACTTTTGCTTAATTGCTCTAGCTAGTGCTTCCAATACTATGTTGAATAGGAATGGTGAGATAGGGCATTCTTGTCTTGTTGTAGTTCTTAAAGGAAAAACTTTCAGTTTTTTCCCAATCAGTTTGTTAGCCACAGGTTTTTTGTTAATGGCCTTTATTGTGTTTAAAACATTTTTGTTGAGGACCTGCATGTGCAGGGCTCTGTTCCACACATCTCAGAGGACAGAGACCGAAATCATTCTGCCCTTTCATTCTATGGGAAATACAGATAATAGACAGACAATTGAGTAAAATAATCACAGACAGCAATGAGTGCTGAGAATAAAGACAGTGCTATGGGAGACACTAAAGGGAAGGACCTGCTTAAATAGGTGATCTGGGCAGGCCTCTTCTCATAGACAAGACTCATGGTGAAACTCGAAGGATGGTGAGACTCTGGCTGTGTGAAGCACAAGGGAGGAACATTCAGTGCGGGAAGAACAGCAAGCAAAAAGGCTCTGGGGTGGAAAAGATCATGGTATATTTTAGGAGCCGCCCCATGGTGAGACAATCGCCTCAGAAGAGGCTGAAGAGATCACACGGATGGTGACATGTGCTCTATATCAGGGTATGATCAAAATGCAGAAGGATAATGGCTAAAAACACTTTGCTCCATGCCCAGGACCTAGCAAGTATTATCCTAAGGAAATGATACTCAGATACTAGCAAAACTGAAGTTAGAAATTTGAAATGATGATCCTGACACTCACACTTACATGCTTTATAATCTGAAAGTCACTTAACATCTCTGGGCCTTGGTTCACCTGTCTGTAAAAGAAGGTTAATATTAATGACACCTAGTAAATTAAGGAGTAGCTGTGACTGTGCTTAGCAAAGGTTAAGCACTCAGCAAATACAGAAGAGACATTTTGAGACTTAATGGCATGCCGGCACTGTGCAAGGTACTGAGGTAAGAAAACCTCCCTTTCTCAGAATCACCTCTGCCTCTCATTCCAGGTAGGAAGTGATGATACAGAAGGTCCTCAGCTAAGACTAAACATATTTCTTTGCCTTTCATCAGACTAGAAAAGCAAGCAAATATTTAAGTTTTAAAGGTTTGTGCCTGGAAGATACAGTTTTTGTAGAGCAGTAAAAGTAAACAAGAAATGTAAAGTTATATCAGCATCAAACTCACCTTTAGCAAAACCTAGAAATCAAGTCCCTGGACTGATCTACCCACAGGAGTAACTGCTTCAAGATGCCACCAAGGGGCATCTTCCTGTTCCCTCCTCTGCCTTGGCTTGCCTAAACACTGAATCAGACAATATCCAGCAACACAAATATCAGTGTCATCTTTACAATGTGGCACTCAAAACTGAACTGAGTCTCTTCAGGATGGTGATATAACCAGTTCAAAGTTTTGCTTTTTCCAACTGTGACTCATTGATTCAATCAGTAGGTATTTCTTGGGCATCATCAACAGAGAGTCATCTTCTTCATGCGATGGGAAGCAAAGGACATAGCAGCTGAGTTATGAACTTTCAGGAGGTTTTGTGGAGGAGCTGCCCTGGATAGTGAGACTTGCATTTATGCCAATATGTGGAGTTCATAATGTGACACATCTTCCTGCTATTTGGAAGCACTGAATAAAACATAGCAAACATGAAATGCCCCCTGGAAATTTCAGGGACTGCCATCTGGACTGGAGGCTCAACTTAATCATGACCTCCTTTAAATGAATGATTAACAGCAAAGTCTCTGGAGCCTGACTGCCTGGGTTACAATCCTGGCTGTACCTCTTACCAACTGGGAGATTCTGGACAGGGAGCTACCCTGATTGCGCCTTAGCTTTCCCACCTAAAATATGAAGATTTTTTTAAAAACCTCTTTTGTAGAGTTTTTGTGAAGAAAGCATGTAAAGTTTTGGCTTAATGGCCAGAACATAACAAGTGCTCACTAAATATTGGCCATTACCACATTATGAGCCCAACTCTAAAGAAATTGAGAATTTAGGGAGGGAAAAAAAAAAGCACAACAAGAATTCAAAGCCAAAATCTCTGACTTCGGAGCTACTGTTGCTCATGCTATGGGAGAAAAACAGGTGCTGAGCCAAGTAGGGAAAGAGTCAGGGTCCAAGGGTCCCCAGTGGGGGTTAGGGAGGCAGTGATGGGTGGTGGAAGGTAGCCACAGAACTAGGGGAGGTTGGGTGGAATGAAGGGTAAATGGTTACATGTCCCTACTGTTTGGTTTGGATAGGAGCCCAGGATTTGAGGCAGAAAGAAAAGAACTCTGACTCTCTGAGTTCTGTAATCAATCACCTGCCATGAGTGGGGCAAAGGAGGAAGGTGTTGGGCATAAGAGTTTATATGGATTAGGGAGCAGGAGGAAATGGGGCCCCTGGGAGAGCTGACTTCCAAGGAATTCTTTCTGAAATCTACTTTGATTTATGTTCTGAATTGATGACCTTTGGTATGACCTTGTAGAGATAATTATGACAAAAAGTAAGAGGAGTGGTAATTTGAAGATGAGCTTGTCCCATTTCTGCTCTTTCATGTATGATCTCCATGAATCTGTCAGTGCTTTTTCCTTGTTCTAGTATTTACCCACTGGTAAATTCCTGTTCATCCTTAAAGACCTCTTTACTTATTTATTTTCTGTTTCTCTGAATGGCCCAAGTCTACAATTTATTCCTTCAGTACACCATCTATAATGTTTTAACACAGTAATTTATTTTTCTTCCTTTTGCTACTAAACGGTGAGGGTAAAAACACCTTTGTTTTTGAATAACTAAATGAATGAATAAGTGAATAATTCTATGAGATATTCAGAGAAGTGCCTGTAATCCCAGCACTTTGGGAGGCCAAGGCATGTGGATCACGAGGTCAGGAGATCGAGATATTCAGAGAAGTGATTGTTATCCCACCCATTTTAGTTTTCTAGGGCTATTGTGAAAAAATACCAGAAAGTTGGTGGATTAAAACAGTGCAAATCTATTCTCTCATAGTTCTAGAGGCCAGAGTCTGAAATCAGATTTACAGGGCCAAAATCACAGTAGTAGAAAAGCCCCACTCTTTCTGGAATCTCTAGGGCAATTTCATTCCTTTCCACTTCTAGGGGCAAATTTATTCCCTTCCACTTCTAGGGGCAAATTCATTCCCTTCCACTTCTGGCTCCTGGTGGCTGCTGGCATTCCTTGCTTTGTGGCCACATCACTCTATTCTTCAAAGTCAACATCTTCAAATGTCTTTTTCCTCTGTCTCCACATGGCCTTCACCCATGTATGTCAGACATTCCTCTGTTCCTTCTTATGAAGGGAAATAAATGATTTCATTAAGGGTTTATCTTGATAATCCAGGTTAATCTCACAATCTTTAGTATAATCATATCCTCAAAGACCACTTTTCTAATAAGATAACATAGACAAGATTCAGAAATTAGCACCTGATACCTTTTAGAATCACTACTCAGCTTTGCACAGTCTGCCTTCTATTTCCCAAAGACTCACATCCAACCACATGCAAAATATATTCATCTCTTCCCAACAACCCAAAAGCCTCACTTCTTTATAGCATCAATTCCAAAATGTCATCTAAATATCCAAGCTCAAAAGTATCATTTTATCTCCTAAGTTATCTAACTTAGGTACCTGTGAGGTGCTGGGTATAAGCCATCCTTGAATAAAATTCCTCTAAAATTCTGGAGCTGTGAAAGTAAAATCCAACATATGTAAAAGGGTTGCCTTCTTCTAGTTTCAAATAACATGTTCCTCATTTCCTTGTGAGTTCTAATCAGAAGTGCTTTTAATGTTACTTTTCCTACTAACATTCTGGTATGATAATGTAAATATTCTCCAAACCATTAGAAGCTTTTTCATCCATGCTTCTCAGTTCCTTCGAAGCCCTCATGAGAAGCATTTTAATGTCCATGTATCTGCCAATAGTGAATTTAAGGCAGTCTGTGCTTTTCTTACCAATGCACTTCAAAAATCTTCCAGTCTCTACCTATTCTTCAATTCCAAACCCAATTGTACATTTTGAGTACTTATTACAGCACACCTCACCTCTACTACCATAATTATTTGTCTCCTGTAACAAATGACCACAAATGTGGTGATTTAAAATGACAGAGTCAGGCACAGTGGTGCGAGTCTGTAATACTAGCTACTCTGATAGCTGAAGCAGGAGGACTGTTTGAGCCCAGGAGTTTGAGACCAGTCTCAGCAACTTAAAGAAGACCCTGTCCATAAAACAGAGAGACAGAGAGAATAAAAATAGAAATTCATTATCTCACTGTTCTAGAGGCCTGAAGTCCAAAATCAATATCCTGGCTAAAATCAAAGTGTCAGCAGGGCTGTGCTCCCTCCAGAGTTCTAAGGCAGAATCCATTCCCTGCCTCCTACCCACTGCTGGCTGCCAGCATTTCAAGGTTTATGGCTGCATCCCTCCCATCTTCAAGGTCAGCATCTTCAAATCTTTTTCCATCTTATCTTTGCATGACCTTCCCTGTGTGTGTCATATCTCCTTTTACGTTTAGAGCTCACTTTGATAATCCAGGATAATCCCCCCATCTTAGTCCTTAATTTCATCACATCACTTCCCAAATAAGATATCCTTTACAGGTTCTAGATATTCAAACTTGATATCTTTGGAGGTCATCACCTAGCATACAATAACCTTCCTGCTGACCCTCAAAGATGGCCACCCCCCATCAAAATGCATTTGCCTCATCCCAACATTCCAAAAGCCTCAACCCATTACAGCATCAGCTCAAGTGCAAGATCTCATCTATGTATCATAAGCTTAAAACTCTTTTTCATGTCCCTAGTGGAATAGTTGATGATATAATGGAGATTGACACGTCACATGTCACATATATAGGGGTAAGGTTAGTGGTAATAATTTTATTCGTAAGAAATGTATGAGTTGGCCATATGAAATGGTGGGTATTATGGCCACACTTACAGAAATAAAACTTTTAGCAGTAAAGCCTTAATAATAAAAATAAATTGTGTGGTTTCTGGAATATAAAGATTATAAAATAATGACCCTGAAAATAAAGTTATTTTAGGAGTATTCTTCTTATTCAGATAAGAATAAGCACATGGTCCTGCTGCATATTTAACATTAAACCCTGACACAAGCTATGTTTCCCCCTCAGTTAAACTGACTAGAGCACTCAAGTAGTTTCTTCTGAAGCTGAAATAAATCCCCTTATGGTAAGTGACCATGATGTAAAAATTAATCACAAATATTATTGGGTAATTGTAAGGGTAGATAGTGTAAAGGACACACTTATTAATATAATTGATAGTAAAATGATTGCTAAACTTACTTCATATGAAATTGTGCTGTTGCTCCTCATGCCCTAATTGAAGAAAATATATTTTGAATTTGAAGCTCATTTATATCTTAGCATGGAATATACACCTAGACTTGATACTTGATAAAATAAATAATGTCCCCAAGTTTATATTAATTACTGGATGTGGCATAGGGAAAAGAACTGTATTATTAATGTCAAGGTAAGAGATTGAATTGATAAGTAATAATATAGAGGAAGCTGATGGTTATAATGTGTCTTGAATAAACAATTGAAAGCATTGGCAATTGGTTGTAGCAGTTTATAGGGAGCAGTAACACTAGGTTCTTTTCAAAACTGTGTATGTCTTAAAAGTTTTTGGGCAATTCATGTTAAGAATGCTATCACTAATTAATGAGGAATAACTAATAATATTTTATTAATAATGAATATATTGGTAAGAAGAGGATTTGAACCTCTGATTACAAATGCCTAAGTTTGACACAAATCCAGACTGTCACCTTAACAAGTCCTGTTGGCGTTAACTTAATGTTTATTATTTACTTTAAGATTGTGTCATCTATTTAATATATGATGACATTGAAAAGTTTGGCCCTGTTTCTGTTGTCCTTTCTTTGGAAAAGAGGCCAGTCAGGAATGGTATCTCTGTTACTGCAAGGCTTCCAGTATTTAGTGAGAATATGATAGAAGACAAAGCTTTAAATTGTTCTATTTTCAAAGATATTGCTCATCATCTAAAGTGTGAATAAGGAATCCAGAGGACAACAATAATAAAGCTTTAAAGAATGCTCATATAGCCCAAATAGCCAAAGCCACACTAAACAAAAAAAAAACAAAAAACAAAATGGAGGTATCGCATTGCCCAACTTCAAACTATACTAAGCAGTTACCAAAACAGCATGGTTCTGGTACAAAAGCAGATGCATAGACCAAGGGAACAGTTCAGAGAACTCAGAAATAAAGCTATGCACCTACAGCCATCTGATCCTCAGCAAAGTCGACAAAAACAAGCAATGGGAAAAGGACTCTCTATACAATAAATGGTACTGGGAAAACTGGGTGACCATATGCAAAAGAATGAAATGACCCTGACTTTTCACCATATAAAAATTAACTTAAGATGGATTAAAGGGGCCAGGCAAGGTGGCTCACGCCAGTAATCCCAGCACTTTGGGAGGCCTAAGCGGGCAGATCATGAGGTCAGGAGATCGAGATCATCCTGGCTAATACAGTGAAACCCCATCTCTACTAAAACTACAAAAAATTAGCCAGGAATGGTGGCAGGCGCTTGTAGTCCCGGCTACTCAGGAGGCTGAGGCAGGAGAATGGCATGAACCCAGGAGGTGGAGCTTGCAGTGAGCCAAGATCGGAAAAAAAAAGAAAAAGAAAGAAAAGATGGATTAAAGGTTTAAATGTAAGACCTCAAACTATAAGAATCCTAGATGAAAACCTAGGAAACATGATGATGTACATCAGCCTTGAGAAAGAATTTATAACTAAGTCCTCAAAAGTAATTGCAGAAAAGGAAAAATTGACAAGTGGGACTTAATTAAAATGCTTCTGCACAGTAAAAGAAACTATAAACAGAGTAAACAGATAACCTACAGAATGGGAGAAAATATTCATAAACTATGCATCTGACAAAGGTCTAATATCCAGAATCCCTAAAGAAATTAAAGAAATTCATTTTTAAAATTTAAAGAAATTAAACAATTCATTTTTTTATTATACTTTGAGTTCTGAGATACATGTGCAGAACGTGCAGGTTTGTTACATAGGTATACATGTGCCATGGTGGTTTGCTGCACCCATCAACCTGTCATCTCCATTAGATATTTCTCCTAATGCTCTCCCTTCCCTAATCCCCCACCCCCGACAGGCCCCGGTGTGTGATATTCCACTCCCTGTGTCCATGTGTTCTCATTTTTCCACTTCCAATTATGAGAACATGTGGTGTTTGGTTTTCTGTTCTTGGGTTAGTTTGCTGAGAATGATGGTTTCCAGCTTCATCCATGTCCCTGCAAAGGACATGAACTCATCCTTTCTATGGCTGTATAGTGTTCCATGGTGTATATATGCCACATTTTCTTTATCCAGTCTATCATTGATGGACATTTGGGTTGGTTCCAAGTCTTTGCTACTGTGAACAGTGTCACAATGGACATACATGTGCATGTGTCTTTATAGTAGAATGATTTATAATCCTTTGGGTATATACCCTGTAATGGGATTGCTGGGTCAAATGGTATTTCTGGTTCTAGATCCTTGAGGAATCGCCACACTGCCTTCCACAATGGTTGAATTAATTTGCACTCCCACCAATAGTGTAAAAGCATTCCTATTTCTCCACATCCTCTCCAGCATCTGTGGTTTCCTGACGTTTTAATGATTGCCATTCTAACGGGCATGAGATGGTATCTCATTGTGGTTTTGATTTGCATTTCTATAATAACCAGTGATGATGAGCTTTTTTTGCTATGTTTGTTGGCCGCATAAATGTCTTCTCTTGCAAAGTGTCTGTTCATATCCTTTGCTCACTTTTTGGCGGGGTTGTTATTTTCTTGTGAATTTGTTTAGGTTCTTTGTAGATTCTCGAAATTAGCCCTTTGTCAAATGGATGGATCACAAAAATTCTCTCCCATTCTGTAGGTTGCCTATTCACTCTGATGATAGTTTCTTTGCTGTGCAGAAGCTCTTTAGTTTAATTAGATTCCATTTGTCAGTTTTGGATTTTGTTGCCATTGTTTTTGATGTTTTGGACGTGAAGTCCTTGCCCATGCCTATGTCCTGAACGGTATTGCCTAGGTTTTCTTCTAGGGTTTTTATGGTTTTACGTCTTAAGTTTAAGTCTTTAATCCATCTTCAGTTAATTTTTGTATAAGGTGTAAGGAAGGGACCCAGTTTTAGTTTTATGCATATGGCTAGCCAATTTTCCCAACACCGTTTATTAAATAGGGAATCCTTTCCCCATTGCTTGTTTTTGTTAGGTTTGTCAAAAATCAGAATTGTAGATATGTGGTGTTATTTCCGAGGCCTCTGCTCTGTTCCATTGGTCTACATATCTGTTTTGGTACCAGTATCATGCTGTTTTGGTTACCGTAGCCTTGTAGTATGGTTTGAAGTCAGGTAGCATGATGCCTCCAGCTTTGTTCTTTTTGCTTAGGATTGTCTTGGCAATGTGGGCTCTTTTTTTGTTCCATATGAAATTTAAAGTAGTTTTTTCTAATTCTGTGAAGAAAGTCAATGGTAGCTTGATGGGAATAGCATTGAATCTATAAATTACTTTGGGTAGTTTGGCCATTTTTACTATATTGATTTTTCCTATCCATAAGCATGAAATTTTTTTTCATTTTTTGTGTCCTCTTTTATTTTGTTGAGCAGTGGTTTGTAGTTCTCCTTATAGAGGTCATTCACATCCCTTGTAAGTGGTATTCCTAGGTATTTTATTTTCTTTGTAGCAATTGTGACTGGGAATTCACTCATGATTTGGCTTTCTGTTTGTCTATTATTGGTGTGTAGGAATGCTTGTGATTTTTGCACATTGATTTTGTATCCTGAGACTTTGCTGAAGTTTCTTATCAGCTTAAGGAGATTTGGGGCTGAGATGATGGAGTTTTCTAAATATACAATCATGTCATCTGCAAACAGGGACAATTTGACTTCCTCTCTTCCTTTTTTTTTTTTTTTTTGAGACGGAGTCTCGCTCTGTTGCCCAGGCTGGAGTGCAGTGGCCGGATCTCAGCTCACTGCAAACTCTGCCTCCCGGGTTTAAGCCATTCTCCTGCCTCAGCCTCCCGAGTAGCTGGGACTACAGGCGCCCGCCACCTCGCCCGGCTAGTTTTTTGTATTTTTAGTAGAGACGGGGTTTCACTGTGTTAGCCAGGATGGTCTCGATCTCCTGACCTCGTGATCCACCCGTCTCGGCCTCCCAAAGTGCTGGGATTACAGGCTTGAGCCACCGCGCCCGGCCAGCCCTCTCTCTCTTCCTATTTGAATATCCTTTATTTCTTTTTCTTACCTGGCCAGAATTTCTAATACAAGCAAAAAACAAACAACCCCATTAAAGACACAGACACTTCTCTAAAGAAGACATATGAGCAGGAAACAAATATTTTTTAAAAAATGCTTAACATCACTAATCAACAGAAATGTGAATCAAAACCACATCTCACACAAGTCAGAATGGCTATTATTAAAAAGTTTTGATTAATTTAAAAATCCTAAGATGGCCAAACAGGAACAGCTCCAACCTCCAGCTCCCAGTGTGAGCGACACAGAAGATGGGTGATTTCTGCATTTTCAACTGAGGTACTGGGTTCATCTCACTGTGTCGTGTCAGACAGTTGGTGCTGGTCCACGGGTGCAGTCCAACCAGCAAGAGCTGAAGCAGGGCGAGGCATCGCCTCACCTGGAAAGTGCAAGGGAGAAGGGAATTCCTTTTCCTAGCAAAAGGAAGACAGCTTTGAAGAGAGCAGTGGATCTCCCAGCATGGTGGTTGAGATCTGAGAACGGACAGACTGCCTGCTCAAGTGGGTCCCTGACCCCTGAGTAGCCTAACTGGGAGACATCCTCTACTAGGTGCAGACTGACACCTCACACCTCACACCTCACACCTCACACGGCAGGGTACAACCCTGAGACGAAGCTTCCAGAGCAAGAATCAGACAGCAACACTCACTGTTCAGCAATATTCTATCTTCTACAGCCTCTGCTGCTGATACCCAGGCAAACAGGGTCTGGA
>NW_012101614.1:9032-9350 GCF_000951045.1 Mandrillus leucophaeus | reverse complement strand
CCAAAACTGACCACATAGTTGGAAGTAAAGCACTCCTCAGCAAATGTAAAATAACAGAAATTATAACAAACTGTCTCTCAGACAACAGTGCAATCAAACTAGAACTCAGGACTAAGAAACTCAATCAAAACCACCCAACTACATCGAAACTGAACAACTTGCTCCTGAATGACTACTGGGTACATAACGAAATGAAGGCAGAAATACAGATATTCTTTGAAAACAATGAGAACAAAGATACAACATAGCAGAATCTCTGGGACACATTTAAAGCAGTGTGTAGAGGGAAATTTATAGCACTAAATGCCCACAAGAGAA
>NW_012101614.1:8705-8982 GCF_000951045.1 Mandrillus leucophaeus | reverse complement strand
TCCCTGTTTGCAGATGACATGATTGTATATTTAGAAAACCCCATGGTCTCAGCCCAAAATCTCCTTAAGCTGATAAGCAACTTCAGCCAAGTCTCAGGATACAAAATCAATGTGCAAAAATCACAAACATTCTTATAAACCAGTAACATACAAACAGAGAGCCAAATCATGAATGAATTCCCATTCACAATAGCTTCAAAGAGGATAAAATATCTAGGAATCCAACTTACAAGGGATGTAAAAGACCTCTTCAAGGAGAACTACAAACCACTGCTCA
>NW_012101614.1:0-8065 GCF_000951045.1 Mandrillus leucophaeus | reverse complement strand
TATATACCCAAAGGATTATAAATCATGCTGCTAAAAAGACACATGCACATGTATGTTTATTGCAGCACTATTTACAATAGCAAAGACTTGGAATCAACCCAAATGTCCATCAGTGACAGACTGGATTAAGAAAATGTGGCACATGTACCCCCATGGAATACTATGCAGTCAAAAAAAAGGATGAGTTCGTGTCCTTTGTAGGGACATGGATGCAGCTGGAAACCATCATTCTCAGCAAACTATCACAAGAACAGAAAACCAAATACCGCGTGTTCTCACTCATAGGTGGGAATTGAACAATGAGATCACTGGGACACAGGAATGGCAACATCACACACTGGGTCCCATTGTGGGGAGGGAGCGGGGGAAGGATAGCATTAAGAGATATACCTAATGTAAATGACTAGTTAATGGGTGCAGCATACCAACATGGCACATTTATACATATGTAACAAAGCTGCACGTTGTGCACATGTACCCTAGAACTTGAAGTATAATTTTAAAAAATAAAAATTTTAAAAAAAGTTTCAAATCAACATATGCCGTCTAGGCTGCAGAAAAAAAACTTAATGTGTATACATTATTCCTGGAAATGTAAATTAGTTCTGCCACTGTGGAAAGTAGTTTGGAGAGTTCTCAAGGAACTTAAAATAGAACTACTATTTGACCCAGCAATCCCAATGTTAGCTATATATCCAAAAGAAAATAAGTTGTTCTACCAAAAAGATACCTCTACTTGTACATTCATCACAGCACTATTCACAATAGCAAAGACATGGAATCAAGCTTGGTGTCCATCAATGGTGGACTGGATAAAGAAAATGTGATACATATACAGAGTGGAATACTAGGCAGCTGTAAAAAGTAATGAAATCATGTTCTTTGCAGCAACATGGATGAATTGGGATGCAATCATCCTAAGCAAATTAACACGGCAACAGAAAACCAAATACCACATGTTCTCACTTATAAGTGGGAACTACGTGTTGGGTACTTATGGACATAAATATGGGAACAATAGACACTCGAGACTACTAGAGGGGTAGGTACAGATATGAGTAAGCATTGAAAATTTGACTAATATATGCCATACTCACTACCTGAGTGGCAGAATCATTTGTATCCAAACCCTTGGCATCACACAATATACCAGTGTAAAAAACCTGCATACATACCTGAATCTAAAATAAAAGTTTAAATTATGAAAAGATGAAAAAAAAGAATGCTCATGCACAGATATGCATGTAAAAATGCCAGGGAGGGTTAATTCATAGCAATAGTTACTATTTAACCTACTTTACTTGAGGTTGGCAAAGCAATCATTTTTTAAATATTAATTTCTGTTCACTACAGATTGTTCTCAACAAAGTAGCCAGGGCTCCTGAACAGAGTGCAAAGTTCTGATTGTGTAATTGTGTACTATTTAGGATGAAAGAGAATTGATAAACATGCTCCTGCTGTGGCTATAGTACTAGACTGAAGTAGGACTAAAATTGCTCTAGGACTTTCTCCGGTAGAGAAGGTAAACCTATCAATGGGGGAAAAAAATCATAACTAACATTATGTAGAATTTTTTTAATTGTCATGTATATGAACTGAGAAAAAAATCATGCTATGGATGTTATGAGACCAATCTCCCCAATGGAATAAAATAAAGTACTTGAACAGCTGCCATATTAGCATCTGTTTGCCCATATCATCATCCAGTTAATAGAAAGACGTAATTCCCACTCCTCACTCAATATATAGATGGAAGTGGTTTTTATGGTAAATAAAATTAGATTTAAATAAGACAAAAGTAAAGATTCAGGACTTGGTTAATGTTAAGTTTAAATGTACATATCATATTGAGAATTTTCTTTTAATGTATAACAGAAAAAAAGTGCCACTGAATGAACATTATTGCAATGTAGTAAAGCAGAATGTAAATTCCTTGAGGTCAGCATTCAAGTCTGTTTTCCTCACAGCGGTGCCCACACACCAAGCATACTGCCTGGCACACAGTAAATGCTCATTAAATATTTGTGAGGTACATGGACAGGGGAATGTGGTAGACAGCTGATGAAGCTTTTCTTCCACTGTTCCCCTAGGAACATATGGATCCTAGGAACTAGGATCCATAGTCAATCGATTATGAACCCTGAGGTCCAAGTTCTGCCCTCCCCCTTCACTCTCCCCACAAGTGGGCGGGACAATCCTCCCAGGACTTCAGCACAGTTGGACAGGGGTGGGCAGGGAGAGGTAGGGGCACTCAGAGATCCAGCAGGTGCTACACCATGAGTGTCTCTGTGCTGAGCCCCAGCAGACTCCTGGGTGGTGTCTCCGGGATCCTCCAAGTGGCCTCCCTGCTCATTCTGCTTCTGCTGCTGATCAAGGCTGCTCAGCTCTACCTGCACAGGCAGTGGCTGCTCAAAGCCTTCCAGCAGTTCCCGTGCCCTCCCTCCCACTGGCTCTTCGGGCACTTCCAGAAGGTAGGGAGGAACTCAATGGGGGAGTGGGAGGGCAAAGAGGGATGGGGCTCTGAGACCCTGGTCACAATTCATAGAGAAAAGCCTTGTTTTGTAACAAACATGAGGCCTCAAAGGAACACCCAGCCTACCTCTCTGGTGTCAGCTTGTCCCAGTCATGACGAGCTCACTCGTCCCATGAAGTCCATCCTGCTGGTCCTCAGCTCTATCACCCATGCCCTCCTTCTGCAGATATCAAGTGTGTCTTGGCAGTCCTGCACGTGGAGGGCAATGCCTGATTGTCTCCAGGCTGATTACCCCATGAGCCTTGGCTTTTCTCAAAGAACAAGGCTTCTAGATGCTCCCTGTCCAGTCACTCAATGCCATCCTCTCTGCCTGGCCCTGCGTTTGCCTGGGAGCACAGACACCCATCTGAGGAATCCGTGCCATGAGGAGTTCATGGTCTGTGAAGAATACAGGCAGGAATTTGAGAAGGTGCCAGACTGTAGGAAAAGAGCTCACTCTGCTGGGGTGTATATCCGAGGCAGAGATCTGCTGGTGTAGGGAACCAACTGGCTAAGTAAGTTTCCCCAAGACTCACGGAATTTCCACAACACATGATTTAGGACCTGAAAACCTGACAATTGTGGGTACACATGAAGGGGGCAGCCTGCACAATGTTCTCCAGGTGAGGAGACTGGTGTCTGAGTTGCACATTGAACAGTGTGTGCTGACCTCCTGGCTCTCCTCCCACACACCCGGACTGTGAGCTCCCTGGATGTGAGCATGTCATCCCCTCCCTGTGCCCCAGCAATCAGCAAAATCCTGGCACACCTTGATGGTCAGCTCAGGTGTGTAGAGCAAGCTTGTCCAACCCATGTCCCGTGGGGCTGTGTGTAGCTGAGGATGGCTTTGAGGGTGGCCCAACACAAATTCATAAACTTTCTTAAAACATTATGAGATTATTTTGCAATTTGTTTGAGCTCATCTGCTATCATTAGTGTTAGTGTATTTTATGCATGGCCCAAGACAATTCCTTTTCTTCCAATGTGGCCTAGGAGAGGAGAGCCAAAAGATTGGACATGCCAGGTATAGAGGAACACAGGAAGAAGAGAAAGGAGCAGCAAGAGGGCTGAGGAGGGACACAGCCCATCCCCTGTGCATTACTATCCCTGCATGGGGAGGGGGGCAGGTAGGAACAGAGCAAGGTAAGGGGCTGCATGGAGAGGGACTCACCAAGGTGCTATGAATTGAACACACTTAAGTGGAGATAGAGGTTGCAGGGAGCTGAGGCCTGTTGTTTCTCAGTAAAGGAGGCAACATAGTTCTCAGCAGAGCAGAACCAATGTGGGGACTTGACAGTGTTCAAGCCCTATATGGACTGGTCCCAATACCACTTTGCCTTCTTTCCCATTCTCCTCTTTCACCATATGTTACTCACTACCTCACTACCTGCCTATACATTTCAACCTCTAGGCCTCTGATCACACTGTGCTTTCTACCTGGAATTATCTTCTCACTCATATCTATCTGTCAAGGCCCAGCACCAACCTACCTCCTTCAAGAAGGCCTCCTGGGCCTCCCAGTAGTGAAGGGCCAACTCTTTTTTCTATGGGCTATCCTTCTCAAGAGGCCAGAGCAGTGTTAACTTGACTCGGTTATTTTTCTGCAGTGTCATAAGTGTGGGCTTCTTCTGGGAGAGACCATCTCAGATTTATCTTTGTAACCCAATAGTCCCTCAGTAGATGATGACTCAATGAGTGAGGAAGAGTTTTCTAATGTTCAGTTCTGAGTTAGGTCCCTCTTCAAAGCTTCCCCAGATGCTTGTCCTTCCTTCCATCTCATGTCCATTATCCCCTACTGCACAGCCTCTAATCTTCCTTACCCCCCAACTAGACTGAAAATTCCACACAGATAAGGACCACAGCTGTGTCCTAATGCAGAACCACACTGGGCACATAGTGTGTGCGCAGTAAGCGTGTGCTGAATGAAGGAGCCTATCCCACAGTAGGGCAAGCTGCCTCAGAGCTGGAGAATATGACTGTCAGAAGGAGGTGGGCAGACATTAGATACTTATGTGGTAGACAGTTGCTTTGAGTTACTAGAAGCAGTTGAAATAAAGAAGAGTTGGCTACATGGAACATCACTAGGACCCAATGTCTATGAGGGTTCCAGATGAGATTAAAGCAAAGCTGAGTCTTGGCAGCTGAAGAGAGGTGGCTGCTCTGTGGCAGAGGGAAAGGGCATTTAAGGTAGAGAAAAGAGCAAGTGCCAGGGCCCAGAAGAGTGAGCAGGTGTGTGAATCAGCAGCAGTGGTGGCATTGGCATTGGAGCTGAAACAAACAGGTGATGATGGAATTGCCAGCAGGGCTGGAGGCAAGAAAAGAGAAGTTGAAGCCAGAAAGCCAAGGGCTTTGTGATCCACATCGAAGAGTTTAGAAAGATGACTGCAGGCAGCAGGGAGCTCATAATTCATTGATAAATGAAAATACAAATAAGAAACTCAAATCTCAAAATTATAGTCCAACACCAGCACCATATGCATATACGCAGACTCTATCCCATAAATCTGCACATTTTCAACATGTAGAATACTATTATGCACACAATTTTATAGTTAGTCTTTTTGCTTAGCCATATACATCCCAAATTCTATTTTATCTTAACAAATATTTACCATATATGCTGGGATAATATTGAAAATATAACAAGTATGATTATATAAAATTATTGTGTAATTTTAAATGTTTGCATTAATTCATTTTATTCTCTAAATATACTAAATCATTTTACAAATCTACTTATCAAGTAATATGATTTATGCACATTGCCCATGGAAAACGTTGTATTTAGGACTTCCAGAGATTGTACACAACATGAAGACAATGGCTGACTTAAATTTCTGCTGGCAGTATTGAGTGAGGGCTCATAGCACTTGGCCTAATGTCAAGTCCTGGGGAGAGAGCAAGAATCTGGATTACAGCTGAGGTCATCAGAAATTGATCTAAATCCCTAACCTCTGCTACATGGCTCCTGTGGTTGTCCTGCCCTTCACTCTTGCTGCAAAGACTAGAAGTAAATGAAAGTGTTCATCTGTCTACCCTCGTTGACAGTTCCAACAGGACCAGGAGCTACAAAGGATTCGGAAATGGGTGGAGATGTTCCCAAGTGCCTGTCCTCTTTGGCTATGGGGAGGCAAAGCTCGTGTCCAGCTCCATGACCCTGACTATATGAAGGTGATTCTGGGGAGATCAGGTGAGATAGAACTCCCATCCCAACTGCAATGTCTCTTCCCTCTTGACACATGCCCCTGGGTCATGTGTTAAAATTCCAGAAGAGAATGGCTGTTCAAACATCAATATCTGAAACCTCTCCCATGCATCCACCAAGCCCACCATGCCCAGGCTGTAGTCAAGAATATTTACTGAATAGTGAATGTTTAAAACAATATGTGGGGCTGAATTTTCTATTCTTTTTTCTATTTCTCTATTAAGAAAATTGAGGTTCTCTGAAATGTAAATTGCCCCAGATCTGTAAAACAAATTTCATACTCACATTGACTTGGGTTTCGAAGCTCTAATTGTTGCCTGTCCTGGTATGCAGGTGACTAGGAAAACATCAATGTAGAAAATCCCATGGCTCTGTATTATTCATTGTCATTGAAGACCTAGCCTATGTGTCTCACCAGTTCACCTTCCTAGCCCTCTGGGTGTTTTCCTGACGGAACACTGAGTCTGTCTTCCTGAGCTCACACTGACCTTCAGGATAGAAATAGAAGTGGGAGATGACATGGGTCAAACTGCCAACTGACAGACACCAAGAACTGATGGCTGCTTCTGAGACTGCCTTGCTTAGTAGCTCCTAGTTTCCTATAAAGCCCTTTCTTACCTTTCAGACCCGAAATCCCAAGATCCCTACAGATTCCTGGCTCCATGGATTGGTATGTGTGCAAACTAGGGCTGCAGCCCACTCCTTAGTTAGGTTTGAGTTATTTCTTTGGCTCACAGAAAACAACAGATTAGGGGCCACCACTATCATGACCCCATCCCCAAATCAAGCCTCATTTCCTTCTTCTAACAAGACCCTCACCTCTTCCTAATGCTGGTGCAAACCTTCCTGAGGCTCAGCTTCTTCCATTTCATGTCTCAGTTCTCTCCAGACATCCTTGGCCTCACATTTATTTTACATCTGCCCACAACCCTTTTCAACCTTTATCTCATAGCTATCATAATCACATGGATGTAGCAGTTCAATCAGAAAATTCACATGCCTGGAACGTACCTCCTTTTCCTACATTTGCCCATGATGTGGCTTCTTCTGGATAGTTCTCTCCCCAAGAAGCCACCTTTCTCCCTCCCAAATTGTCACCAGTCATCCCTAGGTCCCTGCAGCCCCTGACACACACACATACACACATTCATGTCTACCTTAGGGTACGGCTTGCTCCTGTTGAATGGACAGACCTGGTTCCAGCACCGACGGATGCTGACCCCAGCCTTCCACTATGACATCCTGAAGCCCTACGTGGGGCTCATGGCAGACTCTGTACGAGTGATGCTGGTGAGTCCATGTCTCTCTGCTTTCCCCACACCCACGTACAGCACACACTCTCATGAACTCCACTCCTAACCCTGTGTCCCACAGGCGGCTATAGACATAGACACATGGAACAACACTCTCATGTCATTGCTGTGACAGTAGAGGGTTCCCCAGAGTTGTATAAAGTAGGAGAACACCCAGACATCAGGTCAGATCCACACTTTGTTCCCCACCATAGGAATAGAGGTTCGTGGTGAACACAAGGCCCTTCTCCTCCCACTTTGAAACCTTCAGCACAAGGGACTGGAGGAGTGTGCAATCTTGTTGGACAGCAGGACTTCCTATGCTGGCTGGCCTGGGCAATGGCAGCCTCAGTGGCAGCATGGACAGGCCAAGATGTCACTCACCCGGGCTCTAGCCTGGGGCCCCAGGTTTTCGCATGGATTTAAACCACCCTTGGAAGGAAATGAACACCAGGTCTATGTTCTCAGAGCAATATCTGCCATAGCATCATCTCCGATCAGGACTCTGATTTCTCACCCAACTGTGCCCAGCAAATTTTGATGAACGGAAAAGAATTGAAGTCCCTGTTTTCTCTACAACAGAATGCCCATACTAGCCCCTTAAGCTATCTTTGGCACTGAAACTTTCCTACTAGTCCCTCAGAACTAGCTCAGCTCTCAGAACACTGAAGAGTCCCCCATTATTTATCCCAGAACAACAATAACAACAAAATTTTCACAACCATATCTCCTAACTGAATCTCAAAATTCAATACTTAATCCATGCTATTGCGAGAGGATCTGTTTAATGTTGTATTAAAAGAATTAGGGGTCAGTTTACCAACACTGGCTTTACAGTCCCAGTTTCTACAATGCATCTGCTCTGTAAAGGGAGGAATCCCAACCAAGATATCTGCAAGCTACAGGAAAAAACAAGATATCTGCAGGTACAGGAAAAAGCCAGGCCTTATTAGCAAAGCACTTCTTGGAGATTAAGAAGGTTCATGCCCCCTCCCACCACAGGACAAATGGGAAAAGCTCCTTGGCCAGGATTCCCCTCTGGAGGTCTTTCAGCAC
>NW_012101613.1:69951-72030 GCF_000951045.1 Mandrillus leucophaeus | reverse complement strand
CCACGCCTGGCTAATTTTTGTATTTTCAGTAGAGACGGGGTTTCACCATGTTGGCCAGGCTGGCCTCGAATTTCTGACCTCAGGTGATCCACCTGCTTTAGCCTCCCGAAGTGCTGGGATTACAGGTGTGAGCCACTGCACCTGGCCTAGAGACAGGGTCTCTCTCTGTTGTCCAGGCTGAAGAGCAGTGGTGCAGTCCTAGGCCACTGCAGCCCCCAACTCCTGACTTCAAGAGATCCTTTCTCCTCAGTCTTCAGAGTAGCTGGGACTACAGGTGCGTGCTATCATGCCTGGCTAAGGTTTCTCTCAAAAGTGACATTGAGATCTGAAGGGTGGCAAAATGTCATTTAGGAACAGGGGAAGGTAGGGCTGGGGGAGTCCTCCGGGCAACAGAAACAGGATTTATGAAGATGAGATGGTGCCTGACACAAAGGGCTGGGATGGGTGCAGATTGGACGCCACTGGAAGGCTCTAGGCCAAGAAAAGACTTGATACATTGGCAGATTCTTCTGGCTGCCTTGTGGAGTAGAGGACAGGAGAAGGTCAAGGGCAGAGGTGGGGTATCCAGCCTGGAAGTGATTGCAGCCTAGCTGAGAGAGCCGTGGTGGCCAGGACCAGTGAGGTAGCAGTAGGGATGGAGAGAGAGGATGGATGCAGAGACGTTTAGGAGATGAGCTGGCTGGTGATGGATGGCATGGGGCAGGCTGGTGGTAGTGAGGGAGTCCAGGGTCCAGCTGCCACTAGGAGGGTGGGGAGGTTTGCGCACAACCCCTTGTCTTTGTGAGCCTTGTCCAGGTAAGATCCCCTGCACAAATTTAATCTGCTTTTTTTTTTTTTTTTTTTTTTGCCTGAGCCATTTCAGACTGCCTCCTGGGGATGAGGTCTGCATAATCTTATTTATTGATTGATTGATTTATTTAGACAGAGTCTTGCTCTGTTACCCAGGCCAGAGTGCAGTGGTGCGATCTCGGCTCACTACAACCTCCACCTCCTGGGTTCAAGCCATCCTCCTGATTCAGCCCGCTGAGTAGCTGGGATTACAGGCATGCACTGCCGCATCTGGTTAATTTTTTGTATTTTTAGTAGAGACAGGGTTTCACCATGTTGGCCAGGCTGGTCTTGAACTCCTGGCCTCAAGTGACCCGCCTGCCTCGGCCTCCCAAAGTGCTGGGATTATAGGTGCGAGCCTCTGTCTACAGAATCTTGTAACCTACAAAAATCTTCTGGCCTCTGTCTGCAGAATAGTGTTAAGTTCGTTCTTCTGGGCTTTTGCTCCAGCTGTGATGAACACTATGCTTCTACCTCTGTGCAAGCCAGGCCAGACCCCTCTCCAAGGGCTGGACACCAATTGCATGTCTTCAGGTCCTACTGTAACGTAAACAGGCTGTCCAGAAGAGAATCCTACACCAGCCCAAGTGTGAGCAGGCCTGGAGACTCTGCTGCTGAACTGCAGCCCTGATGGCCAGCCTGGATGTCACCTCTATCGTGCTTGAGCCAGGATTCCAGGATCCCCGGATCCCCGGACCACCTCCACTCTAGACCCGAAAATGGGGAAGCTGCTGGTCCCACACCATTTCTAAGTTTTCTCCTCTTTCCTTCTGCTTTAAGTTCCTTCCAAGGATTTAAGTGCAAGTCATCCCAGAAACCCAGGTAGGGAAGTAGAGAGGCCAGATATGGACAGGAAGGCTGCCAAGAAAGGGGTGTTAGCCGGGCACAATGGCTCAGGTCTGTAAGCCCAGAACTTTGGGAGGCTGAGGCTGGAAGATTGCTTGAGCCTAGGAGGATTGCTTGAGACTAGCCTGGGCAACATGGCAAAACTCTATCTCTATACACACACACACACACACACACACACACACACACACACACACAGATTAGCTGGACATGGTGGTGTGTACCTGTAGTCTGAGCTACTTGAGGCAGAGGTTGCAGTGAGCCCAGATCACACCATTGCACTTCAGCCTGGGTGACAGAGCAAGAAGAAAGAAAGACAGAAAGTGAGAAAGAAAGAGAGAGAGAGAGAGAGGAAGGAAGGAAGGAACGAAGGAAATGGCCAGGCCCGGTGGCTCACGCCTGTAA
>NW_012101613.1:67300-67846 GCF_000951045.1 Mandrillus leucophaeus | reverse complement strand
ACTCCTGACCTCAGGTGATCCACCCGCCTTGGCTTCCCAAAGTGCTGGGATTACAGGCATGAGCCACTGCACCGGGCCACCACCCAGCCACTTGGTTCCACTGGGTGACAAGATTCAACATGTCCCTGAGGCTAGGGGCTTCCTGTCCAGAGCAGGGTGGCCCCTTCATCAGAGAGGAGCCTCCCACTGGAGGACTCAATCCTGAGGGTCCTGGAACCTGGGTACCCTCTCTACTCTTCTCCCAGAAGGTGTTTGCCCCAGGCGCTTTGCAGACCAACCAGGAAGCATGGCAGAAGGCCAGGAATGGCTAGGGGCTGGTGGGGAGGATCTGGCCTGGCCCAGGCATCGCTACTCTAGGGTCTCAAGGGTTCCCTGTCACTTTGGCCATTCTTCTGTTGCTAGTGTTCCTGGGCCCTTGACAGCTGGGATCATTGAGGCCTCCCCACTGGGCGTGCTGGGGCCAGTCCTAGCCAGGGCAGAGAGTGGGTCGGCTGTCTCAGCTCCTTGAGAGGTTGGTGCTGGTACTGGTCTCATGGTTTTAAACCT
>NW_012101613.1:66780-67250 GCF_000951045.1 Mandrillus leucophaeus | reverse complement strand
CAGTGAGCCCAGATCACACCATTGCACTTCAGCCTGGGTGACAGAGCAAGAAGAAAGAAAGACAGAAAGTGAGAAAGAAAGAGAGAGAGAGAGAGGAAGGAAGGAAGGAACGAAGGAAATGGCCAGGCCCGGTGGCTCACGCCTGTAATCCCAGCACTTTGGGAAGCCGAGTTGGGTGGATCACTTGAGGTCAGGAGTTCAAGACCAGCCTGGCCAACGTGGGGAAACCCCTTCTCTACTAAAAATATAAAACTAGCCGGGCATGGTGGCGCGTACCTGTAATCCCAGGTACTCGGGAGGCTGAGGCAGGAGAATCGCTTGAACCTGGGAGGCGGAGGTTGCAGTGAGCTGAGATCGTACCACTGCACTCCAGCTTGGGCGACAAGAGCAAAACTCTGTCTAAAAAAACCCCCAAAAGAATGAAAAGAGAAATGGGTGTTATCAAGGAAGTTACCAGTTACCAGTGTGGG
>NW_012101613.1:55749-59680 GCF_000951045.1 Mandrillus leucophaeus | reverse complement strand
CCTGGGATTACAGGTGTCTACCACTATACCCAGCTATTTTTTGTATTTTTAGTACAGACGGGGTTTCACCATGTTGGCCAGGCTGGTCTTCTACTGCTGACCTCAGGTGATCCACCCACCTTGGCTTCCCAAAGTGCTGGGATTACAGGCATGAGCCACTGCACCGGGCCACCACCCAGCCACTTGGTTCCTCTGGGTGACAAGATTCAACATGTCCCTGAGGCTAGGGGCTTCCTGTCCAGAGCAGGGTGGCCCCTTCATCAGAGAGGAGCCTCCCACTGGAGGACCCAATCCTGAGGGTCCTGGAGCCTGGGTACCCTCTCTACTCTTCTCCCAGAAGGTGTTTGCCCCAGGTGCTTTGCAGACCAACCAGGAAGCATGGCAGAAGGCCAGGAATGGCTAGGGGCTGGTGGGGAGGATCCGGCCTGGCCCAGGCATCGCTACTCTAGGGTCTCAAGGGTTCCCTGTCACTTTGGCCATTCTTCTGTTGCTAGTGTTCCTGGGCCCTTGGCAGCTGGGATCATTGAGGCCTCCCCACTGGGGGTGCTGGGGCCAGTCCTAGCCAGGGCAGAGAGTGGGTCGGCTGTCTCAGCTCCTTGAGAGGTTGGTGCTGGTACTGGTCTCATGGTTTTAAACCTGGTACTCAGTGGGTATGGGGAGCCATGGGCACCTGTGGGCCTACTTATGGATCTTCTTCCTTTTCAGGGACTGCCAACCCTGTGGTGCAGCTTCTGCCTCAGTGTCCCCTCATGCTCCAGGTCCCCACTGTGGCGGTTGCTCTTCCCTGAGATCCAGCCAGTGTAGCTGAGTCCCTGGTGTCTTGCTACTTACACTGTCTGAGATCCAGTCAGTGTAGCTGAGTTCCTGCCAGCCCCTGAACCCAGAACTCTCTCTTTCCCTTGGCCACTTGCTAGGAGCCTCTACCACTGAAAAAACTCAGTTTCCTAGCCAGGTGCAGTGGCTCATGCCTGTAACCTGTAACCTCAGCACTTTGGGAGGCTGAGGCAGCAGGATTGCTTGAGAACAGGAGTTTGAGACCAACCGGGGCAACGTAGTGAGACTCCACCTCTAAAAAAAAAAAAAAAAGCCAGGCATGGTGGTGCACACGTGTATTTGGGGGGATTACTTGAGCCTGGGAGGTTGAGGCTGCAGTGAGCTATGGGGGGTGCCACTGCACTCCAGCCTGGGAGACAGAGTAAGACCTTGTCTCAGTAACAAAAACCAAAACCAACCTAACAAACAAAAAAGGAAAGAAACCCTCATTTTCCTTCTCTGTTAATATGGGTGATAATGCCTACTCTATAGAGTTGTTGGAAGGCATAGTGATAGACTTTTTAACACATTTGACACTCGCTGGTAGATAGCAGGTACTTAGTAAAAAGTGACAATGGGCTGGGCATGGTGGCTCACTCCTGTAATCCCAGCACTTTGGGAGGCTGAGGCGGGCGGATCACCTGAGGCTCACATGAGACCAGCCTGGCCAACATGGTGAAACCCTGTCTCTACTAAAAATACAAAAATTAGCTGGGTGTGGTTGTGGGCACCTGTAGCTACTCAGGAAACTGAGGCAGGAGAACAACTTGAACCCAGGAGGTGGAGTTTGCAGTGAGCCATTGCACTCCAGCCTGGGCAACAAGAGTGAAACTCTGTCTCAAAAAAAAAATTAAAAAATAAAAAAAGTGACAATGATCATTCCTGGTGTTAATAACAGACCTTTTTTTTTTTTTTTTAATGAGACGGAGTCTCGCTCTGTTGCCCAGACTGGAGTGCAGTGGTGTGATCTGGGCTCACTGCAATCTCCACCTCCCAGGTTCAAACGATTCTCCTACCTCAGCCTCCCCAGTAGCTGGGACTACAGGCACCCACCTCCATGCCTGGCTAATGTTTTTTGTATTTTTAGTAGAGAAGCGGTTTCACCATGTTGGCCAGGCTGATCTCAAACTCCTGACCTCAAGTGATCCTCCCACTCAGGCCTCCCAAAGTGCTGGGATTACAGGCAAGAGTCACCACACTTGGTCTTTCTTTAATTTTAATCAATTTAAATGTAAAGAGCTGTATGTAGCTAGGAGCTACTGAATTGGACAGCACAGCCTTAAGGAGAGTGGAAACCAGCTGAATCCAGTTGAAACAGGAGTTAAACAAGTTGGCGCCAGCCAACATTGAATGACCTTGGCTGAAACCATCTGAAACTGGTTGAAAGGAGCCACAAACTGTTCACAACCAGCTGAAGCTGGATTAACCGGGCTGAAACTGGATGAAGTCATTTGAAACCAGCGGAAACTGGATCAAACCAGTGGACAGTGGTTGAAACCAGATGAAATCATTAAAGTAGGGTTTGTCAAATTATTTTGCCTCTTGATGAACTAGTCCTGGCTTTTTTTTTTTTTTTTAGGCAGAGTCTTGCTCTGTCATCCAGGCTGGAGTACAGTGATGCAATCTTGGCTCATTGCAGCCTCTGCCTCCCAGGTTCAAGAGATTCTTGCGCCTTGGCCTACTGAGTAGCTGGGATGACAGGTGCCCATCACCATGCCTGGCTAATTTTTGTATTGTTAGTAGAGGCGGGGTTTCACCATGTTGCCCAGGATGGTCTCGAACTCCTGACCTCATGTGATCTGCCCGCCTCAGCCTCCCAAAGTGCTGGGATTACAGGCATGAGCCATCACACCTCGGTTTAAACAATATAATTTTATTCCCTCACAATTCTGGAGGCTAGAAGTCAGATTAAGGGGTTGGCAGATGAGATTATTTCTGACACTTGCCTTATCGGTGGCTGTCTTCTCCTGGTGTGTTCACATGGTCTCCTCTCTGTACACATTTCCTCTTCTTATTGACATAAGGACCAGCCATATTGGATTAGAACCCACTCTGACAACTCATTTTAATTCAGTCACCTCTTTAAAGACCCTGTCTCCAAACACAGCCACATTCTGAGGTTCTGGGACTTAGGACTTCAAGATGTGAATTTTGGGATGACAAAATGTAGCCCATAGCAGTCTTAAACCAACTGGTGCCAATGCACAGCTCTCTTTTTTTTTTTTTTTTTGAAATGGAGTCTCACTTTGTCACCCAGGAGGGAGTGCAGTGGTGCTATTTTGGCTCACTGCAACCTCCGCCTCCAGGGTTCAAGTGATTCTCCTGCCTTAGCCTTCTGAGTAGTTGGGATTACAGGCGCCCACCACCACTCCCAGCTAATTTTTGTATTTTTAATAGAGACCGGGTTTCACCATGTTGGCCAGGCTGGTCTTGAACTTCTGACCTCAGGTGATCCGCCCGCCTCGGCCTCCCAAAGTGCTGGGATTGCAGGTGTGAGCTACCGTGCCCAGTTGCATACACATTTAGTTTTATTCTAACAAAGTAGCTTGTATATTTTAAGATATAAAACTGAACATCTTTTTTCCTCTCTGGAGAAATATAAGGAAAACCAAGGAACTTTTTACAACAAACATTTTTAAACATTTACAAAAGTAGAAGGAAGAGTACAGTGAACCCCCATGGACCCATTGCCCAGCTTAAATAGCAATCAGGATTTTGCCAATGTGCTTCAAACTATTCTCCCCTTCCCCTCTTTTTCTTGGCTGGCATGTTTTAAAGCAAATCCTAGATATGTTGTAAAAAGAAAATGTAAAAATAAAACAGAACAAAAATTACAATGAAGAATACTATTTCCAAATAAGATCTGGCCGGGCGTGGTGGCTCATGCCTGTAATCTCAGCACTTCGGGAGGCTGAATGGGGGCAGATCACATGAGGTCAGGAGTTCAAGACCAGCCTGGCCAACATGGTGAAACCCCGTCTCCACAAAAATACAAAAATTAGCCAGGCATGGTCGCATGCCCCTGTACTCTCAGCTACTTGGGAGGCCGAGGCACAAGAATCACTTGAACCTGGGAGGTGGAGGTTATAGTGAGCCAAGATCGCACCACTGCACTCCA
>NW_012101613.1:53220-53952 GCF_000951045.1 Mandrillus leucophaeus | reverse complement strand
TTTATTTCTTTTCTTTTTTTAAATGGAGTCTCGCTCTGTCGCCCAGGTTGTAGTGCAGTGGCGCGATCTCGGCTCACTGCAAGCTCTGCCTCCCAGGTTCACACCATTCTCCTGCCTCAGCCTTCCAAGTGGCTGGGATTACAGGTGCCCGCCAGCATACCCATCTAATTTTTTGTATTTTTAGTAGAGGCGGGGTTTCACTGTGTTAGCCAGGATGGTCTCCATCTCCTGACCTCATGATCCACTTGCCTTGGCCTCCCAAAGTGCTGGGATTACAGGCGTGAGCCACCGTGCCCGGCCAGGAATGGATTTTATTTTTAAAGCTACAGTTTAAACCACAAGGGCATCTACTAAATACCACCCAAGGAGAAGCTAAGTTGTCAAAATGCCCACTCAACCCTCCCAAACATCTCAAACCCACCCTTTCCTGATCTTCTCTACTCCAACGTCTTTTGTGTTTGTTTTCTGTTTTATACCGGGAGAAGAGAGAGATTCGTGTTGACAAGTCCTTGTTGTCCAGACTCACACGGATACAGCTGCGGGGAAGGAAGGAAGGCTGCAATGCTGCTGTTTCCATGAACATTCCTGGCACCCTCCAGGTGTCAGCAGGACCAGGGGAGTGGAGAACTGGTCCCCCTCCCCACTCCTCTATAGAACACAGTAGTGTGTGAATTTTGTACAGATTTTGTTGAGAAAGAAAGGAGTAAAAAGGACTTTTGGGGCCAAAAATAT
>NW_012101613.1:50357-52342 GCF_000951045.1 Mandrillus leucophaeus | reverse complement strand
GGCGCCTGTAGTCCCAGCTACTCAGGAGGCTGAGGCAGGAGAATGGCGTGAACCTGGGAGGCGGAGCTTGCAGGGAGCTGAGATTGCGCCACTGCACTCCAGCCTGGGCAACAGAGCGAGACTCCGTCTCAAAACAAAACAAAGCAAAACAAAACAAAAAACCACTTCTTGCTCTTGCTCCCAGGGTCCAGACAAAATTACAAAGGCTAATTGGAAAAGGAAGGTTGGTCTCCATCAATGTTTTATTCCTCTTCATCTCTTCATCTCTCTCCTCCTCATCATCTTTTTGTTTGTTTCTTTGTTTAGAAATGGGGTCTCGCTGTGTTGCCCAGGCTGGAGTGCAGTGGCACACTCATGGCTCACTGCAGCCTTGAACTCCTGGGCTCAAGCAATCCTCTCACCTTAGCCTCCTGAGAGGCTGGGACCACAGGTGTGTGCTACCACACCTGGCTAACTTTTATATTTTTTGTAGAGACAGGGTTTTTCCATGTTGCCCAGGCTGGTCTTGAACTTCTGGGCTCAATCCATCCTCCTGCCTCCGCTTCCCAAAGTGTTGGGATTACAGGCATGAACCACTGCACCCAGAATTTTTTTTGTTTGTTTTTTTGAGACAGGGTCTAGCTATGTTGCCCAGGCTGGAGTGCAGTGGTGCCACCATAGCTCACTGCAGCTGTAAACATCTGGGCTCAAGGGATCCACTTGCCTCAGTCGCCCAAGTAGCTGGGACCGTAGGCATACATCACTATGCCTGGTTAATTAAAAAATTTTTTTTTGTAGAGACAGGGCCTCACTATATTCCTCAGAATGGTCTTGAACTCCTGGGCTCAAATGATCCTTCTGCTTCAGCCTCCCAAAGTGCTGAGATCACAGGCATGAGCCACCACATTCGGCCAGACCCCACCTCTTGATGGGCAAGAGGTCATGTGGAGAAAGGGCATAGGGAATGGGAGAGATCCCTGTGGCTATCTCTAGAAAATACAATTCGTCGGCTGGGTGTGGCAGCTTACATCTGTAATCCTAGCACTTTCGGAGGCTGAGGCAGGTGGATCACTTGAGGTCAGGAGTTCAAGACCAGCCTGGCCAAGATGGTGAAACCCCGGCTCTAATAAAAATACAAAAATTATCCGGGTGTGGTCGTGGGCGCCTGTAGAGTCAGCTCCTTGGGAGGCTGAGGCAGGGGAATCACTTGAGCTCAGGAGGCGGAGGTTGCAGTGAGCCGAGGTTGTGCCACTGCACTCCAGCCTGGGTGACAGAGCAAGACCACATCTCAAAAAACAGACAACCAACCAAACAAACAACAATTTGTCACACCTTCCCAATTGCTTCTGCAGTGAGTTTGGCCTGTTTTGCTTTGTTTTGTTTTGAGACGGAGTCTCGCTCTGTTGCCCAGGCTGGAGTGCAGTGGCGCAATCTCAGCTCCCTGCAAGCTCCGCCTCCTGGCGGCCTGTCCTGACTTGTCTGAACCTGCTTCAGTAGGGTCAGGGGGCACGGGGAGAATGGGCTTTCTGCTGCTTCACGGTGGCTTTGTTCAGCCCCTACTGGATGCTTGGCCACGTTCTTCCCAGATTTCCATTTATTTCAGTTGAATCTGAGATTGGCTCCCCATTTTTATTAATAATTAGGTGACACAGCCGGGTGCAGAGGCTCACGCCTGTAATCCCAGCACTTTAGGAGGCCGAGGCGGGTTGATCATGAGGTCAGTAGTTCGAGACCAGCCTGGCCAACATAGTGAAACCCCATCTCTACAAAAATACAAAAATTAGCCGGGCATGATGGCGGGTGCCTGTAGCCCTAGCTACTCAGGAGGCTGAGGCAGGAGAATCACCTGAACCTGGGAGGCGGAGGTTGCAATAGGCTGAGATCATGCCACTGCACTCCAGCCTGGGTGATAGAGCAACACTCCATAGAAAGAAAGGAAGAGAGGGAGGGAAGGAAGGGAAGGAAGGAAGGAAGGAAGGAAGGAAGGAAGGAAGGAAGGAAGGAAG
>NW_012101613.1:47496-48552 GCF_000951045.1 Mandrillus leucophaeus | reverse complement strand
AGGGCCGGGCGCGGTGGCTCATGCCTGTAATCCCAGCACTTTGGAAGGCCGAGGTGGGCAGATCATGAGGTCAGGAGATGGAGACCATCCTGGCTAACACAGTGAAACGCCGTCTCTACTAAAAATACAAAAAATTAGCCGGACATGGTGGCGGGCACCTATAGTCCCAGCTACTCGGGAGGCTGAGGCAAGAGAATAGCATGAACCCGGGCAATGGAGCTTGCAGTGAGCTGAGATCATGCCACTGCACTCTGGTCTGGGCAACAGAGCGAGACTTTGTCTCAAAAAAAAGAAAAAGCCAGGCAAAACAATATTATTTAAGAATACATATATAGATGGGATAAATGATGAAATTATTTTATTTTATTATTTATTTTTTGAAGATATCACTGCCACCCAGGCTGGAGTGCAGTGGGGTGATCATGGCTCACTGCATCCTCCACCTTCCGGGCTTAAGTGCTCCTCCTGCCTCAGCCTCCTGAGTAGCTGGGACTACGAGGCACACACCACCACACCCAGCTAATCTTTTTTATTGTTTGTGGAGATGGGGTCTTGCCATGTTGCCCAGGCTAATAAATAGTGAAATTATTTTAAAGAGCAAGAAAAGAATGTCCATCAGCACATGAATGAATAAAGACAATGTGATATATACATACAATGGAGTATTTAATTCAGCCTTAAAAATAAGGAGATCCTGTCATTTGCAACACCATGATTGAACTTGGGGATGTTATGCTAAGTGAAAGAAGCCAATTCTATAAAATCCCACCCATATAAGGTGTTTAAAATAATCAAACTCTGGCTGGGTGTGGTGGCTCACGCCTGTAATCCTAATACTTGGAAAGGCCAAGGCGGGCGGATCACATGAGGCCTGGAGTTTGAGACCAGCCTGGCTAACACAGTGAAATCCTGTCTCTGCTAAAAATACAAAAATTAGCCAGTCGTGGTGGGGTACACCTATAGTCCCAGCTACTTGGGAGGCTGAGGCAGGAGAACTGCTTGAACCTGGGAGACGGAGGTTGCAGTGAGCCGAGATTGTGCCACTGCACTCCAGCC
>NW_012101613.1:45461-47446 GCF_000951045.1 Mandrillus leucophaeus | reverse complement strand
AAGCCAGGCAAAACAATATTATTTAAGAATACATATATAGATGGGATAAATGATAAAATTATTTTATTTTATTATTTATTTTTTGAAGATACCACTGCCACCCAGGCTGGAGTGCAGTGGTGCAATCATGGCTCACTGCATCCTCCACTTTCCAGGCTTAAGTGCTCCTCCTGCCTCAGCCTCCTGAGTAGCTGGGACTATGAGGCATGCACCACCACACCCAGCTAATCTTTTTTATCGTTTGTGGAGATGGGGTCTTGCCATGTTGCCCAGGCTAATAGATAGTGAAATTATTTTAAAAGAGCAAGAAAAGAATGTCCATCAGCACATGAATGAATAAAGACAATGTGATATATACATACAATGGAGTATTTAATTCAGCCTTAAAAATAAATCCTGTCATTTGCAACACCTGTCTCTTATACACATCTAGATGTGTATAAGAATAGCGTAGTGGTTGCCAGGGGCTGGGAGGATGAGGCAGGAGAACTGCTTGAACCTGGGAGACGGAGGTTGCAGTGAGCCGAGATTGTGCCACTGCACTCCAGCCTGGGAGATAGAGTTAGACTCTGTCTCAAAAAAAAAAAAAAGAGTCAAACTCACAGAAGCAGAGAATAGCGTAGTGGTTGCCAGGGGCTGGGAGGATGGGAAATGGAGAACTGTTCTTCAATGGGCGCAAAGTTTCTGTTATATAAGGTGAGTAAATTCTTGAGATCTGCTGTCCAAAATAGTACCGGTAATTCACAAGCCACCAAGCCAGACCAGGTCTCAGTCTTCAGTGAACCTATGCCCCAGGGTTGTGACTTTCACAGATTTCTCTCAGTTCCATCCCCACTGCCCTTTAGGTTACATAGGAAGGCTGGGGGAGCTGGAATAGGTATTTCTCTTATCCAATTGTGGAAGGAGGGGGTCAGGTTGGACATTTTCTTTTTCTGCAGGCCAATTAGGCTCTGGTAAAATAGTTGCAATAGAGGGCAGGCCTTGCTAAGAGGAACAGAATGGGCCCGGTGCGGTGGCTCACGCCTGTAATAGCAGCACTTTGGGAGGCCGAGGCAGGCGGATTACAAGGTCAGGAGATCGAGACCATCCTGGCTAACACGGTGAAACCCCATCTCTACTAAAAATACAGAAAAATTAGCCAGCCATGGCGGCGGGTGCCTGTAGTCCCAACTACTCTGGAGGCTGAGGCTGGAGAATGGCATGAACCTGGGAGGCGGAGCTTGCAGTGAGCAGAGATAGTGCCATTGCACTCCAGCCTGGGTGACAGAGCAAGACTCTGTCTCAAAAAAACAACAAACAAACAAACAAACAATAACAACAGAATGTTCTAGGCATTTAAAAATATATTTTATTTATTTTGTTATGTATTCATTTATTTTTGAGATGGAGTCTGGCTCTCTTGCCCAGGTTGGAGTGCAGTGGCGAGATCTTGGCTCACTGCAACCTCTGCTTCCAGGGCTCAAACCAACCTCCCACTTCAGCCTCCTGAGTAGCTGGGACTGCAGATGCCTGCCACCATGCCCGGCTAAATTTTGTATTTTTTGTAGAGATGAGGTTTCGTCATGTTTCCTAGGCTGGTCTCCAACTCCTGGGCTCAAGTGATCCTCCTGTCTTAGCCTCCCATAGTGCTGGGATTACCGGAGTGACCCAACACACGCGGCATCTAGGCAGATTTTTATGTTTTTATTTTTAATTTAATTTTTTAATGTTTTTATTTTTGGTATCTAAAATACCAAAATACCACTCTTTTGCCTAGGCTGGAGTGCAAAGACACAATCTTGGCTCACTGCAACCTCCGCCTCTTGGGTTCAAGCAATTCTCCTGTCTCAGCCTCCCAAGTAGGTAGGACTACAGGTACGCGCTGCTGTACCTGGATAAGTTTTTTTTTTGTTGTTGTTGTTGAGATGGGGTCTCGCTTTGTCGCCCAGGCTGGAGTGCAGTGGCCGGATCTCAGCTCACTGCAAGCTCCGCCTACTGGGTTTATG
>NW_012101613.1:43494-45411 GCF_000951045.1 Mandrillus leucophaeus | reverse complement strand
AATGAATAAAGACAATGTGATATATACATACAATGGAGTATTTAATTCAGCCTTAAAAATAAGGAGATCCTGTCATTTGCAACACCATGATTGAATTTGGGGATGTTATGCTAAGTGAAAGAAGCTAATTCGATAAAATCCCACCTATATAAGGTGTTTAAAATAATCAAACTCTGGCTGGGTGTGGTGGCTCACTCCTGTAATCACAATACTTGGAAAGGCCAAAGCGGGTGGATCACATGAGGCCTCGAGTTTGAGACCAGCCTGGCTAACACGGTGAAATCCTGTCTCTGCTAAAAATACAAAAATTAGCCAGTCGTGGTGGGGTACACCTGTAGTCCCAGCTACTTGGGAGGGTGAGGCAGGAGAACTGCTTGAACCTGGCAGATGGAGGTTGCAGTGAGCTGAGACTGTGCCACTGCACTCCAGCCTGGGAGACAGAGTGAGACTCTGTCTCAAAAAAAAAAAAGAGTCAAATTTACAGAAGCAGAGAATAGCGTGGTGGTTGCCATGGGCTGGGAGGAGGGGAAATGGAGAATTGTTCTTCAATGGGTGCAAAGTTTCTGTTACATAAAGTGAGTAAATTCTTGAGATCTGCTGTCCAAAATAGTACTGGTAATTCACAAGCCACCAAGCCAGACCAGGTCTCAGTCTTCAGTGAGCCTATGCCCCAGGGTTGTGACTTTCACAGATTTCTCTCAGTTCCATCCCTACTGCCCTTTAGGTTACATAGGAAGGCTGGGGGAGCTGGAATAGGTATTTCTCTTATCCAATTGTGGAAGGAGGGGTGTCAGGTTGAATATTTTCTTTTTCTGCAGGCCAATTAGGCCCTGGTAAAATAGTTTCAATAGAGGGCAGGCCTTGCTAAGAGGAACAGAATGGGCCGGGTGCGGTGGCTCACGCCTGTAATCCCAGCACTTTGGGAGGCCGAGGCAGGCGGATTATGAGGTCAGGAGATTGAGACCATCCTGGCTAACACGGTGAAACCCCGTCTCTACTAAAAATACAAAAAATTAGCCAGCCGTGGCGGTGGGTGCCTGTAGTCCCAGCTACTCGGGAGGCTGAGGCAGGAGAATGGTGTGAACCTGGGAGGCGGAGCTTGCAGTGAGCAGAGATAGCGCCACTGCACTCCAGCCTGGGCGACAGAGCAAGACTCTGTCTCAAAAAAAGAAAAAACAAACAAACAAACAAAAAACAAAAACAACAACAACAGAATGTTCTAGGCATTTAAAAATAAATTTTATTTATTTTGTTATGTATTCATTTATTTTTGAGATGGAGTCTGGTTCTCTTGCCCAGGTTGGAGTGCAGTGGTGAGATCTTGGCTCACTGCAATCTCTGCTTCCTGGGCTCAAACCAACCTCCCACTTCAGCCTCCTGAGTAGCTGGGACTACAGATGCCTGCCACTATGCCCGGCTAAATTTTGTATTTTTTCTAAAGATGAGGTTTCGTCATGTTGCCTAGGCTGGTCTCCAACTCCTGGGCTCAAGTGATCCTCCTGCCTTAGCCTCCCAAAGTGCTGGGATTACCAGAGTGACCCACCACACGTGGTCTCTAGGCAGATTTTTATGTTTTTATTTTTAATTTAATTTTTTAATGTTTTTATTTTTGGTATCTAAAATACCAAAATACCACTCTTTTGCCTAGGGTGGAGTGCAGTGGCATGATCTTGGCTCACTGCAACCTCCACCTCTTGGGTTCAAGCAATTCTCCTGCCTCACCCTCCCAAGTAGGTAGGACTACAGGAACGCGCTGCCGTACCTGGATAATTTTTTTTTTTTTTTTTTTTTGAGACGGAGTCTCGCTCTGTCACTCAGGCTGGAGTGCAGTGGCCGGATCTCAGCTCACTGCAAGCTCCGCCTACTGGGTTTACGCCATTCTCCTGCCTCAGCCTCCCGAGTAGCTGGGACTACAGG
>NW_012101613.1:41910-42837 GCF_000951045.1 Mandrillus leucophaeus | reverse complement strand
CAACATGGTGAAACCTCGTCTCTACTAAATATACAAAAATTAGCGGGGGTGGTGGCGCAAGTCTGTAATCCCAGATACTCGGGAGGCTGAGGCAGGAGAATCGCTTGAACTTTGGAGGCGGAGGTTGCAGTGAGCTGAGATTGTGCCATTGCAGTCTGCACTCCAGCCTGGGTGGCAGAGTGAGACTCCATCTCAGAAAAAAAAAAAGAAAAAAGAAGGGGAGATTAAGACATTCAGATAGAGACACCAGGGGTGTGTGTGCACAGAGGAAAGACCATGTGAGAACCCAGCAAGGAGGTGGCCATCTGCAAGCCAGGGAGAAAGGCTTCATGAGAAACCACCCCTGCCAACATCTTGATCTTGGACTTCCAGCCTGCAGAGCTATGAGAAAATAAATTTCTGTTGTTTCAGCCACCTGGTCTGTGGTATTTTGTTATAGCAGCCTGAGCAAACTAATACAGCATCTCAAAGATGCCTCTAACCCAATTCCATTCCCACCCTAAGAAAGAAACTGTGGAGAACCTGCAAGTTCAAGGGTTATAATTTTGAGGTCAGTACAGTAAGTCTGTCCTTTTAAATAGGCCAGACCCATGAATGTAAATGCCATTGGTCCCCTTTGATGAGACATTCTTTGTGCATGGCCTACTCTACTGCCTGAGGCTGGTCTGACCTTATGTTCAAACTCCGTTGCTTGCTTGGGGGCCTTTGGCTCAACCTTTCTTTTTTTTTAGAGGCAGGGTCTTGCTCTGTTGCCCAGGCTGGAATGCCGTGGTGTGACCATAGCTTACTGCAGCCTTCAGCTCCTGGGCTCAACCAGTCCTCCCATCTCAGCCTCCTGAGTAGCTGGGACTATATGTGCACATTACTATGTCTGACTCATTTTAAAATTGTAATTTTATTTTATTTAATTAATTACTTAATTTTTTT
>NW_012101613.1:34866-36035 GCF_000951045.1 Mandrillus leucophaeus | reverse complement strand
CAACCTCCACCTCCTGGGTTCAAGCAATCCTTCTGTCTCAGCTTCCCGAGTAGCTGGGATTACAGGCATGAGCCACCAAACCTGGCTAATTTTTGTATTTTTAGTAGAGATGGGGTTTCATCATGTTGGCCAGGCTTTTCTTGAACTCCTGACCTCAGGTGATCCTCCCACCTCAGTCTCCCAAAGTGCTGGAGTTATAGGTGTGAGCCACCACATCCAGCTTAATTTGTGGTAATTTTTTATAGCAGCCATGGGGAACTCATACAGATACTAAACCAACCAGAGACCCCCCAGCCCAGTACTCAGTCTTGAATGCGTGGCTGGACTCCAAGCACATTCGCCCATTCTGAGTTGACTAAGCTCATTTGGGCCTGGAGAGAACGTTATTCCAGCTGGCCAGCTCCCAGCCCCTCCCAGGAAGGCTGAGTCTCAGATCCAAAGAAAACGAGAAAGAAAGCCAAGGACCCTCCCTGCCTCCCTCGTCCCTTCCTTCCCCTCCATGGGGCTGACTGAATGGGAATCTCATGAACTCCTCAGCCCTCGTCAGGCTTCAGCCCCGTGGGACTCTCCTTTGTGGTCAGAGAGTCATAAATTTGCCTTCTGTCGTGGCACAGCCAGCAGGCCTGCCCTGTCCTCCTTCTAATTAGGTCTGCAGACCCCAGAGCCTGTCCCTCATCTGCTACTATCCTGGCAGCATGCAGCCGCCTTCCCAACAGAGGCACCAATGATGAGCACACGGGTCAAAGACCTTGACCCCACCATAGCTTTCTCCAGACCATGGCAGCATGGAGGCTGCTCCAGAGTCTGGGCCTGAAAGCTGGATTTCCCTATCGGCCCTTCTCCCAGCCTCTCTCCTCATTAAAAGAGCCATCCTTCATGGCATCATGCATCCAGACTCGCCATGCATTGATCAGCTCTATTAACCTGCTTTTCATTCCAAAGCCACACAGCCATTCCCACCATTTCTGCCCTGTGTAAATCCTCACTCAAAGCACACTGCACGCCCTCTGTCTTCCTGCTATTTTGTTTGTTTGTTTGTTTGTTTGGCTTCCTACTCTTTTTTCCTAACAGAGTTTTTGTCTCTCCAAGCTACACGATCCCACAACCCATGTGATTTAAAAATTCTCTCTGGGGCTGGACACGGTGGCTCACATCTGTAATCCTGGCAC
>NW_012101613.1:30698-32301 GCF_000951045.1 Mandrillus leucophaeus | reverse complement strand
TCTCAAACTCCTGACCTCGTGATCCACCTGCCGTGGCCCCCCAAAGTGCTGGGATTACAGGTGTGAGCCACCGCGCCTGGCCGCCTGTGTCTTTATGTTCCTTCCCCTCCCAGTCCACACGGTCCCGGTTGCCCCTCTCATATCCATCATCCACACTGCAGGCAACATGAGCTTTCTAAAATCTCTATCATGACACTCTTTGCTAAAAATCTTCAGTGGCTTCCCCAGGACCCAAGAAGAAACTGCAAACTCCTTGGGCTGATATTTGCCATCTGTCAGCATCTGGCTGCATTTTTTTTTTTTTTTTTTTTTTTTTGAGACAGAGTCTTGCTGGGTTGTGTAGGCTGGAGTGCAGTGGTGTGATCATGGCTTACTGTAGTCTTGAACTCCTGGGCTCAAGTGATCCTCCTGCCTCAGGCTCCTAAGTAGCTGGGACTACAGGTGCACACTACCACACAGGCTAATTTTTAATTTTTATTTTGTAGAGATGGGGGTCTTGCTATGTTCCCTAGGCTGGCCTTGAACTTCTGGCCTCAAGTGATTCTTCTGCCTCAGCCTCCCAAAGAGCTGGGATTACCGGCATGAGACACTGGGCCCACCGGCATGAGCCACTGGGTCCAGTCTCTGGCTCTGTATTGAGTTTTCATCTTCCTCTCCTGCTTCCCCCTTCTCAGGTCCCATATCCCAGTGGTGAGAGACTCTGCCCTGTGCCCAGCCCCGGATGACCCCTGGTCCCTTATGTCCAGGGGCCTCCCCACACACAGTTCCTGTGCCTGGAAAACATGGCCTCCTCTCCTTGGCCTTGGAGGGGGATCTCAGGGTTTATCTTGCATGTCTCCTCCTCCAAGAAGCCCTCCATGTCCTGCCTGGACCCTCAGTGCTCCAGCTGCTCTGGAGCCACATTCACGCGGCTGCTTCTCATCTCCCTAGGGTCGCCCAGGAGAGGCTCTGTCTCCTCCATTCTCGCAGCTCCATCCCTGGACAGAGCCCAGCACATGGCGGTGAGAGAGAGTGTTCATGGATGGCATTATGTGTGTCCCGTCTCATTTATCCCCCTGCACATAATGGTGGTTTGACAATTTTTTTTCCAAGTAGCAAATATTACTTTTGTTTGTTTGTTTGTTTAGAGACAGGGTCTTGCTCGGTTACCCAGGCTGGAGTGCAGTGGCGTGACCCAACTGCAACCTCTAGCTCCTGGGCTCAAGCGATCCTCCCGCCTCAGCAACCCGAGTAGCTGGGACTGCAGGCATGCGCCACCATGCCTGGCTGATGTTTAAGTTGTTTGTGGAGATTGGGGTCTCACTATATTGTCCAGGTTGATCTCAAACTGCTGGGCTTAAGACATCCTTCTACCTTGGCCTCCTAAAAGGCTGGGATTATAGGTGTGAGCCACTGCATCTGGCCTGCATATATTAATTTTTATCCTTTTTTTTTTTTTTTGAGAGAGTGTCTTGCTTTATTACCCAGGCTGGAGTGCAGCTGTGTGATCTCAGCCCACTGAAACCTCCACCTCCTGGGTTCAAGTGATTCTCATGTCTCAGACTCTTGAGTAGCTAGGATTACAGGTGCATACCACCATGCTCAGCTAATTTTTGTATTTTTA
>NW_012101613.1:25658-27933 GCF_000951045.1 Mandrillus leucophaeus | reverse complement strand
TTCTCCTGCCTCAGCCTCCCGAGTAGCTGGGACTACAGGTGCCCGCCACCACGCCTGGCTAATTTTTTTGTATTTTTAGTAGAGATGGGGTTTCACCATGTTAGCTGGGATGGTCTCGATCTCCTGACCTCGTGATCCGCCCGTCTTGGCCTCCCAAAGTGCTGGGATTACAGGCATGAGCCACCGCGCTGGGCCAAGTTTTTATTTTCTTTCTCCTCCATCATCATCCAGCTTTTGTGGATTTAAACAGGGTTTTATTTATTTGCTTGTGTGTGTGTGTATATATATATATTTTAGAGACAGAGTCTCACTCTGTTGCCCAGCTGGAGTACAGTGATGGAATAAAAGCTCACTGCAGCCTTGAGCTCCTGGGCTCAAGTGATCCTCCCACCTCAGCCTCCCGAGTAGCTATGATACAGGCATGCACCACCATGAACGGCTAATTTTCAGTTTTCAATTTTTTTTTTTTTTTCCGACATGGAGTCTTGCTCTGTCTCCCAGGCTGGAGTACAGTGGTGTGATCTTGGCTCACTGCAAGCTCGGCCTCCCGGATTCATGACATTCTCCTGCCTCAGCCTCCTGAGCAGCTGGGACTACAGGCGCCTGCCACCATGCCTGGCTAATTTTGTTTTGTAGTTTTAGTAGAGACAGGGTTTTACCATGTTATCTAGGATGGTCTCTTATCTCCTGATCTCATGATCTGCCCGCCTCAGGCTCCCAAAGTGCTGGGATTACGGGCGTAAGCCACCGTGCCTGGCCTTTCAATTTTTTTTTGTAGTGATGGGGGTCTTGTTGTGTTGCGTAGACTGGTCTCAAACTCCTGACCTCAAGTGATCTGCCCGCCCCGGCCTCCTAAAGAGTTGAGATTACCGGCATGAGCCACCACGCCCGGCCAAACAAGGTTTGAAACTTTAAAAATATCATTGAATTATTCACATTATATATTTTCTTATTCACAGATTTTGAAACTTGCATGGTTTTATAACCCATCAACAATACCATTTAGTCTTAATTCCAGGCTTTAGGGCTTTTCGCTGGGTTTCTTCAGTTCTGTGTTTTACTTTATACTTCAATGGCCAAAGTATGTCCTCCAGTAATTTTGTTTAGGAGAGATTGACTTTCTAAGCCCTTTTACTACCAGAAAGACAGAGAATACTGTCTTTCGTTGTTAAAAAAAAAATTTTTAATTTAAATTTAAATTTAAATTTTTTTTTTTTTTTTTTTTTTGAGATGGAGTCTTGCTCTGTCGCCCAGGCTAATGTGCAGTGGTATGATCTCAGCTCACTGCAACCTCTGCCTCCTGGGTTCAAGTGATTCTTCTGCCTCAGCCTCCTGAGTAACTGGGATTACACATGTGTATCACCACACCTGGCTAATTTTTGGATTTTTAGTAGAGATAGGGTTTCACCATGTTGGCCAGGCTGGTCTTGAACTCCTGACCTCAGGTTATCTGCCTGCCTCAGCCTCCCAAAGTGTTGAGATTACAAGCATGAGTCACTGCGCCTGGACTTAAAAATGTATTTATTTATTTTTGAGATGAAATCTCTGTCTCCGTTGCCCAGGCTGGAGTGCAATGGTGTGATCTTAGCTCACTGCAACCTCCGACTCCCGGGTTCAAGTGATTCTCCTACCTCAGCCTCCTGAGTAGCTGGGATCACAGGTGCCCACCACCATGCCTGGTTAATTTTTGTATTTTTAGTAGCGACAGGGTTTCACCATGTTGGTTGGGCTGGTATTGAACTCCTGACCTCAAGCAATCCACCCGCCTTGGCCTCCCAAAGAGTTGGGATTACATGCGTGAGCCACTGTGCCCAGCCTAAAAATTTATTATTTATAATATATATTTAAGATGTACCACATGATGTTTTGATATACATTTGCCTAGTGAAGTGATTCCTACAGTCAGGCAAATTAACACATCTGTCATCTAACATGGTTTCCTTCCCTTTCATCTTTTCTTCCTCCCCTCTCCCCCTCCCTCCCTCTCTCTTCTTCCTCTCTCTTTCTATTCTTTCCCTCCCTCCCTCCCTTCCTTCCTTCCCTCCTTCCTTCCTCTTTCTTTCTCTTTTTCTTTCTATTTAGTAAGAATACCTAAAATCTACTCTCTTAGTAAACTTCCTTACACATCTTTCTGTGGCAACAGAATATCTGGCCTTTTGCTAACAATACTGGAAAAGCTGCTCTGAGCTCCAATTTTAAAAGGAATAAAGATAATAAAAAACAAACAAAAATGGCTCAACACAGGAGAGAAGCCCCCAGAAAACTGTCATGGAAA
>NW_012101613.1:20420-25608 GCF_000951045.1 Mandrillus leucophaeus | reverse complement strand
GGAGAGATTGACTTTCTAAGCCCTTTTACTACCAGAAAGACAGAGAATACTGTCTTTCGTTGTTAAAAAAAAAATTTTTAATTTAAATTTAAATTTAAATTTTTTTTTTTTTTTTTTTTTTGAGATGGAGTCTTGCTCTGTCGCCCAGGCTAATGTGCAGTGGTATGATCTCAGCTCACTGCAACCTCTGCCTCCTGGGTTCAAGTGATTCTTCTGCCTCAGCCTCCTGAGTAACTGGGATTACACATGTGTATCACCACACCTGGCTAATTTTTGGATTTTTAGTAGAGATAGGGTTTCACCATGTTGGCCAGGCTGGTCTTGAACTCCTGACCTCAGGTTATCTGCCTGCCTCAGCCTCCCAAAGTGTTGAGATTACAAGCATGAGTCACTGCGCCTGGACTTAAAAATGTATTTATTTATTTTTGAGATGAAATCTCTGTCTCCGTTGCCCAGGCTGGAGTGCAATGGTGTGATCTTAGCTCACTGCAACCTCCGACTCCCGGGTTCAAGTGATTCTCCTACCTCAGCCTCCTGAGTAGCTGGGATCACAGGTGCCCACCACCATGCCTGGTTAATTTTTGTATTTTTAGTAGCGACAGGGTTTCACCATGTTGGTTGGGCTGGTATTGAACTCCTGACCTCAAGCAATCCACCCGCCTTGGCCTCCCAAAGAGTTGGGATTACATGCGTGAGCCACTGTGCCCAGCCTAAAAATTTATTATTTATAATATATATTTAAGATGTACCACATGATGTTTTGATATACATTTGCCTAGTGAAGTGATTCCTACAGTCAGGCAAATTAACACATCTGTCATCTAACATGGTTTCCTTCCCTTTCATCTTTTCTTCCTCCCCTCTCCCCCTCCCTCCCTCTCTCTTCTTCCTCTCTCTTTCTATTCTTTCCCTCCCTCCCTCCCTTCCTTCCTTCCCTCCTTCCTTCCTCTTTCTTTCTCTTTTTCTTTCTATTTAGTAAGAATACCTAAAATCTACTCTCTTAGTAAACTTCCTTACACATCTTTCTGTGGCAACAGAATATCTGGCCTTTTGCTAACAATACTGGAAAAGCTGCTCTGAGCTCCAATTTTAAAAGGAATAAAGATAATAAAAAACAAACAAAAATGGCTCAACACAGGAGAGAAGCCCCCAGAAAACTGTCATGGAAACACAGAGCTCACATTTGCTGAGGCCTGAGGTGCAAGCACCCCATGACCTCCTGACAGTCCTGTGATTCCTGGGAGGTGCCTGGGGAGTTGGTGGTGCTGGTTGCTATTTCAGAGATAAGGGAAGGGGTGTGGTGGTGGGGTGGGGGTGGGTTGTGATTTACAAGTTGGATTATTTGCAGTCCCAGGCACTGGGCTGGAGAAGTTGTCTCAGGGTTTTCAGTTCTCTTCTCTGAGCACCCGTCCCAGGTCTAGATCCCTTTCAGAAGTCCTTCTTTTTTTTTTTTTTTTGAGACAGCCTTGCTCTGTCGCTCAGGCTGGAGTGCAGTGGCATGATCTCAGCTCACTGCAACCTCCACCTTCCAGGTTCACATGATTCTCCTGCCTCCACCTCCCAAGTAGCTGGGATTACAGATGCGTGCCACCACACCCAGCATAATTTTTGTAGTTTTTGTAGAGACAGGGTTTCACCACATTGGCCAGGCTGGCCTCAAACCCCTGACCTCAAGTGATCCTCCCACCTTGGTGTCTCAAACTACTGGGATTACAGGCATGAGTCACCACGCCTGGCTATGACTTCTGTCTTAACCATGGTTCTCCAGAGAAACAGAACCAGTAGGATAGATATAGAAAGTATGATCCAATGTTTGTGTCCAAATGTTTGCATCCTCCTAAAATTCATAGGTTGGACTATCCCCAATGCAATAATATTAAGAGATGAGGTCTTTAGAAGGTAATTAGGTCACAAGGGTGGAGTCCCCATGAATGGGATTAGTGCCCTTATAAAAGAGGCCTGGGGGAGTTTCTTCTCCCCTTCCACTGTGGCAGGACAAGCTGTGGACAAAACCCCTCGGACACCGGGTTAAAGAAGGAAGCGGGTTTATTCAGCCAGGAGCTTCGGCAGACTTGCGTCTCAAGAACTGAGCTCCCGGAAGAAAGAGTTCCTGGCCCTTTTAAGGGCTTACAACTCTAAGGGGTTCCATGTAAAAGGGTTGTGATAGATTGAGAGCACATGTAGTTAGAGTGGGGGGTTAATCTTTTAACCTCGGGCCTGGTCATCAGTGGCACTGTTTGGTCTTGTCACTGACTTCATTCCTGTTGTTTTTCAGCTTTTACTTCCTCCTTCTCTTCAGAGACAGGAGACAGTAAGAGAAATGGACTCTCTCCTCACCACCACATAAGGCTGCGGCAAGAAGGTGCCATCTGTGAAGCAGAGAGTGAGCCCTTACCAGATTCCAAATCCGCCAGCACCTTGATCTTGGATTTCCCAGCCTCCAGAACCATAAGCAAGAAATTTCTGTCATTTATAAGTTACCCAGTCTATGGTATTTTTGCTAGAACAGCATGAATGGAAAAAGATAATAGATAAATATTTATTTATATATAAATATGTATATTTCATAAATATGTATTTATGAAATGTATTACATAAATTTCATATAATAAATGAAATTTATTATAAGGAATTGGCTCACACAATTTTAGAGGCTGAGAAGTCCTACAGTCCACCATCTGCAAGCTGGAGACCCAAGAAAACTGGTGGTATAAATTTCAGTGTGAATGCAAAGAGACCTGGGAACCAGGAGTGTGATGCTGTTAAGTCCTAGTCCAAAGGCAGGAGAAGATTGATGCCTGAGCTCAACCAGGCCAGCAGAGAGAAAGAGTTCAACTTTCCTCCATGATTTTGTTCTCTGTGCCCTCTGCAGGTTGAATGATCGCCACCTACATTGGGGAGGACCATATACTCAGTCCACCGATTCAAATGCTAATCTCTGCTGGAAACACTTTCAAAGACATACCCAGAAACAATGTTTAACCAGCTGTCTGGTCATCCTGTAGCCCAGTCAAGCTGACACATAAAATTAAGCATCACCCCTGATTAGGGCAGGCCCACCAAGGATACTCTCTGTTTCTGAGTCAGCTGTGCCATATAACATCACGGAAGTGACGATCCCAGTGTCTTCACACTCAAGGAGAGGGAGATTATATGGAGCTTGACCTCAAGGAGAGGGAGATTATATCAGGCGAGTGTATCTTGGGGGCTGTGTTAGTTTCTTGGGGGCTGCCATAGCACATTGCCACAGGCTTGGTGGCTTTAATGAACAGAAATTGTGTTCTCAAGTTCTGACAGCTAGAGGTCCAAATCCGGCAATTTGGCAAGGCCAAGCTCTTTCTGAAGACTCTAAGGAAGAATTCTTTGCCTCTTTCTAGCTTCTGGCAGCTGCCGGCACTGTTTGGCATTCCTTGGCTTGTAGATGCATCATTCCAGTCTCCGCCTCCATCATCAGCCGTATTACCTTGTGTGTATCTGTAATTTGTGTCTCTTGTCCTTTTCTTTTTTTTTGAGATAGAGTCTCACTGTGTCACCCAGTGTGGAGTGCAGTCACGCAGTCTCAGTTCACTGCAACCTCCATCTCCCAGGTTCAAGCAATTCTCCTGCCTCAGCCTCCCATGTAGTTGGGATTATAGGCGCCCACCACCATGCCTGGATAATTTTTGTATTTTTAGTAGAGACAGGGTTTCAGCATGTTGACCAGGCTGGTTTGAACTCCTGACCTCAGGTGATCCACCCGCCTTCGCCTCCCAAAGTGCTGGGATTACAGGTGTGAGCCCGCAAGCCCAGCTCTCCTCTTTTTCTAAGAAGGACACCAGTTGTATTGGATTTAGGGCCCACCCTAGTGCAGTGTGACCTCATCTTAACTTGATTACATCTGCAAAGACCCTACTTCCAAACCAGGTCACATTCACGGACACTAGGACTTAGGACTGCCACATATTTTTTGGGAAGACACAATTCAACCTGTAGCAGAGGCCATCTAAGAATTGTGCCTACCACAGACGATGACATCGATTCAGTGCATTTATTTATTTATTTATTTATTTATTTATTTATTTTGAGCCAGAGTCTCGCTCTGTCTCCCAGGCAGGAGTGCAGTGGTGTGATCTCGGCTCACTACAACCTCTGCCTCCAGGGTGCAAGTGATTCTCCTGCCTCAGCCTCCTGAGTAGCTGGGACTACAGATGCACGCCACCACACACGGCTAATTTTTGTAGAGACGGGATTTCACCATGGTGGCCAGACTGGTCTCGAACTCCTGACCTCAAGCAATCCTCCTACCTCGGCCTCCCAAAGTGCTGGGATTATAGGTGTGAGCCACCACACCCAGCCTGGTTCAGTGCTTTTCTAACTGGGACCCCCAGTGGAGCATGTCAGGGCTGCTTCAGGAGACGAGGCAAGGCTGAGTGGACAAGGCTCTGTGTTCCCTTGGGGTCCTCTGGGAACCACAGTTCTTGCTGGTGTGTCCCCCATTCACTGTTTTGCATGTGGCAGCTAAGATTTGACTTGGAAAGTAGGTCCTGCCATTCAACAGGAGCCTGAAATGAACACATCCCCTGTGCAGATGCTGTCTGCAGGCATTTGAGTATCTGTACATCATTCTAGACTTTTGCGGCGATATGACTGCTTTCTAAGCAGTCAGAAAGCCTTTATCAAGCTCCCAAACAATATTTCCTGGCCCCCTGGGGACTGCTCCACGCCTTGATGAAGGCAGCATTTATGAAAAGTAAACGCCTCATAAATAATCAAATGGATTCCCAAGAATGCCAAGGCTTTGTCAGAATGGGTTTTAGAAGCATACTTGGTTTCCCCACACTCTCACCCCTTCCCCATGTGCCCAGTGACTAGAGAACTCTCAAGTGGACCAATCCTTATGGACAAGATGGTTGAAAGTTGTTCTCCTGTTTGTTCTACCTCTCAACTCCCAAAGTATTTTATGATTGCTATTATTATTATTGTTATTTTGAAATAGGGTCTCACTTTGTTGCCCAGGCTGGAGTATAGTGGTGCAATCGTACCGCCTCCTGGGTTCATGCCATTCTCCTGCCTCAGCCTCTTGAGTAGCTGGGACTACAGGCGCTTGCCACCATGCCTGGCCAATTTTTTTTTTGTATTTTTAGTAGAGACAGGGTTTCACTGTGTTAGCCAGGATGGTCTCGATCTCCTGACCTCATGATCTGCCTGC
>NW_012101613.1:15932-18500 GCF_000951045.1 Mandrillus leucophaeus | reverse complement strand
TCACTGCAACCTCCGCCTCCTGGGTTCAAGCGATTCTTCTGCCTCGATCTCCTGAGTACCTAGGATTATAGGTACCCGCCACCATGCCCAGCTAATTTTTGTATTTTTAGTAGAGACAGGGATTCCCCATGTTGATCGGGCTGGTCTTGAACTCCTGACCTCAGGTGATCCGCCTGCCTCGGCCTCCCAAAGTGCTGGGATTACGGGAGTGAGTCACTGTGCCCAGCCAGTATTTTATTTTTTTTGAGATAGGGTCTTGCTCTGTCGCCCAGGCTGAAGTGCAGTGGTGTCATCATAGCTCACTCCAACCTCCCCCTCCCAGGTTCAAGCGATTCTCCTGCCTTAGACTCTCGAGTAGCTGGGATTACAGGTGTGCACCACCACGCCCAGCTGAACTTCTAACACCACGCCCAGCTGAACTTCTAACGGCTGTTTCCAATTTCTTGTGCGCATTTTCTGAAATGGTTATCCATATACATTCACATCTGTGTGTATAGAATTTTTTTTTTTACACAAACTGTATGCCATTTTGTATCTTTAGTAGAGACGGGGTTTCACCATGTTAGCCAGGTTGGTCTCAATCTCCTGACCTCAGGTGATCTGCCTGCTGCCTTCCAAAGTGCTGGGATTACAGGTGTGAGCCACCGGCTTTGGCCAGGAAATACTATTGGAACCCTGCTACTGCAAGTGTGGTCCGTGGACTAGGAGCTTGGGCCTTCTTGGGAGCTTGTTAGAAGTTCAGAACCTTGGGCCCTATAACCCAGACTCCACCTTTTATTTATTTATTTTTTTTAAGGAGTTCCACCCTGTTGTGCAGGCTTGAGTACAGTGGCACCATCTCGGCTCGCTGCAACCTCTGCCTCTTGGGTTCAAGTGATTCTCCTGTCTCAGCCTCCCAAGTAGCTGGGACTACAGGCGTGAGCCACCGTGCCTGGCTAAGTTTTATATTTTTAGTACAGATGAGGTCTTACCATGTTGGCCAGCTTGATCTCGAACTCCTGACCTCAAGTGACCTGCCCGCCTTGGCCTCCCAAAGTGCTGGGATGACAGGCGTGAGCCATGGCGCCCAGCCCAGACTCCACAATTTAAAAGGCTTACTTTTCTGGGTCAAGCTGCCTTTTTCTGGGGGTGGGGGATGAGTTGTTTCCAGAGAAGGCACTAGTGGCTCATTTTTTCAGTCTACCCGATGTCCCTGTACATGAATGGTTGAGAAGCACTTTGTTTCTTTTAAAGATTTATTTTACTTGGATTTTAATTTTTATCTTATTTTTAGAGACAAGATCGTGCTCTGTTGCCAGGCTGGAGCGCTCACTGTAACCTTGAACGTCTGCGCTCAAGCAATCCTCCTGCCTCAGCCTCCTGAGTAGCTGGGACTACAGGTGTGCATCACAATGCCCAGAGAATTAAAAAAAAATTTTTTTAAAAAAGAGATGGGGTCTCACTCTGTCATCTAAGTCGGAGAGCAGTGTCACTGTCATAGCTCACTGTGGCCTTGAAGTTCTGGGCTGAAGCAATCCTCCTGCCTCAGCCTCCTGAGTGGCTGGGACTACAGGCGTGAGCCACTACATTCTGAAATTATAGGCGTGCACCACCATGCCTGGCTAATATTTTTATCTTTTGTAGAGATGAGGGTCTCACTATGTTACCCAGGCTGGTCTCGAACTCCTGGCGTCAACTGATCCTTCCTACTCAGCCTCCCATACTTGTAACTTGGGATTACAAGTGTGAGCCACTGCGCCCCAGTCTCACGGTCTCTTACGTAATCACAGCACTTTGGGAAGCCGAGGCGGGCAGATCATGAGGTCATCCTGGGCAACAGAGTGAGGCTCCTCAAAAAAAACCAAAAAACAAAAAACAACATACCCCAAAGGCTCTTCTCTGGTAAAGCTAAGGGGTACCTTGGAGAGAATGTGGAGGCCACACAATAAACTCCTGTGATATGAGGTGGGGTGGGCAACTGTACCACCAGATCTTTTTTTTTTTTTTTTAAGATAGTCATTCTCTGTCACCCAGACTGTGTGGTGCAGTGAAGCACTTTTAATTTTTTGTAGAGACAGGGTCTTGTTCTGTTGTCCAAGCTGGTCTTGAATTCCTGACCTCAAGCCATCCTCCTGCCTTGGCCTCCCAAAGCACTGGGATTATTACAGGTATGAGCCACCACGCTGGGCCCTCACGCTTACTCTTCGGAGAGAGAAGTGAAGTGTCTGCCTCAGCCTGGGAATGGGTCATGTGCAAAGTAAATAAAGGCAATGCCAAACGTCAGCACAACAAGCAATTGAACAGAATGATTGCAAACTGCTAATGAAGGAGAAGGTAAGGTGCGGTTAGGATGAACTGCAGAAGGGTCTGTCCCGCAGAGCTCACTGAGCACCCACCCTGCTGTCCGGCTGTCCTCTCCGTGGAAAAACTACGGCTCTTTGTTGTTTTTCCAAAGTGTGCATCTTGACGAGCACAAGGAGCCCAGGCGGCATCTTTGCTGCTGCTCTGGCCGTGTAAGCAGCTGTATTTTTAGAGCACCCGGGGGGCTTGAAGGTCTTTGCTGACTTGAGGAAATAGGTCACTGTATTG